>NC_080547.1:13164550-13464550 GCF_028640845.1 Ahaetulla prasina
CCGCCAGCCGACACTGTTTGGCGGACGGCACCCTGAGGAGACCCTCTCTGTGAGAGTGAGGTTGCAGTGGTGGGAGGCTCCGCCCATCCACCTGGACATCTCTGCGCATGCACAGAGGCTTCTGTGCATGTGAGCGCAGGCGTGCCCACGAGTGAACCAGTGGCGACAGGATTTGAAACCCACTACTGGTGCCTTCGTAGCTTCCAGTGATCACTAAATGAACTGTTTGTAAGTCGAGGGCTACCTGTATTCCAGGTACAGGAACTGGAAGAGTTGGATGGGTGGGAGAAAGAGGGGAAGAGTCATCTCCTAAAATCCTCCAGATGTGATGTGGCACCTTATTCGCTAATGCGGGTTTAGAGGTAATGAATTCTCCGTTGCTTTGGATGCAAGGGGACCGATGAGGTGATTAATAAGAATTGCCTTCTAACCTTGGTGATGATCAGTTTCTATAATTTCAATGAATATTTATGGGGTGTGTGTGTGTTTGAGCGAGGGTGTGTGCGTGCCTGCCAAGAGGAACAGGGGGTATGCTGTTATTTGGGTAGAAGAGACAGAATAGAATAGAATAGAATAGAATAGAATAGAGTAGAGTAGAGTAGAGTAGAGTAGAGTAGAGTAGAGTAGAGTAGAGTAGAATAAGGGAAGAATGAATAGAATAGAATAGAATAGAATAGAATAGAATAGGGAAAGAATGAATAGAGTAGAGTAGAGTAGAATAGGGGATAGAATAGAATAGAATAGAATAGAATAGAATAGAATAGAATAGAATAGAATAGAATAGAATAGAAGAAAAGAAAAGAAAGAAAAGAATAGAATAGAATAGAATAGAATAGAATAGAATAGAATAGAATAGAATAGAATAGAGATAGAATAGAATGAATAGAGTAGGTAGAGTAGAGTAGAGTAGAGTAGAGAGTAGAATAGGAATAGAATAGAATGAATAGAATAGAATAGAATAGAATAGAATAGAATAGAATAGAATAGAATAGAATAGAATAGAATAGAATAGAGAAAGAATGAATAGAATAGAGTAGAGTAGAGTAGAGTAGAGTAGAGTAGAATAGGGGATAGGATAGAATAGAATAGAATAGAATAGAATAGAATAGAATAGAATAGAATAGAATAAGGAAAGAATGAATAGAATAGAGTAGAGTAGAGTAGAGTAGAATAGGTGTTGTGTCTTGCCCACCCTCGAACACTGAGGAATGTATGCCTCCCGGCCCAAGTCCTGGCTCCATGCCCACACAAACTGCAGAAGAAGGAGCATCTCCCGGCCCCAGCCCTAACTCCATGCCCAGGCAAACGGAGCAGCTAGACCCCTCCCCTTCCTCCACAGCATGTGAACCTGAGGAGGGTTTATTCCCAACAGCTGCTGATTGGTGTGACCCTCGCATCAGAAGGCTGGATAGGCGGAGGCAACAGAAGGAAGGAGGCAGGCCTTAATGAGTGCTGAGTCATGGAGCCACACCTCATGGCCTATATAAAGGATCTGCTTTCTGGCAGTCTCTGAGTCAGGCAAAAGTCGAACTTATCTTGCTGAAGTCACTTACTGGTCTCCTGCCTGCTCTGAGGACTTTGCTAGGACTTTGGGCAGAGCTGCAGAGGCAAGCCTGATTCGGATTTCCCTGACCCGGCCGTCAGCGGAGGAGTGGGACACGACAATAGGGGATAGAATAGAATAGAATAGAATAGAATAGAATAGAATAGAATAGAATAGAATAGAATAGAATAGAATAGAATAGAATTTTTATTGGCCAAGTGTGATTGGACACACAAGGAATTTGTCTTGGTGCATAGGTTCTAAGTGTCTAATGTTATTGCAAGGACAGTTCTTAAATAGAGGCTGGTCGTAGACCAAAGCGACCTTAATCTTCTCCCCCTTGTGTATTGATTAGTTTATCGAAATAATCTAATTCTCACCTCAGTGCAGTCTTGACGGGGTTAATTAAGAAAGAAAAGAGTCGCTGGATGGAACACTTGGACAGATGGAAGAGAGATTGATGGAAATTAAGCAATATTTAAACGGGGACAGGAGATGGGAGTGGAGCTATTTAAGCTAATAAATCTAGAGGGATTATCAAGACACTAATGATCCCAATCAAGGCCTAATGGTGTGTGTGGGGGGGTGGAGCTTGGGGGAATGAGACATAAAATCAGGTTGACAGATTCTCTGGGACAGCAGACGAAGGCCCATCTCAGTCGGAAGGACAGGACTGGGAGGAGAGAGGTGCTCAAAGGGGAGGAGAAGCTGGCCATCCAAAGGAGAGGCGCTATTATAAATTTCAATTTAAGACTATGAAGAGCGACATGGGAAGGTGGCAGTCATGCAAGGGGTCAGGAGGCCAGCGCCGTGCTTGCTTGCCGTCCTGGGAAACCTTTTTATTTTTGAAGATCCGCTCTTTTTTTTTGCATTCGAAAAAGAAAAGTCAGAGGTAGAAGTTTCTACCGATTCCCCGACTCCATCCGTCAGTCCCCCTGCATCAACCTTGCACTGGGTGGAAATTAGGTTTTATGGCTGCATTTGTTGTGGGTTTTAGGGAAGATGCCAGGCTAGCTAGCCAGCTGGCTGGCTGGCTTCCATCAAGATAGTGAGTCATGCTGACTTTAAATTCTCCTAATTAGACAGTTCGATGGAGAGAAAAACTCAGGCAAGGAAAACAAGCATCACTTGGTGGGAAATAGGAGACAAAAATCACAGCGCCTGCTGGAAGATCAGGAGCTGCCGTGGAACCAGATGAAATATTTATTTGATTGGTTTCCATCCTGCCTTTTTTGTCTCTCTCCTGGAATTCAGTGGGTCATGTGTAGCACGCTGCCATTTTCTTCCCCCACCACTTAAGGTCTGATGCCAGGAGAGGAGAGAAAAGGATCTTCCATGGCTGGGGATGGATTTGAACTTGGTACCAAGAGAGAATCTCTGATAGCAAGAGAATATTTGTGGCTCAGGGTTGAACAGTGGGGTCCTTGGTGCTCTCCGAGCTTGGCTGTTTTCTTGCAGATGTTTCATTACCCAACTAGATAACGTCATCAGTGCTAGAAGGAAACGGGTTTGCAGAGAGGAGGAGGAGGAGGACTGTGCATCCTTGGTTCTCTCTGAGCTTGGCTGTGTCAGGGTTCTGACGGATGCCCTAATTAAATCATGAGCTTGAGCCAAGCTTCAACAGAAATCCAGTTATTTATTAGGAGCTTCATGTCAGCACATTCCAAGAGAAGCCAACTCTGACCCCACGTAATTTACAGCCCAGACTTGACCCTGTTTCCCCGCTCCCCACAGGGTGTGTCATCAGTCACATTCGCCAACAGAGCAATTTTGCGGGTTATAGAGCTCAATCCCCTCCGGCCACTGTGGGTAACCCTGGGAGACAGCCTTGAGAGAGATATGTCTGGAATGTGTTTTTGGTTTTTGGCTACCATGCTGCTTCACAGTTTTCCCATCCCTATGGCAACTGGAGAGCGGGTCAGGGATGCTTTGCGAGTCGACAGGCTGTTTTTTTGTAGATATTTCACTACTCAGCTGGATAACATCATCAATGCTAGAAGGGAGTAGGGTTTGCCGTCTTTTTACATTTGAAGCAACGAGACAAATGCAGGAGAACGAAAGCTCTAGAGATCTGCCTGATCCCAGCTGCTCTCCATACAGTGGTTCCACGTCTACTTTCCCCAAGAATAACCCAGTGCTGAATTTCTTCAGTGTTGAGCCCAACTCCGAGAAAAGCTCAGGAGGAAATGAACATAAATGCATCGGATTTTCATAGGCAGTAATGAAGATTAATAGTCACCCAGGCCTCCAAAACTCTGCCCTTCCACCTCCGGGATAACTATATCTACTTTATCTCTGTAATTTGCTTTCCCCATATATCTGAAAGGGAGAATACGTTAATATCCTCCCTTTTAAATATACATATAATCTATTAATCTTCAAACAACTCTCCCTTTGTCTATTTCTACCTGTTGTTCCAGGGTTTTTGTATCATTTTGTAGTTCTTGTCTTCTGTCTTGAAGTTTGAAAGCAACATCCCAAAAAATCCATGTAATGTACTCTGACAACATGGTTACGTTTATTAACCTGGCTGTCTGACGAGACTCACCTATTACAGGTAATCCTCCACTTCTAACTATTCATTTAGCGGTCCTTCGAAGTTACAACGGCAATGAACCAAAGTGTTGTGGTCCGACAGCAGCCTGCAGAGCTGGCAACGGAGTCAGACAGCGATGAGGCTGAGGATGAGCCAGTCCTGGAGGCTGGGGAAGGCTCGGATGAAGACTCTGCGTCGGAGGCTGAGGTGGGACCAGGGCCATCGGGGAATGATGTGCGGACTCCAGAGCCTCCAGAGGCTGACAGTAGTGAGGCAGAGGAACAGGAGGAGCCTGTTCCTAATGCACGTATGAGAAGAGCTGCCAGAAGGCAAGAGCAGCTCAGGCAAAGAGGACGACTTGGGAGTAGGGCCAAGAGATGATTGGCCCCTCCCATAAGGCTTAAAAGACCAGCAACGGTGTTTGGGCTCTTTGTTGGAAAACAACATTGATAGCTTTGTCTTGTTGCATTTGTTTCATATCGGCGTCTTCTGCTTTTGAACTTTTGCCAAGAAAAGCCTTTGGCAGTTTGCCTAATTAGACCAAGGTTGGTGATAAGACTGAAGAATTGTGTTAGGAAGAATTTGTTTTGATTTAGTTTGGACTATGCTGAGAATGAGTTAATTTTCAGCTGTTCTCATAAAGTTTGTTTTTACACTGACTGAGTTTCCTACTACCTACTTGGGCCTGGGTCACAACAACAAGTGACTTTTCACACCTATGACCATTTCAGCATTCCCGTGGTCACGTGATCCAAATTTGTATGCTTGGCCACTGACTCATAGTTACGACGGTTGCAGTGGGGGGGGGTCACGTGATCCCCTTTTGTGACTTTCTGATAAGCGAAGTTGATGGGGAAACCATATTCCTTCAACAATTGCGCTACTAACTTCACAACTAAAGTGGTTCACTTAACAAGGGTGGCAAGAAATGTCATAGAATAGAATAGAATAGAATAGAATAGAATAGAATAGAATAGAATAGAATAGAATAGAATAGAATTTTTTATTGGCCAAATGTGATTGGACCATTACCAACTGTCTCGCTTAGCAACTGAAATGTTGGCCTCCATTCTGGTTGTAAGTCAAGGACCACCTGGATAGTGGATAGCGATGCCCGATTGCTACGCTGTCAGCTAAAGTGTAGAAAAAGATTTAACGAAGCCGATTTAATCAAATTTTTAATACTTCTGTGAGTCAAAACTGGACAAAAGATCCAAATGTTTGCTTTTCTGGAACTCTTGCGATAGAAACTATCCAGGCCAGGAATAATTGAAAAAAATTGTATGTGTACAGTAATCCATAAACTTCCCCCCCCCCAAAAAAAAACCTAAACTAAACTAAAACTCCATCTATATCAAGGCAACTGCCTTTTGGAACAGGAAATTGATTTTTGCAATTTTAAATTGCAGCTTATTCTGTGGTTATTGACAGAGTTAATACGTTACAAGTAAGCCAATCCTTTTTTTTCCATTTTTTTTGTTGTTTTAAAAAGTCATAAAGCACTTAGTGTAATCTAGTACAATTTAGGAAATAAATGGCAATGTTTTTCAGATGGTGTAAGAATGATAAATTGATTTAGCAGCTTAGCATCTTGTAGTAAGTGAAAGGCTTTGGCTTCTGAAAGAGAAAGTGTATTTTCCAAAAGTAAGACTATTTCCTATGTGACAGTTGATGGGAATGGTGTTGTGGCCCGCCAGCTGCCAGCGGAACTGGCGGCAGAGTCAGACGATGAGGAGGCTGGGGAGGAACTTGGCCCAGCGCTGGAGTCTGGGGAAGGCTCTGACGGATGCTCTGCGTCGGATGCAGAGATAGAACCAGAGCCATCCGACATTTCCCAGCCGCCGGAGAGGCAGCTGCCTTTGGAGGCTGAGATGAGTGAGGAGGAGAAAGAACAGAACAGAACAGAACAGAACAACAAAATAGAATTTTTTATTGGCCAAGTATTGTACCTTGATGAAGGTATCTTTTCTTTTATGTACACTGAGAGCGTATGCACCAAGACAAATTCCTTGTGTGTCCAATCACACTTGGCCAATAAAAATGCTATTCTATTCTATTCTATTCTATTTTATTCTATTCTATTCTATTCTATTCTATTCTATTCTTTTCTTTTCTTTTCTTTTCTTTTATGTACACTAAGAGCCTATGCACCAAAGACAAATTCCTTGTGTGTCCAATCACACTTGGCCAATAAAAAAATTCTATTCTATTCTATTCTATTCTATTCTATTCTATTCTTCATTCCAATATTTCTTCTTCTCTCTTCTCTTCCCTTCCCTTCCCTTCCGTTCACTTCCCTTCTCTTCTCTTCTCTTCTCTTCTCTTCTCTTCTCTTCTCTTCTCTTCTCTTCTCTTCTCCTATTCTCTTCTCTTCTCTTCTCTTCTATTCTATTCTATTCTATTCTTCATTCCAATATTTCTTCTTCTCTCTTCCCTTCCCTTCCCTTCCCTTCCCTTCCCTTCTCGTCTCTTCTCTTCTCTTCTCTTCTCTTCTCCTCTCTTCTCTTCTCTTCTCTTCTCTTCTCTTCTTCTCTTCTCTTCTCTTCTATTCTATTCTATTCTTCATTCCAATATTTCTTCTTCTCTCTTCCCTTCCCTTCCCTTCCCTTCCCTTCCCTTCTCGTCTCTTATTCTATTCTATTCTATTCTATTCTATTCTATTCTATTCTATTCTATTCTATTCTATTCTATTCTATTCTATTCTTCATTCCAATATTTCTTCTCTTCTCTTCTCTTCTCTTCTCTTCTCTTCTCCTATTCTATTCTATTCTATTCTATTCTATTCTATGCTATGCTATGCTATGCTATGCTATGCTATGCTATGCTATTCTATGCTATTCCCTTCTATTCAAAACCGGATGACCAAAACAGTATGAAAAACACTGGCCTAGTTTCTATCATTCCGATGTGTATGGAGAAAGGAGGGTTCCTTGATTTTGTTTGGAATTCTTTTTTTCTGGATGAGAAGACAGAAAAGTTGCAGGCGAAAAGAAACAGGAATAGTGTGCCATTCCAGAGTCGAGTTCTCATTACTCCTCTTTGCTTCTCAAAAATCTGCTGTGGACGATAAAAGAAACCGGCGCAAAAATTAGAGAGCATTTTTGAGGACGCCAACGGGTTTGAGAACATTATGACGGCAGCATCTGAATTCCCTCCGCTCGTCTCCCGTTTTGGAATCTGCCCCCTCATCAGATCATAAAATCCCTCATAAACAAGCACTTAAGGAATGATTAGAAGGATATTAATCATCTGCGGAACTCTCCACCCAATAAACCTCTTGCCGTAATTGATAAAAGGAGACGCACATGCGGCCGGCGAGAGAGATTTTCGATCTCGGATGAAATCAAGATGCGCCAAAGCGTAAGATCTTCCATCTTACTTCTGCTCCTCCAAGGAAGAGGCAGCGGCACTTTTACGGTCTCTTGGTTAGATAAGTGAAGCTGGGTTAATAAAGTTGTGGAAAAGATAAGGAAGATAATTCAAATTTAACTTCCACGGGCCACCTCCAGGGGTGAAATGCTCCCGGGTCAGACCGGATCGGCCGATCCAGTAGCGGTTCGGCAAACCAGTAGCAAAAATTTCTGCAACCAGGATGTGAGGCTGATGAATTGAAAAGAGGATTGTCCATAGTGTAAGTAACCCAAGAAAAGCAAACTGTGCCTTTGTTTTTTAAGATATGTTCTTGAGATTTAAAAAGCAATGGCCACCTCCGTTTGATAGCACAGATTGTGTCCCTTTAAGGAATAACAAAATCACAGAGTTGGAAGGGACCTTGGAGGTCTTCTAGTCCAACCCCCTGCTCAAGCAAACGATTGTCCAATCTGTTTTTAAAAAGCTTCAGTCTTGGAGCACCCACCGATGAAGAAAGTTCTTAAATTCAACATCTCTGTTCTGAGATGCTACAAGTGGCCTACAATTTAACAGATTAACAGAGTCAGAAGGGACCTTGTAGGTCATCTAGTCCAACCCCCTGCCCAATCAGGAGAACCCCTACAACCATTTCTGACAGATGGCAGCGCTGTGATCCAGGCCCAAGTAGGTAGTAGTAGACGCACTCAGTTCAAAAAACAAACAGACTTTATTAGAACAGCTGAGAATTAACTCATTCTCAGCATAGTCCAAATTAAATCAAAACAAATTCTTCCTAACACAATTCTTCAGTCTTATCACCAACCTTGGTCTAATTAGGCAAACTGCCGAAGGCTTTTCTTGGCAAAAGTTCAAAAGCAGAAGGCGCCGACAAGAAATAAATGCAGCAAGACAAGGAACAAGGCTATCAACATTGTTTTCCGACAAAGAGCCCAAACGCCGTTTCTGGTCTTTTAAGCCTTATGGGAGGGGCCAATCATCTCTTGGCCCTACTCCCAAGTCGTCCTCTTTGCTTTAGCTGCTCTTGCCTTCTGGCAGCTCTTCTCATGCGTGCATTAGGAACAGGCTCCTCCTGTTCCTCTACCTCATTACTGTCAGCCTTTGGAGGCTCCGGAGTCCACACATAACTCCCAGATGGCCCTGGCCCCATCTCTGCCTCTGATGCAGAGCCCTCATGTGGGCCTTCTCCAGCCTCCAGGACTGGCCCATGTTCTTCCTCAGCCTCATCGGTGTCCGACTCCGCTGCCAGCTCTGCAGGCTGCTGGCAAACCACAACAGGCAGTCCAGTCTCTTCTTGAAAGCTTCCAGTGATGAAGCTCCCACAGCTTCATCCTGGTTTTTCCAACCACTCCATGGATGTTGTATCTTAATTCTCCCCCCCCCCCACACACACGCACTCCTTGTGCACTAATAGCCAGGAGGACTTGGATAATTCTCAGGCTAGTAGATGAATGCTGAAGGATCACCCCAAAGACAAGCCAGCCTCTGGATTCCCTATATCCCTCCTCTCCAAACCTAGGAAGGAGATTTATTTATTTATTTATTTAATTTATATACCACCCTTCCCCCGAAGGACTCAGCAGATAGCAGAGATGGTAAGCCAGGTTGAGAAAGAAACTCTTGAGGAACACTAAATGTATGCAGCCAACAGATGGAAGGGGGGTAGCTGATCTCATAAATCACAGCTTGATCTGAGCTGCAATAAAAACCAAGAAGAAGATATTCGAAGCGTTAAAAGAAACTCCATTCAGTGAACTCACTAAAGGACATAAGCTGAAGCTCTCGGTCACAATATCAACCCTGAGTTACAAATATTCTCCTTTATTGATTCCGACCAGTATTTCCAAGCATTCTATACTTCACCCCCTAATTGTTTGTATATTATTATGATGATCATGATTTATCATTTGTTGCTTGTATGTACACTGAGAGTTTATGTGCCAGAGACAAATTCCTTGTGTGCCCAATCATGCTTGGCCAATAAAGAATGTTATTCTATTCTATTCTATTCTATTCTATTCTTCATTCCAATATTTATTCTACTCTACTCTAGCCTACTCTACCATAGCCTACTCTACACCTACTCTACCTTACCCTACCCTACCCTACTCTACTCTAGTCTAGTCTAGTCTAGTCTAGTCTAGTCTAGTCTATTCTTCATTTTAATATTTATTCTACTCTACTCTACTCTACTCTATTCTGCTCTACTCTACTTCTATTCTATTCTATTCTATTCTACTCTACTCTACTCTTGATTTCAATATTTATTCTACTATTCTATTCTATTCTAGTCTTCATTCTAATATTTATTCTACTCTGCTCTGCTCTACTTCTATTCTATTCTACTCTTCATTTCAATATTTGTTCTACTCTACTCTACTTCTATTCTATTCTAGTCTATTCTATTCTATTCTAGTCTAGTCTAGTCTATTCTTCTTGCTTTAAATCTTCTGATTGAAGTCTCTACAACATACAATCTGTTTGGTTTTAGTCTTCTATTTTCCTGTAGGTTAGTGATTTCTCAGGGCACCAGCTATTCAAATGCATTGTCACTTTTGTTTCTCAGCTGGTTTTCTCTGTGAGATTGCTACTCGGAGTTGTGTTTTTTCTGCAAAAGGGCTACTCAGATTCCTGGCTGGCCCTGAGAGAGCATTGTTTTCTCTCAGACTTGATTTTTCTTTTTCTTGGTCCTCCGGCGTCTGTCCAGGGAGAAAGACAGATCGCGCTTGTTTGGCACAATTGTTGTCACACTCTTTGCATACGAAATCCCTTCAGGCCCCGGCTCTCATTAGCCATCTGCCCTCATGCCACAAGTTGACAATGTGCTATGCAGAAATAAATAACCTGCCTGGGAAACCGAAAAACCGCATCATTCAAACCACGTCAATAATACAGCCACTAATTTTCGTGCTGCTTAATGATAATGCGACTTGGTCCAAAAAAAAAACCAAAACCATTCGGGCCCCCGATTTAAGTTGGTCCATCATAGATAAGTTGTCAGTCATTGCATTTGTTTTTCCCATCGGGGCTTAAAAGCTAGAAAAATGGCCACCTTAGCAAAACAAACAACAGAAAACCAGCGTTACATTTCTGATTTACGAGGGTAAAATTTCTGTCTTGACCCGGATCATAATTTATTTCATGGTTGTAACTGCTCATAGAAATTGAAGTTTTAATGCCTCCTTTGATCCATGAAGGTCAGTCCCCTGTGCTGGTTTGTGAAGTGAAGATGAGCCTTTATTATTATTATTTTTTTAAATGGAGATAGAAGTTGGACTCTCCAGCGAGTCCATCCGAGATTTATAAAGACAGAGGCTAAGGCCTTTCTCAGTTTTGATGTTACACATGACTTCCTCAGATGAGGATTTTGAATTCTTTTTTTTTTGTTTGTTTGGTTTTTCCAGAAGGAGTTTATAAATAAGTAGCTGTTGAATCTTCTTGACATTACCTAGCGTTTACCAGTCTTTGCAGTTCGTTAAATGCCTTCCCTTCGTATTCTTTCTCTCCTTGTTGAGTGACTGTTGAAGAACATACTAATCCTGCTTTTTGAACCTTGGCTTCCTGTAGGAATTTTCTCTCCAGCAACTGGACAGCCTTATGGATGACCGAGTGAACATCATGGGGTTTTCTATCTTCAACCAGTCCCATCCGTTCTTCCAGGAATTTGCAGAGAGTCTCAGCCAGTCATGGTTAGAGAATTGTGACCATATTCCTTTTACTGGACCAGCAGTAAGTAAACCAATGCAATCTGTCCTCGCCTCACTCCTTCCCCTGTAATTATGTCTCATGTGGGAGAAAAGACGGGGTAAGGGGTTCAATAACGAATCAATGAAAAGTGAGGGTCTGAAATGTTATGAACCTCTCTGCTTTGCCCACCTGCATTGCTCAAATTAGATGACATCATGGGAGTTAAAATAAGAGCCGTACTTCCTCATTCTTTTCAGATATCAGGTTGGAAATTTCAAGAATAGGGCCTTTTCTGTAGTAGACATTTCCTTCTCTTCTCTTCTCTTCTCTTCTCTTCTCTTCTCTTCTCTTCTCTTCTCTTCCCTTCCCTTCCCTTCCCTTCCCTTCCTCTCTCCTCTCCTCTCCTCTCCTCTCCTCCTCTTCTCTTCTCTTCTCTTCTCTCCTCTTCTCTCCTCTCCTCTCCTCTCCTTTCCTCTCCTCCTCTTCTCTTCTCTTCTCTTCTCTTCTCTTCTCTTCTCTTCTCTTCTCTTCCCTTCTCTTCTCTTCTCTTCTCTTCTTTACCTTCCCTTCCTCTCCTCCTCCTCTCTCCTCTCCTCCCCTCTCCTCTTCTCTCCTCTCCTCTCCTCTTCTCTTCTCTTCTCTTCCCTTCCTCTCCCTTCCCTTCCCTTCCTCTCTCCTCTCCCTTCCCCTCCTCTCATCTCCTCTCCTCTCCTCTCCTCTCCTCTCCACTCCTCTCCTCTCCTCTCCTCTCCTCTCCTCCTCCTCTCCTCTCCTCTCCTCTCCTCTCCTCTTTTTCCCTTGTTGCAAACCTAAAGCAATCTAGTATCCTATAAATCAGGGGTCTTCAACCTTGGCAACTTTAAGACTTTGTGGACTTCAACTCCCAGAACTCTGGGAGTTGAAGTCCAGAAGTCTTAAAGTTGCCAAGGTTAGAGATCCCTGCTATAAATGATTAAGATAATTTAGATGGTTGAGCATCAATAGGCCAATTAACTAGCTGCATATGTTCTGCTGCTGGGACTTCTTTGAAGACATTCTGCTTTCTCTCTGGATTGTCAGTGCTCTAACTTTATGTCTCCATGTCATGCTTAGGTGTTTCCTAAAGGTATCTAATGGGCCTCTTGGAGAAGAGAATAGTAGGCCACATGGATCATTAGAAACGGGAACAGCAGGATTCTTCTTATATTCATTATATTATTCATCTTATAAAATGTTTTGATTAGTGGAAAGCCAACACATAAACGTTCATCCTCTTCAGACTTGTTTTCATGGAAACATAAAAATTTGTCTGGTACAGAACCAGAGTCTGGTTTAATTGGCTCTCTATCTTAGCTCCTCAAGCTTGAGACAGGGGGGTTCTAGATTGAACCCAAGGTCTTCTGCATGCAGAAGATGTATTCTGCTTCTCAGTTCGTGCTACATTCATCAGCCTTCAACTTGAATGTTCTTCAGATGTGTGGACTTCAACCCCAGTATTCCATAATAATCTTAACCTTTACTATGAATTCTGGGATTCCCACATATCTGGAGGTTGTCCACGTTTGGGAAGTCTGCTCAAAAGGGATGGCCATGTTACAGAATAATAGAATTAGTGGAGTTTGAAGGGATCTTGGAGGTCTTCTAATCCAACCCCCTGCTCAAGCAGGAAACCCTATACTATTTCAAACAAAGGGTTTGTCCAATCTCTTAAAAATCTCCAGTGATGGCGCACCCACAACTTCTGGAGGCAAGTTGTTAACTGTCAGGAAATTTCTCCTTCGTTCTAGGTGACTTCTCTCCATGATTAGTTTCCATCCATTGCTTCTTGTCCTGTCTTCAGATGCTTTGGAAAATAATTTAATTTCCTCTTCTTTATGATATTGGAACACGGCTATCATGTCACCCCTAGCCCTTCTTTTCATGAAACTTGACATACCCATTTCCTGCAACCCTTCTTTATGCAGTATGTTTTAGCCTCCAGTCCCCTAATCATCTTGGTTGCTATTCTCGGCACTCTTTCTAGAGTGTCAACAGTTGCATGGACTTCTCACCATGATACAGTCTTCCTGCTATTGTGCTTTTTCACCTGCAACGTGGTGTCATCCTTCTTAGCCATATGCCCTCCCTGAAGAACATATCTCTTCCTTCCTCCTAAATTGGGTTTCAATTAGTAGATCCTCAGACTCGGAATTTCTCTCTCTCTCTCCCCCACTCCCTCCCTCCCTCTCTCTCTCTTGTGAAGCCTTTCAGACGGGTGAAATGCTACCAGTTCGGACTGGTTTGGCCGAACTGGTAGCGACGGCAGCGCGAGGCTCTGCCCACCTTCCCGTTGTCATTACTTCCTGGTTTTACCCAGGAAGTAACCTGGGTTTTTTACCTTCTGCGCATGTGCAGAAGAGTTTGTGCATGCGCATAGGGTCCCCTTCCAAATTGGTGAGGAATAGAATAGAATAGAATAGAATAGAATAGAATAGAATAGAATAGAATAGAATAGAATAGAATAGAATAGAATAATTTTTTATTGGCCAAGTGTGATTGGACACACAAGGAATTTGTCTTGGTGCATATGCTCTCAGTGTACATAAAAGAAAAGATACGTTCATCAAGGTACAACATTTACAACACAAATGATGGTCAGTATATCAATATAAATCGTAAGGATTGCCAGCAACAAAGTTACAGTCATACAGTCATAAGTGGAAAGAAATGGGTGATGGGAACGATGAGAAGATTAATAGTAGTGCAGATTTAGTAAATAGTTTGACAGTGTTGAGGGAATTATTTGTTTAGCAGAGTGAAGGCATTCGGGAAAAAACTGTTCTTGTGTCTGGTTGTTCTGGTGTGCAGTGCTCTATAGCGTTGTTTTGAGGGTAGGAGTTGAAACAGTTTATGTCCAGGATGTGAGGGATCTGTAAATATAATTCACGGCCCTCTTCTTGATTCGTGGATCAGTAGATTTCACCCCTGCTTTCAGATCACCTGGAAGGGATGACTTGTGTCTTTCCTAGAAAGCAGAAGGAAAATATTAATTTGGGGATTCTGCCTGCACATGGCTTGTCTGGAAAGGTAGGGAGACGCATAGCTAGTGTTGGCTCTTATGCAAAGCTGGAGATGTGAATACTTAAGCAGGCACTCAATCTTCTCCTTTCCCCAGATCGTCTGAAAGATCAGCGGGCTCTTAAGAGGGTGTGCATGATGTGATTTGCATGATGGTGTTCTCTGCCCTAAAATACCAGGAGCGGCTGGCACCAGAGAGATTTCTGCAGCTCAGCTGGCACGTTTTCCAATCTGCCGTTGGTTTCAACCGAGCTCAGATCCTCCTCGGTCTCTCTTCATCACTGTCCTCCCACTCTTCTCCCTCAAGCCAGAGAAACACGTCTGCTCTGCGTACCTAGCACAGTCCCTCCGTTGCTTAAATACTTCAGACGGAACACAATATAAATAAAGCTTGTTCATAAAGCCAAAGATTTGTGACAGGCTGGAGTGAAAAAGGATTTCTTTCCCCCTCCCTCCCTCCCTCTCTTTCTCATTCTGTCTCTCTAATTCTTTCTCTCTCGCTTCTCTTTCTCTCTCTCTTTCTCTCTCTTTCTTTGTCTCACTCTTTTCTCTCTCTTTCTCTTTCTCTCATTCTCTCTTTTTCTCTCTTTCTTTTTCTCTCTCTTTCTCTCTCTTTGTCTCTTTGTCTCTCATTTTCTCTCACTTTCTCTCTCTCTCTTTCTCTCATTTTCTCTCTTTCTCTCTCTCTCTCTCATTCTGTCTTTCTCTCTTTCTTTCTCTCTTTCTCTCATTCTCTCTTTTTCTCTCACTTTCTCTCTTTCTCTCTCTTTCTTTTTCTCTCTCTCTCTCTTTCTCTTCTCTCTTCTCTCTCTTTCTCTCTTTCTCTCTTTCTCTTCTCTTTCTTTCTTTCTCTCTCTCTCTCTCTTTCTCTTTCTCTCTCTTTTCCTTTCTCTCTCTCATTCTGTCTTTCTCTCTTTCTTTCTCTCTTTCTCTCATTCTCTCTTTTTCTCTCACTTTCTCTCTCTCTTTTTCTCTTTTTCTCTTTCTCTTTCTCTCTTTCTCTCTTTCTTTCTCTCTCACACTCTTGCACTCTCTCACACACTCTCTTGTGCTCTCTCTCTCTCTCTCTCTCATGCTCAGACTTTTCTTGAGTTTTTACCTGTAACAGTTTAGCAGGTTTTGTTCTGGGGTTTTTAAAAAACCGTTATCCCAATTTAATGAGGCTCAAACTTTATCTGCGCAAAAGGTTGATTATATTACGTATTCCTTTTCTTATATTTGCTAGCATTTCCATAGATTTTTTCAGGCGTCTCACAGAAATATGGGCAATGTGTTATTGATGAGGTGTTTTTTTTTGTTTTTTTTTAGAACTTCCAGAAACCAAAGTAGCTTTGGGGATTTGCAGAGATTATAGCATTAAGGGGGTGGGAAAGCTGCCCATTTCTTTCTCCCAAAATCAGTTTTCTCCCAAAATTGTCCCCTTGTGGTTGCATTCCTGGGGGAAATATCCGTATTTAGTATCAGGGACAAATTTAGGGAAAATTAGCTCTGGGGTGGGGAGATGAACAGCTTACAAATAAAAAAATTGAGCCTCCTTAACGTCAACTCCAACTTCCAAATTGCAAGGCAGCGCGATTGTTACCTCTTTTGTGGTGTAGCGTGCCGTTACATTCCTCTGCATGGAAACCGTTGAGCTGTTTCAAAAACAGTTTAAATTATCTCAGTGGGTCCCCGAGGAATTGTTAAAATTCAAATTTTGAGCAAGGCGTCTGGGAGCGGAGAGCTTCTTCCCATTTCCTCCCCCCTGGCTCTGCTGGATTTGCTGTCGTCCCCCCACCCCCATCTTTGCGGGCGGCCAAAACGTAATTTCTTTTCCTTTCCATGACATTACTGTCCGGTAGCAGATGCCAGCAGGTGAATCTGGCTTTCAGAAGGTCTCCAAATTCCAGGAGTGTAGCTGGTGGCCATAGATAATTCACTGGTGTTTCAGTGGTGGGTTTCAAATTTTTTTTACTACCGGTTCTGTGGGTGTGGCTTGTTGGGCATGGCATGGCTTGTTGGGCGTGGCTTGTTGGGCGTGGCTTGTTGGGCGTGGCAGGGGAAGGATACTGTAAAATCTCCATTCCCACCCCACTCCAGGGGAAGGATTGTGCAAAATCCCCATTTCCTCCCGATCAGCTGGGACTCGGGAGGCAGAGAATAAATAGGAGCGGGGCCAGTCAGAATTTTTACTACCGGTTCTCCGAACTACACAAAATTTCCACTACTGGTTCTCCAGATCTGGTCAGAACCTGCTGAAACCCACCTCTTGCTTGGACTCAAGCAAGGGCTTCCGCAGAGAACTCTACATGGTCAGAATAAGAGAATTGGAAGGGACCTTGAAGGGCTTCTAGCCCAGCCCCCTGCTCAAGTAGGAAACGCTATACAGCCACAATTTGTCTTGTGTTAATCACTCCATAATCCCTTGTGGGGTGGAGTCTGGGCAACTGAAAAGCCAAGTATTTACTGGCCAGATGCCCTTCCTGTCTCCAATGCAGAGTTTTATTCAGTAAATTAGTAGTTCCACTGATTAATTGTTCTAACTGTCAGGAAATTTCTCCTTAGTTTCAGGTTGCTTCTCTCCTTGATTAGTTTCCACCCGTTACTTCTTGTCCTGCCTTCTGAATGCTGGACAATTCTGATGGTCTGGGTTTTTCCAGGGAGGTTTGTGATAGCTGCGGAAATGTGGCTGAGAGATTATGGAACTTTTTTCTGCTCAAAATGTTAGGGTGTCCTTTGTTCCAAGCGTGACTCCCCTGAATCACACAGCCAGGAATGGAAATTCAAGGAAAAGCCCTGAAAATTACAGATGGCTAGATTAGGTAATTAAAATGTGGGCTGAAAACAGATGTTGGTAATTAATTGTTTCTTCTAGTGTCAGAAATCCTGCTTATACCATTGGAACGGTACAGCTCGTAATTCTCCACAGTAAATTGGGGGCCAAGTGTGTCATTCTCTTATACTCAGAGAGATAATAAAGTAGGAGTTTTAAAAAAAATAATGATGGTTTCCTAGGAGAGAGAGGGAGAGAGGGAGGGAGGAAAAAGAGGGCTAAAGGACTTGGATATTTGGAGAACCATACGGATGAACATGTTATGTTTAAATTGTCTTTGATTTTAGATTAGTGTTTTAGCAGCGCAATCCTACTTCGTCAAAAGAAAAGGAGGGGTTTTTTTTTTAAGCATGCATTTACCGGTATTTAAATAGGGCCATCAAAAGGGTACGAATCTTTCCATTTTTATATATATAAATTGTAGGATGAACACTGACTGTGTAATCATTGAGAAGGCTTTGCTTTATTATGAAAGTGTGGCTAGGATGGGATCAATGCAACGGCCTCTTTCATTCGTACCTCCAAATCTTGGCTGTACAGAGAATCCTTAACAACCATTCATTTAGTGATTATTTGAAGTTACTACAGCACTGTAATAGGGACGCGGTGGCTCAGGGGCTAGGATGTTGAGCTTGTCGATCGAAAGGTCGGCAGCTCAGCGGTTCGAATCCCTAGTGCTGCCGTGTAACGGGGTGAGCTCCCGTTACTTGTCCCAGCTTCTGCCAACCTAGCAGTTTTGAAAGCACGTAAAAAATGCAAGTAGAAAAAATAGGGACCACCTTTGGTGGGAAGGTAACAGCGTTCCGTGCGCCTTCGGCGTTGAGTTATGCCGGCCACACAACCACGGAGACGTCTTTGGACAGCGCTGGCTCTTCGGCTTTGAAACGGAGATGAGCACCGCCCCCTAGAGTCGGGAATGACTAGCACATACGTGCGAGGGGAACCTTTACCTTTACCTTTTACAGCACTGAAAAAAAGTGACTTATGGCCATTTTTCACACTGACGACCGTTGCAGCCTCCCCATAGTCACCTGATCAAAATTCATCTGATTGACAACTGGTGTGTATTGATGACATTTGCAGTGTCTTGAGGTCACGTGATCCCCTTTTGCAACCTTCTGACAAGCAATGGGGAAGCCAGATTTACATAACAATCAGAGGTGATATTCAGTCCGGTTCGGACCGGTTCAGGCGAACCGGTAGCGGAAATCACGGGTGGCACCCACCTGCCCACCCACCTGCCCACCCAACCAGCTTTATGCTGTCCTATTTAGGCACATTTTTGAGGCTGGGCGCATATGCAGAAGGCACGCACATGAGCAAAGCATGTGTGCGGAAGGCACACACACGTGGCGAACAGTGGTAACAAGATGTGAAACCCACCGCTGATAACAACCACGTCACTAACTTAACAACTGCAGAGATTCACTTAACAACTCAGGTAGGAAAGGTCGTATAATGAGGCAAAACTCATTTGACAATTGTCTTGTTCAGCAGCAGAAATTTGGGGCTTTAATTGTAAGTTGAAGGCTACCTATGTCATGCATGGTCCATGAACGTTGAATGGGTAAAGCAGATCCCGTTGTGTTGTGACCCAGGCCCAAGAAGGTAGTAGGAAACTCAGTCAGTGTAAAAACAAACAAACTTTATTCGAACAGCTGAGAATTACTTCATTACCGGCGTAGTTCACCTGAATTAAAGCAAATTCCTCCCAACACAAATTCCTCAGTCCTATCGCAAACCTTGCTCCAATTAGGCAAACTGCCAAAGGCCTTTCTTGGCAAACGTTCAGAAGTCACCGAAACAAAAATAAATGCAAGACGTAGACGAAGAAGAAGATGCAGCTACCAACGTTGTTTTCCGGCAGAGCTCAAACGCCGTTGCTGGTCTTTTAAGCCTTATGGGAGGGGCCAATCATCTCTTGGCCCTACTCCCGAGTCGTCCTCTTTGCTTGAGCTGCTCTTGCCTTCTGGCAGCTCTTCTCATGCATGCATTAGGAACAGGCTCCTCTTGTTCCTCTGCCTCACTACTGTCAGTCTCTGGAGGCTCTGGAGTCTGCACCTCACTCCCTGATGGCCCCGTCCTCACCTCAGCCTCATCGCTTTCCGACTCTGTTGCCAGCTCCACAGGCTGCTGGCGGACCACAACACACTGCACGTTACATATGGATTCCGTACATATGGATTAGAGAACAAGCGAAAGTATACCATATCATCAAGAGTATCAAAGAATTGACATGGAAATGGCCTGGTTACAGATCAAGAAGAACTGATGGTAGGTGGATCAAGGCTGTCATAGAACGGATCCCACTTGATCAAAGGCATCCACAAAAGAGACCTAAAACAAGATGGATCAAAGACATGAGCAAGTGTTGCGGGCCCAATTGGCAAAAGAAAACTCAGGACCGTATAGGTTGGAAACATATGGAAGAGGCCTTCATCCTGCTGTGGACAGACAATGGCTAGAATGATGATGGTGACGACATATTACATTTCAACACAAGGACTATAAAATCCCTCGGTTACTAAGAACCTCGTGTTTAAGCTGACAGAAGAGATTGATTGATTATGTGCCATCAAGTCAGTGTCGTTTCTTAGCAACCGCTTGGGTCAATATATTTTTTTTCTGTCTATCACCTGGTGCCTTCTCATGGTGCACCCATTGTCAGGGATCCAAGTAACACCCCCAACGAAAGAAAACTCCTAGGCTAAAAGTTCCTCAAAGTTCCATTTTATTTTTGTTGTTAGTTGTGAAGTCGTGTCTGACCCATGGTGACCCCATGGAAAACGTTCCTCCAGGCCTTCCTATCCTCTACCATCCTCTGGAGTCATTTAAGCTCACGCTGACTACTTCAGTGCCTCCATCCAACCACCTCATTCTCTGCCATCCCCTTCTTCTTTTGCCCTCCATCGTTCCCAGCATTGGGCTCTTCTCCAGTGAGTCCTTCCTTCTCATTAGGTGGCCAAAGTATTTCAGTTTCATCTTCAGGATCTGGCCTTCTAAAGAGCGGTCAGGGTTGATCTCTACTAGGACTGACTTGTTTTTATTATTTTTTTATTTTTTTATATTTATATAATTTATAAAAAATATTTATATATTATATATTTATATTTTATTATATTTTTTTATCCATTTTCTTAGAGATGTCTTATTGACACATCTGGGAAAACCCGGATCTGAAAGCTCCCAGGTTTTCCCCCGCCAAAGGAAAGTCCAAGTCCCTGCCCAGCACCCACATGTCCATCACATGATCCAATCAAAGCACCATCCCAACTGGAGATGCCTCCCAGTTCCAGCCGTCCAGGTGCAGGCCAAGATGTCCTTGACTCTCTGAGAAAGGAATGTTAATATGACTGTATATCACTCTTGCTCCATAGAATCCATTCCTCCCAGTTTCCCAAAGTGGTAAATGTAGCAGGCCTGAAGATCCAATGAAAAAGTTGGCTTCCAGGCCAGACACCCATCACTCCTGTAACAAAGTCTATTCCCCTTGCTGCTGATTGTTGTCTTCTTCTCTTCCACCATTCCCATCTTCTCCAGGGAGCTGGTCTTTGCATCTTGTGTCCAAATATTTGAATCCGGTCATTTGTCTTTCGAGTGAGAACTTTGGGTGACTTTGTTCAGTGATTCATTGATTTGTTTTCTTGACCGTCCGTGGGAGTCTCAGGAGCCCGCTCCAAAACCAAAGTTCAAAAGCATCAATATTTATTTTATTTATTTATTTATTAAATTTGTATACCGCCCTTCTCCCGAAGGACTCAGGGCGGTTCACAGCCAAGTAAAATAGACAATATATAAATACAATTTAAAATACACTTAAAAAACTTATTAAAATTGGCCATAATTAAAATTTAAAACTAAAACCCATTTAAAAACCCATAAATTTAAAAAACTAACCCAGGCCAGCGCAAATAAATAGGTAAGTTTTAAGCTCGCGGCGAAAGGTTCGGAGGTCCGGAAGTTGACGAAGTCCTGGGGAGGTCATTCCAGAGGCGGGAGCCCCACAGAGAAGGCCCTTCCTGGGCGCCGCCAGACGACACTGTCGCTACCGACGGCACCCTGAGGAGTCCCTCTCTGTGAGAGCGCACGGGTCGGTGAGAGGTATTCGTAGCAGCAGGCGGTCCCGTAAATAGCCCGGCCCTATGCCATGGAGCGCTTTAAAGACGTTCACCAAAACCTTGAAGCGCACCCGAAAGCCACAGGCAGCCAGTGCAGCCTGCGCAGGATAGGTGTCATTCGGGAGCCCGAGGCTCCTCTATCACCCACGCAGCTGCATTCTGACTAACTGTAGCCTCCGGATGCCCCTCAAGGGAGCCCCATGTAGAGAGCATTGCAGTAATCCAGGCGAGGCGTCACAAGGCGTGAGTGACCGTGCATAGGCATCCCGGTCTAGAAAGGCGCAACTGGCGCACCAGGCGAACCTGGTGGAAAGCTCTCCTGGAGACGGCCGTCAGGTGTTCATCAAAAGACAGCCGTTCATCCAGGAGAACGCCCAAATTGCGCACCCTCTCCATCGGGGCCAATGACTCGCTCCCGACAGTCAGCCGTGGACTCAGCTGACTGTACCGGCATCCACAGCCACTCTGTCTTGGAGGGATTGAGGTTCGGCCTGTTGCTCCCCATCCAGACCCGTGACGGCTTCCAAACACCGGGACAGCACTTGATAGCTTCATTGGGGTGGCCGGTGTGGAAAAGTACAGCTGAGTGTCATCAGCGCACAGCTGGTACCTCACACCGAAACCACTGATGATCTCACCCAGCGTTTACATAGATGTTGAACAGAAGGCGAGAGGATCGACCCCGCGGCACCCCACAAGTGAGGCGCCGGGTCGACCTCTGCCCCCGTCAACACCGTCTGCGACCGGTCGGAGAGATAGGAGGAGAACCACCGATAAACGGTGCCTCCCACTCCCAATCCCCCCAACCGGCGCAGCAGGATACCATGGTCGATGGTATCAAAGCCGCTGAGAGGTCTAATAGGACCAGGGCAGAGGAACAACCTCATCCCTGGCCCTCCAGAGATCATCCACCAACGCGACCAAAGCCGCCTCAGTGCTGTAACCGGGCCGGAAACCGACTGGAACGGGTCTAGATAGACAGTTTCCTCCAGGTGCAGGGGAAACTGATATGCCACCATATTTCTACAACCTTCGCCGGGGTTAAGGTTGAGACCGGACGATAATTACCTAAAACAGCCGGGTCCAGGGAAGGCTTCTTGAGGAGGGGCCTCACCACCGCCTCTTTCAAGGCGGCCGGAAAGACTCCCTCCAACAAGGAAGCACTCGTAATCCCCTGGAGCCAGCCTCGTGTCACCTCCCGAGTGGCCAGCACCAGCCAGGAGGGGCACGGGTCCAGTAAACACGTGGTGGCATTCAGTCTACCCAGCATAGCCTTCCTAATCTCTTTCTTCAGTGAAATTGCTTGACCTACACCAGGTTTCTTGACTTCTTAATACTGTTACCCGTTCAGCCAACTTTATTCTTTAGTTAGAAGACCTCCGCAATCGATCTCTGTAGATACGGATTAGATTCCTTGTTGATGACAAGGTTGGTTATATTTCTAGTTGCTTTTTTTCCCCTCCTTAGCAGTTCCTTTGAACTCCTAATGGTCACACAGAGTAATAAAAACAGAATGAAAGAGAACTTTTCACATCCTTAGTTACTAAATACGAGTTTTAGGAGTGTGATCTGGCTGCCAAAAAAGGAAGCTTGGAGAGAAATTTAATTTCTAAATCATGGGATATAACGGTTCCACTTTATTGTACATGGGTTGGACACAGCAGTGCGTTTCACATTATGTTGCTACTGGTTCACCGCCTGTTCATAGAATAGAATAGAATAGAATTTTTATTGGCCAAGTGTGATTGGACACACAAGGAATTTGTCTTGGTGCATAGGCTCTCAGTGTACATAAAAGAAAAGATACGTTCATCAAGGTACAACATTTACAACACAATTGATGATCAATATATCAATATAAATCATAAGGATTGCCAGCAACAAGTTATAGTCATACAGTCATAAGTGGAAAGAGATTGGTGATGGGAACTATGAAACGATTAATAGTAGTGCAGATTCAGTAAATAGTCTGACAGTGTTGAGGGAATTATTTGTTTAGCAGAGTGATGGCCTTTGGGAAAAAACTGTTCTTGTGTCTAGTTGTTCTGATGTGCAGTGCTCTATAGCGTCGTTTTGAGGGTAGGAGTTGAAACAGTTTATGTCCAGGATGCGAGGGATCTGCAAATATTTTCACGGCCCTCTTCTTGATTCGTGCAGTATACAGGTCCTCAATGGAAGGCAGGTTGGTAGCAATTATTTTTTCTGCAGTTCTAATTATCCTCTGAAGTCTGTGTTTTTCTTGTTGGGTTGCAGAACCGAACCAGACAGTTATAGAGGTGCAAATGACAGACTCAATAATTCCTCTGTAGAACTGAATCAGCAGCTCCTTGGGCAGTTTGAGCTTTCTGAGTTGGCACAGAAAGAACATTCTTTGTGCCCAGTTTGCACACGCGCCTGACTTCTGCACATGCGCTTTGCTCACGTGCGTGCCTCTCGGCTTGTCAATCCAGGTCCGTGGATCCATAAGAGACCAGCAGCAAAAAGATGGAAGCAGAGTTCTTTAATGAGGAACCGCAGCCAGAATGCAGAACAAGTCAAGTTACAGGGTCAAAGTTAGCGCTGAGAGCAGCTGCCTCTCAGCTCTATTTATACACACTGTTTGTCTTAAGCCACCATCCGGCAGCTAAGACCACCCACCCATCAGCTATTCGGCAGTTTTAAGATTCCCGCCTCCATGGAGCATCTCTGTCTTCCTCGGCGCACGATGCATGACGTCATCAGAGTCAGCCGCTGTCCCTTCATTGCAGCTGCTTCCCCATCCATTGTAGATGCCACCTGCCGCTTGGATGACCCCCCGCCACCAGAGGTCACTACAGGTAGCTTTGGTGGCTTCATTTATTTATTTTATTTATTTGTCATAACAATATATGTAGGTATCATACAAAAAGATTATATAATATATAAACACATATATGGAATAAATATAAGGAGGTATAAGCATATATGTATATAGGAAGAAGAAAAGAAAAACAATAGGACAGGAACAGTAGGCACGTTTGTGCGCTTATGCACGCCCCTTATGGTCCTCTTAGGAATGGGGTGAGGTCAATAGTAGATAGTTTTTGGATAAAACTTTTAGGATTATGGGAAGAGACCACAGAGTCAGGTAAAGTATTCCAAGCACTGATGATTCTGTTACAGAAGTCATATTTTCTGCAATCTAGATTAAAGCAGTTGACATTAAGTTTAAATCTATTGGTTGCTCTAGTATTATTGCAATTGAAGCTGAAGTAGTCTTTAACAGGAAGGACATTACAATAGATGATTCTGTGAGTTAAACTTAGGTCTTGTCGAAGGCGACGGAGTTCCACGTTTTCTAAGCCTAGGATTTCAAGTCTGGTGGGATATCGTATTTTGTTGTTTTCAGAGGAATGGAGGACTCTTTTTGTAAAATATTTCTGGACTCTCCCCCCCACCAAATGTCGAGTCCCGGCCGGGGCTTGATAGCACCTTCTGCACATGCGCCTAGTCTCAAAAACATGCCCAAATAAGTTGGCAAAGAGCCAGAGCAGGTGGGCAGGCCCACCCTCGATTTCTGCTACCGGTACGGGGGAACCGATGCAAACCAGCTAAAAGCCACCTCCGGTTGGACACCTCCTGGAGTTCTAGATCAAATTCTGGGCACGTCATGTGAAGAAGAATTTAGACAAATTTGTTAGACAGACACCTTCCTTGCGCCTCTGAATTCTTTTCACTTGAGTCGACCAGAGTTCGAGAAACCCAAAAGGAAAACAAATGGCATTGAAACAATAGGTGCTAACGAGCAAATGAAGAGACGTGTGCAGGCTGACTGTTCGTATCAGCTGAGAAGGGATGAGAACTCTAAAAGGGTGATGACTGAATCTAAGGTTGAGTGGGGAGGAGGGGGGGAGTAAGGGAAGACATATTTCAAACCCATTGGATGGCTGGAAGACCCTGGGGGGGGGAATCGACACAATAGCCTCCTTATGGAGAAATACAACTTAATTGGCTGCCATCCTTGCTGAATCCCAAATTGCTTTATTGGTTTAAATAAGAGTAACAGATAAACAGTGGCAGAGGGAGCTGGCAATTAAACGATCCAGACAAATGTGGTCCTCAAGCAAGATTCAGATGAAAAGCTGACAAGACAGGAAGAAGTCAAGGAGGTTCTTTCAATGGCATGGGACAACTCGTCAAGGCCAACTGGTCATGGTTAATTCGCTGCGACCAACTCTTGCTCTTGAGACAAGGCATGGCAGGATTCCCTTAGTGCCTCCTATTTTTGTCCTCTACCATCCTCTGGAGTCCATTTAAGCTCACGCCGACTGCTTCAGTGACTCTATCCAGCCACCTCATTCTCTGTTGTCCCCTTCTTCTTTTGCCCTCAATCTTTCCCAGCATTGGGCTCTTCTCCAGTGAGTCCTTCCTTCTCATTAGGTGGCTAAAGTATTTCAGTTTCATCTTCAGTATCTGGCCTTCTAAAGAGCCTAAATGTAGAACCTTCCTTTTTTCACTATTGGATTTCATTTTGTTAGATAGCACCCAGTGTTCAGTTTAGATAGTGGGGTGACTGTTTCATGCATTGAAATTCTTCTCTTGCTCCCCACCCTTCCCTAAATTGGATGTGCCTGGAAGGAGGTGATGGATAGAAAATTGTTTGGATTTGTTAATGGGATCTCCATTGCCTTGAGCAACTCTGCTGCAGAACATTTTCTCTAAATCCTAAAGCCCCAAATTCTGCTTCTGGGGAAACTGCCCTTGATCGTCTTGTCTAATAAAAAAAAAATGTTTTAAAAAAAACATTTACCAGGCTCAGACTGGTAAGACAGTCTGTTATTAACAGCAGCTGCTTGCAATTACTGCAGGTTCAAGGCCCAAGGTCGACTCAGCCTTCCATCCTTTATAAGGTAGGTAAAATGAGGACCCAGATTGTTGGGGCCAATGACTTTGTATATAATATACAAATGGATGAAGACTATTGCTTGACATAGTGTAAGTCGCCCTGAGTCTTCGGAGAAGGGCGGGATATAAATGCAAATTAAAAAAAACCCTGCAAGACAGTGGACAATGGATTCAAAAATCTAAGAACTGAAACAAATGTTTGTAAGCCGCAAAGTCAAAAATCCCAATCAATAGTGTCATGTGCTTCCTTAAGATCTACAAGAACCATTTGTGGCCACTAATAAGAGATTGTTAACAGCACAGAAACAAGGAGAAGAGAAGACGTGGAAACATTGACTAAAAGAATTTTGAAGATCATGAGTCAGACAATGGACACGATGACAAGAGAACAGAGGCCCACCAAGATAAATTTGGTTTTAACCTGCTGCTGGTTGGTTTGACCTTGGATTCGTTCCACATAGCATTCAGAACAATCTCTGGAAATCTGATCAATCCGGCAAAAAGCTAAGGAATTTGTGCAAAGCATATTTCTCACTCCCACAGGTACTTTTCCAAGAGGCAACTGGACTTTCTGGTTTTTCTTTGAAGAAAGAAAGCTTTGGGGGGGAAAAAAGCTTCATCCAAGAAGCTTTTTCAGCTCTGATTAAAGTCCATCAGCTGGACTTTAAAGAAGCTTCGTGGATGAGAAGCAAAACGTCTTCAAAGAAAAACCAGAAAGTCCAGTTGCCTCTTGGAAAAAGCACCTTTGGGACAACCAAGACCTGGATGACTGAAAATCTCCACAGACATATATTTCTTACTATTATTTTGGAAAATGCATTTGTCCAAAGGCTTCACAAATCATCATTTGGTCAGTTGAGAGCAAAGCCCTGTCAAGGATCTTGAAGATGAATCAGAATTGTTTATTCTAGATAAGCTCAAGCTCTAAACCTTTTTGAACATCATATCCAAACCCTTATTATTTTCATGACAGCTGGGTGTGTGTCCTGACACAATCGGTAGGTATTCTTAAGGGTTATAGTGTTTAAATGGGAGGAAAGTTATGGCAAATCTACACAGCATACTAAAAAGCAGAGATATCACCCTGCCAACAAAAGTGCGTATAGTCAAGGCTATGGTTTTTCCCAGTTGTGATGTATGGCTGTGAAAGTTGGACTATAAGGAAGGCTGAGCACCAAAGAATTGAGGCCTTTGAACTCTGGTGCTGGAAAAGACTCCTGTGAGTCCCTTGGACTGCAAGGCGATCAAACCAGTTAATCCTAAAGAAGATCAACCCTGACTGCTCTTTAGAAGGCCAGATCCTGAAGATGAAACTCAAATACTTTGGCCACCTAATGAGAAGGAAGGACTCACTGGAGGAGAGCCTAATACTGGGAACGATGGAGGGCAAAAGAAGGAGGAGATGGCAGAGAATGAGGTGGCTGGATGGAGTCACTGAAGCAGTCGGCATGAGCTTAAATGGACTCCAGAGGATGGTAGAGAACAGGAAGGCCTGGAGGTATGTTGTCCATGGGGTCACGATGGGTCGAACACGACTTTGCAACTAACAACAACAACAAATGGTAGAGGTGACATAATGTGTGGGATTTTGAAGAGGAGACAGATCTCGTAACCCCAGGGGGAATTGTTGGAGAAAGATATGGGATGGAGAGTGGTTCATTTATTTTTAAATAATGGAACTTTAATCATAATAAGAGACTGAGAACAATGGTGAGCAGGAAGTGGCATTAATTAAAGGTGAAATCTTAGTCATAGCATGGGGAGGAAAGGAAAAGTGGCCAGTTAATCTCTTGATAATGATAACAACACTATAAAAAATGCCGAAGGTGTTGAAGTTGGTGACATTAAAAATATAGTATATGAGACAGGAAGAATAAATAGAATTAATTAGGTGCCATTGAATCTAAGTTGAGTTGTCAGCATGGAAATTGTAAACTCTCTTATAGAAATAATGGAAGCTTTTCGTGTAGGACGTTCCTGGAGGGTTTAATGCAAAGATGCTCAAACTTGGTAACTTTAAGATGGGTGGACTTCAATTCCCAGAATTCCCCTTATTATCCAGAAAAATATGCCCCACATGCCCTGTTGGCAAGGAACCCTGCTGGCACAAAGGTTAAATGCAGCACTGCAGGTAAATTGGAATTCGATCCTGACCGGCTCAAGGTTGACTCAGCCTTCCATCCTTCCAAGGTCAGTAAAATGAGGACCCAGATTGTTGGGGGCAAGTGGCTGACTCTATAAACTGTTTAGAGAGGGCTGTAAAGCACTGTGAAGCAATATATAAGTCTAAATGCTATTGCTTGCTTGCTTGCTTGCTTGCTTGCTTGCTTGCTTGCTTGCTTGCTTCCTTCCTTCCTTCCTTCCTTCCTTCCTTCCTTCCTTCCTTCCTTCCCAGTGGTTAGAATGCAGTATTGCAGGCTAATTCTGCCCACAGCCAGGAGTTCGATCCAGACCGGCTCAAGGTTGACTCAGCCTTCCATCCTTCCAAGGTTGGTAAAATGAGGACCCAGATTGTCAGGGGCAATTTGCCAACTCTGTAAACCACCCAGAGACCACTATAAAGCACTAGGGGGCCGTATATATGTCTAAGTATTATTGCTATTGCTAGTCACCTCCAGATTTGACTATGGTAATGAGATATATATCTCAGATATATATATATCTCAGATATATATATAAAGGCTGTCCTTGAAGAACATCTTGTAGCTTCAATTGGGCTAGATATAAAAGAAGGACTAAAAGAAGACTAAAAAGAAGAGCAGGGAGAAGAATCAAATATAGCAGTCTGAATTTCTTGAAAAAGAGGTAGAAGACAACCTATCTTGAATATGTTTATCTGGATAAAGCTGGCATTATCAAAGACAGACATCAGCCGAGCGCTGCCAGGTGGGCAACTGATTTCTAGTTAAAATGGCAATTAATCCCAAGAATATTCTCCTGCGAAGCTTTGCTTCAGCTCCTCTCACTCCGATGCCTTTATTTCTTTTGTTATCATGGGAAAGCTTTAGCACGGAGGGTATTTTTAGCACATGGAATGGATTAAATATTCCACTTTATCAATAGGCAGCCTCTGCATGGATGCTCAGATAGTTAAACTGTTTATCCAGAATGTAGGAAATAGCCTTGAAATCGGAATTTCCAATGAGTGCAGCGTAAACAGGTGCAAATGTTCTGGGTCTGTGTGTAAAATCGGAAATGGAGAAGAATCAAAGGGTTGCAAGTATTTACTTCTTGTTGAGATCAGATTTACAAATGCAGAAAATGGGTATGGCCAAAACTGGAACATACAGTAGCGGCCAAAATTGTGGAAACCTTTTGGGAAAAGTGCATTTTTGAGGTTTGATGGCTAATAACACCCCCTTTTTTTGGAGGGGGAGTTTCAAGATGATCCTATTCCACTGCTGGAATGGCCTGGGAATAGTCCAGACCTTAACTGAATTCGAAATCTATGGAGCCGACTAAAGAAACTTGTTAGGCAGAAGTAGGGGTGAAATGCTCCCGGTTCAGACCGGATCGCCTGATCCAGTAGCAATCTTGGCTGGTGGTTCAGAGAACCGGTAGCAATCGCGGTGCGAGGCTCTGCCCACCTGCCTGGCTATCATTACTTCCTGGTTTTAACCAGCAAGTAATGTGTTTTGTACCCTTTGCGCACGCACAGAAAGGTTTTGCGCACGCGCAGAGAGTGTGTGTGTGCATGTGATGCACGCATGCACTTCCAAGTAGGTAAGGAAGTGATAGATTTCACCCCTGGTCAGAAGCAACCCAGCAATAAAACCCAGTTAATAGAAGCAATCCTTCAATCTTAGTTTCACATTAGAACAGATGCAGAACTAAAAGACTTGATTCACTCCATGGGAAGACGTTGTAAGGCCATCATTCATGCTAAAGGTTACCCAAGTAAGTATTAACTAATTATTTTTTATATCTCGTTTTTTCTACATGTTTCACTTTTTTTTATATACTGTAACGGCTATTCTAATAGCAAATCCTTCACAAAAGTTATTGCATTACATTCTTGATTAAATTAGCTTTCCATTGATATATAGTTTTATGGTACTGCTGCAAAAAACTGGGATGCGGTGGCTCAGGGGCTAGGACGTTGAGCTTGTCGATCGAAAGGTCGGCAGCTCAGCGGTTCGAATCCCTAGTGTGCCGTGTAACAGGGTGAGCTCCCGTTACTTGTCCCAGCTTCTGCCAACCTAGCAGTTTTGAAAACACATAAAAATGCAAGTAGAAAAAATAGGGACCACCTTTGGTGGGAAGGCAACAGTGGTCCATGCACCTTTGGCGTTGAGTCATGCTGGCCACATGACCACGGAGACATCTTCGGACAGCGCTGGCTCTTCGACTTTGAAACGGAGATGAGCACTGCCCCCTAGAGTCAGCAACAACTAGCACGTATTTTTACCTTTACTGCAAAAAAAAATAGTGGTGTTATTAGCTAGTTTTAGAAAATACACTTATCCCAAAAGGTTTCCACAATTTTGGCCACGACTGTACATCTCTGTAGATTTGCAAGGAAAATTAGCGTTTCTATCCATCCGCTGGGATGTTTTAAGTCGGATCGATAAATATAAGTGTTCAAGATGATTTGGACAGAGGGGAATGCCATTTCAGCGATTGGAATCCCGAGATAAAGACAGAATTAAATAAATATTTTGGGGAATTGTAATTTAGGAGGCATTTGGGGGAAGGTCTCCTTTCTCAGTTTCCCATAATGTTGTTACACTGAAGAAATTAGCGACTGAGACACATAGATATTGATTCGTTCATCCGTATCCCAGAATAGATACGTTCTTTCTACTGAAACTCTTTAAGTCCCATATTTAGAGTAAATATTTGTGGTTAGCTGAGAAACATATGACAGGATGAAAAAAAAAATATTGATTAAAAGGAACAGACGAATAGCCACTCTTGCAAGTGTATCAAAATAATCCGGGATTTGAGGTTAAAGTAGTTTTTCTTAGGAAATATAGCAGAAGCCAATGGGTCAGACACAACTTCACAACTGACAACAACAAATAGCAGAATCTAGTATTAATTAATTCTCTGTAAGTGTGACTCAGAGCAAATTAATGCGCTCACGGAATATAACTGTACAAGGTTAAATAATATCTTTAGAACAGTTTTGATCTAGGACATTTCATCAGAATTGATTAATTGTGTAGGCCGGAGTTGTTCTCGTGTTCCGCTTGCTTGAATAACATTGGAGAGCATGTTTTCCTAATAAAATCTGATACGTCAAGATCACTTGCAAGACACTCTCAAATAGTGGTTGCAAAATATTTTAATTATTTCTGGATAAACACGGATCGTTATTGTACCTTATCAACCTTCTCTCTGGCTCTTCTTCAGATGCAAAGCAGAGCAGCTTGCAACGTAGATTAAAATCAATTAAGAACAATAACATCAAATTACAGATAATAGAAACAGGAGAACTCCATTTGACAGCCCTCCAATAAAAACAACTCTGTAACAGATCATAATAGGGGGGAAAATAGATATCTCAGAGCAAAACCAGACTGGGAAAAATAACGAATGGGCTTCATTCCATGCTAAGTTTTCCTTAAAAAGTTAATTCTGGAATTGACTTTGATATGTAAATCACAATGGGGCTTCCTAAGGAGAAAGTTTCACAATGATAGTGCCATAACTAAAAAGACCCTGTATGTTGTTTTTTTTAAAAAAAGATCCATATAATCAGTGGTAGGATTCAAAAATTTTTTACGACTGATTCTGTGGATGTGGCTTGGTGGGCGTGGCATGGCTAGATGGGCGTGGCAGGGGAAGGATTCTGTAAAACCTCCATTCCCACCCCACTCCAGTAGAGGTTACTGCAAAATCTCCATTTCCTCCCGATCAGCTGGGACTCGGGAGGCAGAGAATAGATGGGGCGGAGCCAGTCAAAGGTGTTATTTACCGATTCTCCGAACTACTCAGAATTTCTGCTACCAGTTCTCCAGAACTGGTCAGAACCTGCTGAATAGCACCTCTGCATATAATACTGCATATAGTCTAGATTATATCTCTGGTATTTTCTTGTGTTCCAAAAGCCAACACCGTTCTAGGCTGCATAAACAGAGGGATAGAATCAAGATCACGTGAAGTGTTAATATCACTTTATAATGCCTTGGTGGGGCCACACTTGGAATATTGCATCCAGTTTTGATCGCCACAATGTAAAAAAGATGTTGAGACTCTAGAAAGAGTGCAGGACAAGAAGCAACGGGTGGAAACTAATCAAGGAGAGAAGTAACTTAGAACTAAGGAGGAATTTCCTGACAGTTAGAACAATTAATTGGTGAAACAACTTGCCTCCAGAAGCTGTAAATGCTCCAATACTGGAATTTTTAAAGAAGAGATTGCATAACCATTTGTCTGAAACGTTTTAGGGTTTCCTGCCTGAACAAAGGGTTGGACTAGAAGACCTCCAAGGTCCCTTCCAACTCTGCTATTCTATTCTGTTCTGTTCTGTTCCGTTCCATTCTTCAAACCAAGCACCAAACCGGTTTAATTCTGATTAGCATGTAAGAAATCAGTCTTGATTAGTGAGATAGCACCACCTGCTACAATTCGTTCAGGGTCTTCGCCATCAAATGCATAAACTTTATTCTCCTTTGAGTGCAACCAAGAATTTACTTGTTTAATTTTCCTTTATTCTGTGCCAGGTTATTGTTTTTGGGATCAGCCTGGACTTTGGGTCCCAATAATATTTCTTCTCTCGGTTCCTTGTCTTCCCTTTTCTTCAGCTGTCTTCTGCCTTATTGTTCGATGCGGTCTATGCTGTGGTCAGCGCAGTCCAAGAACTGAACAGGAGCCAGGAAATTGGCGTGAAACCCTTGTCTTGCGGATCTGCCCAAATCTGGCAACATGGCACCAGTTTGATGAACTACCTCAGAATGGTGAGGATGGATTGAACGCGGAGGATTTGGGAATGTGGGTTCACCCCAGTTGTAGCGTGAGATAGACAGGAGTCCCGCTTACAGGTTTACCATAAAGTAAGGTTGTAGGGAATCAGTGGCTCAGGGTTTAAGACACCGAGCTTGTCGATCAAAAGGTCGGCAGTTCAGTGGTTTGAATCCCTAGTGCCGTATAATGGGGTGAGCTCCCACTACTTGTCCCAACTTCTGCCAATGTAGCAGTTTGAAAGCACATAAATAAATGCAAGTAGAAAAATAGGGACCACCTTTGGTGGGAAGGTAACAGTGTTCCATGCACCTTTGGCGTTGAGTCATACTGGCCACATGACCACGGAGACATCTTCAGATAGCGCTGGCTCTTCGGCCTTGAAACAGAGATGAGCACCGCCCCCTAAAGTCGGGAACGACTAGCACACATGTGCGAGGGGAATCTTTACCTTTACCTCAAGGTTGTAGGAGTAGATCATAGGAAGCATCAGAAAGGATCCTAGAAATTTGTGTAAATATCTCCCCTGAAGGAATCCATATCATCCCATGACAGTTTGTTCCATTTCTCTCTAGAACAATGTTTCTCAACCTTAAGGACTTTGAGATGTGTGGACTTCAACTCCCAGGATCCCCCAGCCAGCATATTGAAGTCCGCACATCTTAAAAGTTACCAAGGTTGAGAAACAATGTTCTGGAAGATCCCACCTAGCATTTGGCCTGAGTTACTGAAACCTGATCAGCTTGATCTTACTTATTTGATGGAAGTCTACCTGCCTCTTCTCATGCGTGCATTAGGAACAGGCTTCTCCTATTCCTCTGCCTCACTACTGTCAGCCTCTGGAGGCTCCGGAGTTCACACATCACTCCCCGATGGCCCTGGCCCCACCCCTGCCTTCGACACAGAGCCCTCATCTGGGCCTTCCCCAGCCTCCAGAACTGGCCCATGTTCTTCCTCAGCCTTATTGCTGTCCGCTGCCACCTCCACAGTGCTGCTGGCGGACCATACCACCTGTGAACTTCAACTCCCAGAAGTTGAAGCGGCTGGGGAATTCTGGGAATTGAAATCCACAAGTCTTGATGTTGCCAAGGTCGGACGATCCTGTTGTAGGCTTTACTGAAGATGTTTGCCAACTTTGATCCAGAGATAAGACCTTCAAAAAATGCATTTTTTTTAATGATAGTTCCTCCTGAGTCCATCATCTATTTGTCACACCTCCAAATGTCACATAGGCAACAAACTAAGATGTTTTCAAGTTCCTAGTGGGCCTGAATCTATGGTTGCTTGGCTGTGGGACAATGTCCTTTTAATGAAAGGATGTCTGTCAGTAAATACAAGTTGAGTCTCGTTTTGGGTTCGCCCTGCTGAATATGGCACAGGATATGATTCGTACCCTTCTGCACAAAAGAGACCTTTTGTTATCTCAGCCTTTGAGGATGGACAAATCACTCGACACGTCCATCACAAGCTCGGTTTGGGGCTTTGCATTCTGCTGGGGGGGAAAAATATGAATCTCTAACAGAAATTGCTACGGTTGTATTTTCTCCTGTGTGGGATCTGTATTGCCGGAAAATCAATAATCTAATGCTTTGTCAACAATTAGCAGAGTGTGGTTATCTGGATTTACCAGACCTTTGCGCCCTCGTGCTTCATGTTCACATAAACCCAATGTGACGCCTGGTGCCACCCAGCCATGTAATGGCTTCCCCTTCAAGTCCCACGCAACGCGTTTGAATTAAGCACTCACTTCCGACAGTGCAAACTCACAGCTATGGTGATGGGAAGAAAGGTCTCCACAGAGGAAGAGGGAGACCAGCTGTTGAGGCAGAAAGCAAGGTGGCTCGGTCACCACTGTTTCACAATGCAGGTGGCCTGGACTTTGTTAAGGGTAATCTGGGTTCACAACCAAGGTTGTGGACTGTTGACCAGAGTACCCTACGTGTGAAAACGACTGAGACTGGTTGTATACAGTAACAGTCACTTGCCAACAAACTGGGGTTTGATATTCCTCTACTTTTAGGGAAAAGGCAAAGTCATAGTCCAAAAACAATTCCAGGTCATAAACATATAAAGCCAGTCAGTCAGGGAAGTTACAAAGTCTTCTTACTAACGTAGACTTGCACAACAAACCAGGTCTTCTTTCAGTTCGGCAAAACACAGTTCAATTCACAACAGTCAGTATCTTGAGGAATCAGTAACTAGCCGTGATCAAGCAATGATCATAAAGCTCAAATATACAGTTGCAGCATGTCATTAGGTTACAATGCTGTAGCGTCCCTATAGATTCCCCACAAGCCATAATTTAGTAGTCCTTTTATACATTAGCTACAGAGCTCAACCAATCAGGATGCTTGCATGATGCAGCACAGCCTTAAAGCAATATCATGCCTTTCTACAAACAGACATAGTTAGTTTAGATATTGCCTGGACAGCTAGTTAGGCAAATAACCATTTCCTGATAGACTTCCTCTCCTTTCACCTAATCACATTGGTACCCTGTTCAAAAACTTCCCATCTTCCTTCCTAACCTGAAACTTTTCACAACTGTGAGGAGCAACAGACTTTTCCAGTAGTTTTCATAGAATTGTAGAATTGTAGGGCTGCAAGGGACCTTAGACCAAGATCCAAGATGTTACATGCAAGACTACCATGTTTCCCCAAAAATAAGACCCTGTCTTATTTTTTATTTTTTTTTGAACTCCAAAATAAGCGCTTGGCCTTATTTTCAGGGAGGTCTTATTATTTTGGGATGAACGGAGCAAGACGGGGCTCCTCTTGCCGTCTTACTTGATCTCCAGTTCTGTCTCCCTAACTCTAACCAGAGGAAATGGCAGGGACCAGTTGCACACGCATTTAAATATTTTCGGGGAGGGCTTATTTTCGGGGAGGGTTTATTTTAGGGCATGCACTCAAAAGCCTGATTGGGCTTATTATCTGGGGAGGTCTTTTTTGGGGGGAAACACAGTATGTTTTCCCTTCTGCCTTGACAGACATGTAGGGCTGTATCCTTCAGACTCAGAGTTTCTATCTGGCGCTGCAACTCACCCTCTCTTGGACAGGTAGAATTGGAAGGTCTCACTGGCCACATAGAGTTCAACAGCAAAGGTCAACGATCCAACTACGCGCTGAAAATCCTGCAGTATACCAGGAATGGCTTCAGACAGGTAAATGAAAAGACGTTTTCTTTAATTGCCCTTTGTCCTCTGGTTCAACACTACCTGTTTCTTTATGTTGTGACTTTTGTTCTTGTTGTCACAGTTCCTTGAAAAATGTCCTTTGTCTGGTTGGCTGTCAGTTTCTGCTGATTATAAGCAGGGGTGGGCTTCAAAAATTTTAGCAAGGGGTTCTCTGCCCAGTTGCTGGGTGGGCGTGGCCATGGTGGGCGTGGCCTAGTCGGCCTCCTGCACCGGGGTGGGGGGGCTTTTTGCCCTCCCTGGGCTCTGGAGGCTTTCCTTGAGCCTCGGGGTGATCAAAAATGGCCTCCCCAGGCTCCAGAGGCCCCTTCCCAAACTTCCAGTAGGCCTGTTTTTCGCCCTCCCCGAGCCTCCATGCGCTCCCTGCACTTACCTGCATCCAAAACAGGCCGCGTGGGGACTCCTGGGAGAAGTGGGGTGGGCAGGACCAGCCAGGAGTGGGATTTGGGGGTTCTCAGACCTGCACAGAATCTCCTGAATCCCTGCGAATCCCCAGCAGCCCGCCCCTGATTATAAGTTTGGAACTTCCTTTATACGTCTAATTAATTGGGGGTGGGGAAAACTCACGTGGTTCCTCTGTTGCTAAAATATGCAAGATAACTTTCTTGGGATGAATTTTATCCTAATGGAAAGAGTGCCAGATACAGGTATTATCTTTGCAAATAATGTACAAGCACACCTAGCATCCGCTATAGGAGATAGGAGACGCAAAAGGAGCAGAGTAAGAGCCAGCTTTAGCCTAGCATCTTTTGGGACAGCTTCAAACCTGACAGGGAGCTACAAATGGGAGAAGAAGTGGAATCAGGCGTCCTATGTAGAGGCAGCTTTAGAGCAATTTCCGTTTGAAGTGATTGTGGCATCTCTGCAGCCTTAAAATGACTTCCTTTCAAAAGTCTCTCGGCGCCTTCTCTAAGCAATTCCAGTTTAAATCAAATAAAGATTCCGTTCTGTTGCTTGGGGAGCTGCTCGCTCCGCTGACCCACGGCCGGCTTGAGCTGAATTGAACAGGCTCTTTCAACTCTACTTAAAATGGAGGAAGAGTTTAGCCTGACCAGCTTCTGTCTTTCTGTGGCAAAGCCAAGCTCTGCAAAGGGTCAGAATACAGAACAACAGAGCTGGAAGTCTGTATGGACTGTTTGGAGGTCGTCTAGTCCAGGGGTCCCCAATCTTTCGGACCTCAGGGACTCCTAAATTCATAATTTTAAATCCCACAGACCACTAATACGATCTGACTAATGACTGGCTGGGTGGGCGTGGCTAGGTGGTCATGTGACTAGGTGGGCGTGGCCAACTCGATATCGCTCACTTTGAGGGGCGTCTTGCCGCCTCTACCGCCCCTCCTCTCCCAGCCATTCCACGCCTGCCCGCCTGGGCTCCTTAGGACCCCAACAGGAAGCAGTTGTTGGAGCTAAGCAGCCACCACAAGAAAGAATTGGCAAAACAGCTGGCTCAGTTCAAATTGGATCTGACTGAGAAGGAGGCTCAGCATAAGCACCTCACTGAGGACTAGGAGCATAGGCTTTCCAAGCAGAGGGAAGACCTGCGGGAGTTCAAGGCCAGGTACCGGCTCCTGGAGGCTCAGCGGGCTGAGATGGTCAGCCAGTTCCAGGCCATGAGGCATTCTACTGGAACAAGGCCCTTGGGCTCTTTACCACCAGCAGCACTTCCCTCCAGCCTTCGCCCAAAGCCCCACACCAGGAGGCCGAAGCAGACCCCAAGTCAGAATTTCTGCCTTCCTTTGACCCACACAAAAAGACACCAAAGGGGGAGACTCTCCGCAGCAACACAACCGTTCATTGCACGTATCCAGCCCAGGGGCCGTAGTTTGAGGACCCCTGATTTAGTGCAATATTAAAAATGTTATGTATTAACAGTTGTACCTTTAAATATTTGAGCGGGAAATCAGCACGTTGCTGATTGGACGAAGCCTCCAGCAGAACTGTATAAAAGGAGAGGTTTTTCCCCCAGCCTGTTGCTGGGTTCACCCTATATTAAAGAGCTGTTGTCACTACCCTGGTCTCCAGCCTCGTTACTTCCAGAACTTAACATTGGCGACGAAGGTGGGATCTCGAGGCTGAGGAGAACCAGAACCGAGCTGAAGCACGATAGAACCGAACCCAGCAAATCCAGGGCAGAAAAGGCGAGATGGCCAGTTACACTCCACCCGCACTGCTTGACCCGCTAAGGAGAAATGGGGACGATATGACCCGTTTGAAAGTTTCTAGAAGCCAACGAACTGCACGGAGTTCCAGACAACCGAAAAGGGCTTATTTCAAGCCACTGCGGTCCGGAGGTCATTGACATCGCGAAGCCCTGGCAGAGCCAACACCGTTGCAGTCGGTGTCGGGCCAACTTACAGACTTTGCTAAGAACCACTTCGCCCAACACCGTCTAAATATGTGCGGCGGTTTGAATTCGGGAGCAAGACAGATGGAGGGCGAGTCCATAGCGATTACATGGCCGCTGAGAAGAGCGCCCAAGGACCGCGGATACCGTGATTCAGACGAGGTGCTCCTCGAGCAACTCATCCGAGGGGTCAAAGACATCCGCTACGGCGACGGCTGCTAGCAAAGAGCAACCTAACGCTGGCCAACGCCTGGACGGCCAGAGCACATGAAATGTCATCCCAAGCGGCAGAGACGCTGCAGAAGCCGGTTCCACAAGACGAGCGCAAGGCAACCCCGTGCACCAGGAGGAGGTTCAGACCGAATCCGACGGTGAAGGATGAGGAAGGGTCTGCCGCGAGAAACGCGACAAAGGGGACCGAGACGAATGCGGAAGCTGCGGGGTCAACACCAGCGCCAACGCTGCAAATTTAAAGATGCGACATGTCGGCGGTGTGGAAGACAGGGCACCTAGCTCAAGTTTGTCGAGCGCCCAACCTTCCCGCCGAAAATTCAAATCGCCAATCAGAGCGCGGAATCGGCAAGGCGACCCGCGATTGGCTCAAACAAAAAGGCGCGGATTCCAACCAAACAACGGTGGTCATAGGCCGCGCCTCGACCAAAGTGGAGAAGAAGATCTTCACCAGGCCAAAAATAGAGGGAGTGCGGTGCCGGCTTGAAGTAGACACGGGATCAGCGATCACCATCATGTCCTGGGACACTTTGGCGAAGTCGCTGCCGTCCGTCGCGAAGCGCCACCTGCAAGCACAACGACTACGAGTCCACGACTACCAGGGGAATCGCATCCCTGTTCGAGGGACCACCTCCGTCCGAGTCGAGTACGGCCCTCACAAGAAGACCCTGCCCATCACGATCGTCGAAGGAACTCTGCCCAGCCTGTTGGGACTAGACTGGTTTCGTGCCCTGGGCATGGGAGTGACTGGCATCTACAGAAGTGACTGCAATTTGAAAGACATTCTCTTTAACGAGTTCGAAGATGTCTTCAAGGACTGCCTGGGCAAGTACAAGGGGACCCCTATTTCCTTCAACCTAGACCCCCAGGTAGCCCCCATTAGGCTTAAGGCGAGGAGAGTTCCTTTGCCCTAAAACCAAAAATCGATAAGGAGCTGGACAAGCTCATAAATCAGGGGATTTTGGTGCCAGTCGACCACGCAAAGTGGGAGACGCCAATCGTCACCCCCATCAAACCGGACGGGTCAATTAGAATTTGCGCTGACTACAAGGCGACGCTTAACAAAGCCTTACAGAAAAGCGCTTACCCGGTTCCCGTGGTGCAACACTTATTGCACTCTTTGGGGCAAGGGCAAGTCTTTGCAAAGTTAGACTTGGCCCAAGCCTACCAACAACTGCCAGTAGACGCCCGCACAGCTGAAGCCCAAACGATTGTGACGCACAGGGGGGCCTTCAAGTGCACCCGATTGCAATTTGGGGTTAGTGTGGCACCAGGGCTGTTCCAAAACCTGATGGAACGACTACTGCAAGGGCTCCCAGGGGTAGTTCCTACTGATGATGTCCTAATTTCAGGGAAAACATGGAGGAATTGGGGAGGTTAAGAAAGGTCTTGAGCATTTTCCGGACAGCCGGGTTAAAAGTCAAGACAAACAAATGCCAGATAGGGGTCGAATCGGTCGATTTCTTGGGCTACGGATAGACAAGAAAGGAATTCACCCTACTGAGAGCAAGGTTAAGGCAATTAGGAAGGCTCCAGCCCAAAAACAAAGCAGAGCTGCAGGCATTCCTGGATTGGTTAATTTTACGCGTCTTTTAAAGAACAAAGCAACCGTATGGAACCGCTGCATAGGCTCTTAGGGAAAAATACTGTTTGGTCTTGGGGAAAGTCAGAAAATAGGGCTTTTGAAGCAGTAAAGAACCTGCTCTCAAGTGATAGCCTGCTCATCCAATATCACGACTCACTACCCCTAGTGCTGGTTTATGCGCATCCCCTTATGGGGTGGGGCTGTACTCAGCCATAGACTTCAAACGGCACAGAAGCCCCTATAGCGTTCTACTCTAGAACGATGTCCTCCCAGAGAGGAACTACAGCCAATTAGACAAAGAAGCACTAGCCATTGTATCGGGGTCAAAAATTCCATGAGTATGTCTTTGGGCGGAATTTTGAAATCGTGACTGACCACAGACCGCTACTAGATTACTGGCTGGCGACCGCCACAACGCCTGTGGCACTTTCGCCACGCTTGACCCGATGGACTATATTTTAGCCGCTTATTCGCACAAGCTGCAGCATCGACCGGAAAAGAAGTGGGCATGCAGACGCGTTGAGCGATGCCCACTGCCAGGGCGATCAAGACCCCACTCCGGGACACCCATCCTCCTTATTGACTCGTTGACTCTGGCCCAGTCACATCAAGGAAGTGGCTCGGCATCATACCGGGACATTGTGTTAAGGACTGTACTCGGTTGGGTACAGAGAGGGTGGCCACGCGCCGGGCGAACGTTCAAAGAATTTGTTAAAAACGAGATGAGCTCTCGGCTCAAGGGGGTGCCTGTTATGGGGTGATCGTGTAATAATTCCTGTTAAGTTAAGGGGCAAGGTATTGGACCTCCACGAGGGTCACCCAGGCATCGTAAGGATGAAGGGGTTAGCTAGAAGCTATGTATGGTGGCCACTCATGGACGCAGAGATTGCTGAGAGGGTAGGGAAATGCCAAGCTTGCCAAGAGTCCAGACCTCTACCCCCAACAGCCCCAGTCAGAGAATGGGAAAAGCCCCAAGGGCCTTGGTCACGAATCCACATTGACTTTGCTGGCCCCTTTCACGGCCAAACGTTCCTAGTGGTGGTGGACGCATTTTCCAAATGGTTGGAGATCATACTCATGAAGTCCACCACGGCCGAAGCAGTAATCGCAACCCTGCGCCACCTATTCGAATCACGGGTTGCCGGACACTCTGGTGTCCGACAATGGGCCCCAATTCACGGCAGCCCAGTTTGAAGAGTACCTGGCAGAGGAAGGCATCCGACATGCCCTCTCTGCGCCTTTCCACCCTGCGTCGAATGGCCTTGCAGAGCGTTCCGTCCGGAGCGCTAAGGAGGCATTGTCCAGGCTCAAGCCAGGTGACTGGCAAACAAAAATAGACTTTTTCCTAGCCGTCCAGCACAGAACCCCAAGCACGGCCACTGGAAAAAGCCCAGCCGAATTGCTAATGGGACGGAAACTCCGGTGCCCACTTGACCGCTTGAACCCCATTACACACCGAGGGTTACAAGGGGAACTAGAAAAGACAAGGAAATGAGCATAGGCGACGGGTGTGGGCCCGAAACTATGGGGACGGCCCTAGTTGGTTCGCAGGACAAGTAATAAAGATAACAGGCCCAAAATCGATGCGTGGTAGAGCTACCAGACAACCGAGTGTGCGCCACATAGATCAGTTAAGGAAACGAATAACTGACCAAACCAAACCAATAGAGACAGGTAATGACCAATACCACTTTGAATCCACAGCTGACAATGACCGGGAGGCGCAAGACTTAGCTGAGGTCCCAGAGTTCCAGCGACGCCATCAGGTCCCGAGGAAGCAGCAGGAAAATTCAAAATTAATCCAAGGCCGGATGGCCAAGAAAAGAGTCGGCCAATAATCCGGAGCCCGATGGCTCAGAGAAAGAGCTGGGAGAAAACAGCCTCTTGTGGCATCTCTGCAGCCTTAAAATGACTTCCTTTCAAAAGTCTCTCGGCGCCTTCTCTAAGCAATTCCAGTTTAAATCAAATAAAGATTCCGTTCTGTTGCTTGGGGAGCTGCTCGCTCCGCTGACCCACGGCCGGCTTGAGCTGAATTGAACAGGCTCTTTCAACTCTACTTAAAATGGAGGAAGAGTTTAGCCTGACCAGCTTCTGTCTTTCTGTGGCAAAGCCAAGCTCTGCAAAGGGTCAGAATACAGAACAACAGAGCTGGAAGTCTGTATGGACTGTTTGGAGGTCGTCTAGTCCAGGGGTCCCCAATCTTTCGGACCTCAGGGACTCCTAAATTCATAATTTTAAATCCCACAGACCACTAATACGATCTGACTAATGACTGGCTGGGTGGGCGTGGCTAGGTGGTCATGTGACTAGGTGGGCGTGGCCAACTCGATATCGCTCACTTTGAGGGGCGTCTTGCCGGCCTCTACTCGCCCCTCCTCTCCCAGCCATTTCTCGCCTGTCCGCCCGGGCTCCTTAGGACCCCAACAGGAAGCAGTTGTTGGAGCTAAGCAGCCACCACAAGAAAGAATTGGCAAAACAGCTGGCTCAGTTCAAATTGGATCTGACTGAGAAGGAGGCTCAGCATAAGCACCTCACTGAGGACTAGGAGCATAGGCTTTCCAAGCAGAGGGAAGACCTGCGGGAGTTCAAGGCCAGGTACCGGCTCCTGGAGGCTCAGCGGGCTGAGATGGTCAGCCAGTTCCAGGCCATGAGGCATTCTACTGGAACAAGGCCCTTGGGCTCTTTACCACCAGCAGCACTTCCCTCCAGCCTTCGCCCAAAGCCCCACACCAGGAGGCCGAAGCAGACCCCAAGTCAGAATTTCTGCCTTCCTTTGACCCACACAAAAAGACACCAAAGGGGGAGACTCTCCGCAGCAACACAACCGTTCATTGCACGTATCCGGCCCAGGGGCCGTAGTTTGAGGACCCCTGATTTAGTGCAATATTAAAAATGCCAATAATTTTTCTGCGGACCACCAAAATTTTCTTGCGGACCACCAGTAGTCCACGGACAACCCATTGATGCCCACTGGTCTAGTCCAACCCCTTGCTGAAGCAGGAGATACTATATCAGGACTGTCAAACTCTCAGCCCGTGGGCCGGATGTGTCATATGGTGGCCACACCCACGGCCACTTTAGCGAAGCGGGAGAGGGGGAAGTCCTGATACATCATGTGACGCCACCATGAGGACATGAGTTTGACACCCATTCCCTATACCATTCTGAGCAAATGGCTATCCAAGGTCTTCTTGAAACCCTCCAGTAATGGAGCAACCACAATTTCTGGAGGTAAGTCATTCCATTGATTAATCATTCTCACTATCAGGAAATTCCTCCCTTAGTTCTAGGTTGGTTGTCTGCAGCGGTGGGCTGCAACCAGTTTAACAACCAGTTAGGTCTCACAGGGAGGGACTCCTTAGGGTGCCGTCTGCCAGGCAGTGCCGACTGGCAACACCCAGGGGAAGGGCCTTCTCTGTGGGGGCTCCCACGCTCTGGAACGAACTCCCCCCAGGACTCCGTCAACTTCCTGACCTTCGAACCTTCCGCCGCGAGCTTAAAACACATCTATTTATTTGTGCAGGACTGGATTAGAATTTTAATTTTAAATTCAATTTTAATGGGGTTTTATCATTTTAACTGTAATTTTAAATTTTGGCCTATTTAAATAAGTTTTTTAATTAGTGTTTTATCTTGTATTATATTTGTATTTTTATCAGGCTGTAAACTGCCCTGAGTCCTTCGGGAGATAGGGCGGTATAAAAATTTGATTAAATAAATAAATAAATAAATAAAATAAATAGGTGAGGGTGTGTGTGTATGTATGTGCACACTTAGGGCACTTGCACGCAGCGCTAAAATTGGAGGTTTTTAAAGCTCAGCTGCTTACCTTCTAAGTCAGCCCCAGTCAGTAGAACAGCTGAGGGGCAGAAATCAGCTGCAATGCTCGATTCAGATAAGCTAGAAACAAGGGAATAAAGGGCAGGATAGGGCGAGGGCAGGTGGGCGGGTCCGATGATTGTTGGAACTACCGGTTTAATTTATTTATTTATTTAATTTATTTATTTATTTTGTCACAACACCACCCAGAACTGAACCGCAGGTCAGAAAGAACTAGAGACGCCAGGTTATTTGCGTGACTACGTCGAAAAATAACATGTAAATAAATATGTAAATAGAGACAAAGTGTTTTCTGGGAGGAGGAGTGTTATGTATTAACAGTTTGTACCTTTAAATATTTGAGCGGAAATCAGCACGTTGCTGATTGGAATAAACCTCCAGCAGAACTGTATAAAAGGAGAGGTTTTTCCCCAGCCTGTTGCTGGGTTCACCTATATTAAAGAGCTGTTGTCACTACCCTGGTCTCCAGCCTCATTTCCAGAACTTAACATGCCAATAATTTTTCTATGCATTAAAATTTTCTTTATAAATAGAAAATTGATGACTGTTTTTAGTCCAATGCTAAGCAGGAGATAATATCAAAACAAATCAGGGATGTGTCATATTAACCAGACTTTACTAGTCTGATACATCATGTGACGCAATGAGGACATGAGTTTGACATTCCTATACCATTCTGAGCAATGGCTATCTTTAATATATGGAGCAAACATAATTTCTGGAGGTAAGTCATTCCATTGATTAATCATTCTCACTATCAAGAAATTCCTTTAGTTCTAGGTTGGTTGTCTGCTGGCTGCAACCTTTAACAACCAGTTAGGTCTCACAGAACTCCTATGCTGCCAGGCAGTGCCGACTGAACAAGGAATTCTCTGTAGTAACGAACTCAGATTGAACTTTGATTGAACCTTGCCCGAGCTTAAAACACATCTATGCAGACTATTAGAATTTTAATTTTAAATAATTTTAATGGGATCATTTTAACTGTAAATAAATGGCCATTTAAATAAGTTTTAATTAGTGTTTTATCTATTATATTTGTATTATCAGGCTGTAAACTGCCCTGAGTTAGATAGTATAAAATTGATTAAATAAATAAAATAACAAATAAAAATGTGTGTGTTATCACATACACTAAATTAGGTTTTTGCTCAGCTGTATTCTAAGTCAGCATAAGTAGATGAGGGTCAGAAATAAGATAATAATAAAACAAGGAATAAAGGGCAGGATAGAATACAGGTATGTCCATGATTTGGAACTACCGGTTTAATTTATTTATTTATTTAATTTATTTATTTATTTTGTCACAACAGCATATATAAGCATAAGCATGAAAGTAACTATATAATATATAAGCATATATATATATATATAAAAGCATAAGCATGCAATAACTATATTAATTGGATATAATGAAAGAAAACAATAGGACAGGAACTGTAGGCATTTGTTCTTATGCGCCCTTACACACCTCTTAGGAATGGGGTGAGGTCAATAGTAGACAGTTTTTGGTTAAAGCTTTGGGGATTTTGAGAAGAGACCACAGAGTCAGGTAGTGTGTTCCAAGTATTAATAACTCTGTTACAGAAGTCATATTTTCTGCAATCAAGATTGAAGCGTTAACTTTAAGTTTAAATCTATTGTTTGCTCTTGTATTGTTGTGATTGAGGCTGAAGTAGTCTTTAACAGGAAGGACATTGCAATAGATGATTCTATGAGTTAAACACAGGTCCTGTCGAAGGCGGCGGAGTTCTAAGTTTTCTAAACCCAAGATTTCAAGTCTGGTGGCATAAGGTATTTTGTTGTATTCAGAGGAGTGGAGAACTCTTCTTGTAAAATATTTCTGGATACGTTCAATTGTATTGATGTCTGAAATGTGGTATGGGTTCCAGACAGGCGAGCTGTATTCAAGAATTGGTCTAGCAAATGTTTTATAAGCTCTGGTAAGTAGTGTAGTGTTTCTGGAGAAGAAGCTGAACCGGTCTGAACCAGCTGAATTTCACTCACTTGATTAATTTCCACCCATTACTGACCTGGAATGGTGTCATCAAAGATGCCCATGAGATGACAGCTCTTTATTTGGCTACCCACAGTGGCTGAGCAAACACCAATTGCTGTTTTCTGTGCAAGCTGCAGCCTTTTGAGCCTATCGAATTATTAATGACAACATTATAATGCTTTACATACTCAAAGCGCTGAATAAACACGAGCTCTGTGCCGTGTATTTACGTGGCACGGCGGTTTAAATAATGCAGTGGGCTGATAAATAATAGAGGAGGCAAATACTTTGGTGGTGGGAACAGAAGCCGTTCTAGGCGACGTTCAAATCTTGCAGGACTCCCGCACAGAAGGAGCTTAGCTCTTGCTTGCTCGCTTTCAGGCTTGATCATTGGCACAGATTCCAGGATCTGAACCGCAAGAGACAGCCAAGAGATCTAGAATGAGGGCGTCAAACTCGATTTCATTGAGGGTCGCATCAGGGTTGTGTTTGACCTCGGAGGGCCAGGTGGGCATGGCCAAAACCATGGTTAACATCACTTTTCAGGCAAAGTGGACTTCCTGAGACTTCACCTCAATAATCTTCTTCCTTCCTTCCTCTTTCCTTCCTTCCTTCCTTCCTTCCTTCCTTCCTTTTCCTTCCTTATCCATTTGTATTCATTTTCCTTCCTTCTCTTCTTTTTTCCTTTTCATCTCTTTTCCTTCCTCCTTCTTTCCTTCCTTCTCTTTTCCTTCCTATTCTCCTTCCTTCCTTCTCCTTTTCCTTTCCTTCACTTTTCTTCCTTCCTTCTTTCCTTCCTTCTCTTCTTTTTCCTTCTCTCTTCCCTGTTCATTCTCCTTTCTCTTTCCTTCCTTCCTTCCTTCCTTTCATTTTGTCCTCCCTTCTAATTTTTCTTCCTTCCTTCTCTTCTTTTTCCTTCCCTCTTCATTCTCCTTCCTTCCTTCCTTCTTTCCTTCCTCCCATTTTGTCCTAACTTCTATTTTTCCTTCCTTCCTTCCTTCCTTCCTTCCTTCCTTCCTTCCTTCCTTCCTTCCTTCCTTCCTTCCTTCCTTCCTTCCTCTTCCTTTCTTCTTCCTGCCCCTCTTTCTTTGTTTTTCCTTCCTTGCTCTCTTCCCATCTTCCCTTCTTTCTCTTTCTCTTTCTCCTTTCCTGTCCCTTCTCTGACTCACCAGAGATGAACTGCATGGGGAAAAAAGGCAGTTTTGAAGGTTCTTCAGCCTGGCCTTCCAAAATGAAAACATTTTTAATTGAATTATTAAAGAGGAAAAAGCTTAAGAATATAAGTACTTTTGTTTCCACATGAAGAGCGCTTCTGAATTTCGTGCTTGAAATGGAAAAAGAATGAAACTATGATTTGGGGCTTTACCGAGCAGACTGATAGATCTTTATAGAAATGGCTTGTTAATATTATTATGAAAAGCAGCTGATTTGATGGTGGTGAACTAAATTTTTTTTACGGTTTTGTGGTTGTGGCTAAGGCAAGGATACAGAATATCTCCTCACTCCTGGGGAAGGATACTGCAAAATCATTCTACTCTAAGAATATAGAATAGAATAGAATAGAATAGAATAGAATAGAATAGAATAGAATAGAATAGAATAGAATAGAATAGAATAGAATAGAATAGAATTTTATTGGCCAAGTGTGATTGGACACACAAGTTTTTTGTCTTGGTGCATATGCTCCATATGCATATTCTGCATATTCTGCATATTGCAGAATCTAATCATAATATAATAATATAATATATATATAATATAATATAATATATATATATTATATATAATATAATATAATATAATAATATAATAATAATCATAATATAATCATATTCTGCATATTGCAGAATCCCCATTTCCTCCCCACTCTGGGGCCAGCCAGAGGGTGGCATTTGCATTCTCAATTTTTTCTTCACCAGGTTCTCCAGAACCTGTCAGAACTTGCTGGATTTCACCCGTGATTTGATGATAATGCCATATTTTATTGCAAGTTTGGTCTTGGGGAAAGTCAGAAAATAGGGCTTTTGAAGCAGTAAAGAACCTGCTCTCAAGTGATAGCCTGCTCATCCAATATCACGACTCACTACCCCTAGTGCTGGTTTGCGATGCCTCCCCTTATGGGGTGGGGCTGTACTCAGCCATAGACTTCCAAACGGCACAGAAGCCCCTATAGTTTCTACTCTAGAACGATGTCCTCCCCAGAGAGGAACTACAGCCAATTAGACAAAGAAGCATTAGCCATTGTATCAGGGGTCAAAAATTCCATGAGTATGTCTTTGGGCGGAATTTTGAAATCGTGACTGACCACAGACCGCTGTTAGGATACTGGCTGGCGACCCAACGCCTGTGGCACTTTCGCCACGCTTGACCCGATGGACTATATTCTTAGCCGCTTATTCATACAAGCTGCAGCATCGACCAGGAAAAGAAGTGGGGCATGCGGACGCGTTGAGCCGATGCCCACTGCCAGGGGCGATCAAGACCCCACTCCGGGACGCCCATCCTCCTTATTGACTCGTTGGACTCTGGCCCAGTCACATCAAGGAAGTGGCTCGGCATCATACCGACATTGTGTTAAGGACTGTACCGGTTGGGTACAGAGAGGGTGGCCGCTGCCGGGCGAACGGTTCAAAGAATTTGTTAAGAAACGAGATGAGCTCTCGGCTCAAGGGGTGCCTGTTATGGGGTGATCGTGTGGTAATTCCTGATAAGTTAAGGGAAAGGTATTGGACCTCCACGAGGGTCACCCAGGCATCGAAGGATGAAGGGTTAGCTAGAAGCTATGTGGTGGCCACTCATGGAGAGATTGCTGAGAGGGTAGGGAAATGCCAAGCTTGCCAAGAGTCCAGACCTACCCCAACGGCCCCAGTCAGAGAATGGGAAAAGCCCCAAGGGCCTGGTCAAGAATCCACATTGACTTTGCTGGCCCTTTCCACGGCCAAACGTTCCTAGTGGTTGGTGGATGCATTTTCTAAATGGTTGGAGATCATACTCATGAAATCCACCAGGCCGAAGCAGTAATCGCAACCCTGCGCCACCTATTCGCAACTCACGGGTTGCCGGACACTCTGGTGTCCGACAATGGGCCCCACCACGGCAGCCCAGTTTGAAGAGTACCTGGCAGAGGAAGGCATCCGACATGCCCTCTGCGCCTTTCCACCCTGCGCCGAATGGCCTTGCAGAGCGCTCCGTCCGGAGCGCTAAGGAGGCATTGTCCAGGCTCAAGCCAGGTGACTGGCAAACAAAATAGACTTTTTCCTAGCCGTCCAGCACAGAACCCCAAGCACAGCCACTGGAAAAGCCCAGCGAATTGCTAATGGGACGGAAACTCCGGTGCCCACTTGACCGCTTGAACCCCATTACACACCCGAGGGTTACAAGGGGAACTAGAAAAGACAAGGAAATGAGCATAGGCGACCGGGTGTGGGCCCGAAACTATGGGGACGGCCCAGGTTCGCAGGACAAGTAATAAAGATAACCGGCCCAAAATCGTGACGTGGTAGAGCTACCAGACAACCGAGTATGGAGGCGCCACATAGATCAGTTAAGGAAACGAATAACTGACCAAACCAAACCAATAGAGACAGGTAATGACCAATACCACTTTGAATCCACAGCTGACAATGACCCGGGAGGCGCAAGACTTAGCTGAGGTCCCAGAGTTCCAGCGACGCCATCAGGTCCCGAGGAAGCAGCAGGAAAATTCCAAAATTAATCCAAGGCCGGATGGCCAAGAAAAGAGTCGGCCAATAATCCGGAGCCCGATGGCCCAGAGAAAGAGCTGGGAGGAAAACAGCCTCCGACCAGCTCAAAACACCACCCAGAACTGAACCGCAGGTCAGAAAGAACTAGAGACGCCCAGGTTATTTGCGTGACTACGTCGAAAATAACATGTAAATAAATATGTAAATAGAGACAAAGTGTTTTCTGGGAGGAGGAGGTTATGTATTAACAGTTGTACCTTTAAATATTTGAGCGGAAATCAGCACGCTGTTGATTGGACAAGCCTCCAGGAGAACTGTATAAAAGGAGAGGTTTTCCCCCAGCCTGTTGCTGGGTTCACCCTATATTAAAGAGCTGTTGTCACTACCCTGGTCTCCAGCCTCGTTACTTCCAGAACTTAACATGCCAATAATTTTTCATGGACAAATTTTCTTCACCAGTAGTAGGACAAATTGATGACTGGTCTAGTAACCCTGCTGAAGCAGGAGATAATATCAGGACTGTCAAACTCTCAGTGGGCCATCATATGGTACAAGGCCACTTTAGTGAAGTCCTGATACACACACACACACACACACACACACATATGATGGATGGATGGATAGATAGATAGATAGATAGATAGATAGATAGATAGATAGATAGATAGATAGATAGATAGATGGATATAAGATGATGAATAGATGTAGTTAGATAGACAGATAGATGGATGGATGCATGATAAGAAAGAGGGTGAGAGATAGGATGGATGGATGGATGGATGGATGGATAGATAGATAGATAGATAGATAGATAGATAGATAGAAGATGACAATAGATGTAGATAGATAGATAGATAGATAGATAGATAGATAGATAGATAGATAGACGGACAGACGGATGGAGAGAGAGAGAGATAAGATGATGAATAGAGATAGATAGATAGATAGATAGATAGATAGATAGATAGATAGATAGATAGATAGACAGATAGATAGATAGATAGTTAGAGGGATATATACAGTGGTGGGATTCAAGTAATTTAACAACCGGTTCTCTGCCCTAATGATTTCTTCCAACAACCAGTTTGCCAAATTGCTCAGAAAGTTAACAACCGGTTCTCCCGAAATGGTGCGAACCGGCTGAATCCCACCACTGCTGTAAGTACTGTACTTATACTTACTGTACAGGTATAGTAAGTACCTGTACTGTTTTGGTATTTTTTTAAGGTGTGGATCAGCTCTGCTTACCTGGATAGGTGTTGTGGTTGTACTTGTTGTTTACCATTCTTTTTTTAGAGTAGAATAGAATTTTTTATTGGCCAAGTGTGATTGGACACACAAGGAATTTGTCTTGGTGCATATGCTCTCAGTGTACATAAAAGAAAAGATACCTTCATCAAGGTACAACATTTACAACACTTTATGTTTAATTTTTTTTTACAAAAAAATTATGATTATTATTTCCTTCTCTGTCTTTCGCCTGGGCTCCCTGTTCATCGGCTCTGCTAGAAAATTCAGTGAATTTTGAAGCTGCGCCCGAATCCTAGCAGCCGGCAAATTAGCTATGCTTAAGGCTTTCTCATCCTTGCACTTTCCCACTGATGGCCAGCAGCATTCAGTGATTGAATATTTAATATATTTACGTAGCAGGCCCCAACATGGTTTTGTGTTTAGTCGAAGCTGGCTAAGTGTATTTGAGAAGGAATTCTCCAGCCACCCGAGTAGCGTTTTCAGCTTGCAGAAAAATGCCAACTCGTTGCCTTGGCTGCTGTCTTAGAAAAGAATGAGCCTATCAAATCTTTCTTTGAATTTTGGAGTGGACCTTCACTTGGTTTCATAGAATCAGAACTACTTTTAAATTGTGTGGTTTGGCTCCCATTTTAGCTCAGGTGGTCCTAATATTATCTGAGCAGGAGAGCATCTGTTTTGCAGCTCCAAACTCAAGGCATCTCACAGTAGGGCTAAAAACACTGTCGGAAACCCAAAACAGTGACTGGGCTCAACCGTGGCAGTTAACCATGATTTAGTAAGTAAATTACAACTGGGCATGTTTGTGCAACATGCTAAACCAGGAGTCAGAGAAAATACAGTGGCTAGATTCACACAATGGAACAAGGCACACCCAAACCAGGAAAAACACATTGTCATTGCTAACAATATTATTACTCTGTGGGAAGATAGGCCACCAATAAATTGGAAGAAAGAAAGAAAGAAAGAAAGAAAGAAAGAAAGAAAGAAAGAAAGAAAGAAAGAGAGAGAGAAGGGAGGAGAGGGAGGGAGGGAGAAGGAAGGAAGGAAGGAAGGAAGGAAGGAAGGAAGGAAGGAAGGAAGGAAGGAAGGAAGGAAAGAAGGAGGAGGGAGGGAGGAAGGAGGAAGAAAGAAAGAAAGAAAGAAGAAGGAAGGAAGGAAGGAAGGAAAGGAAAGGAAAGGAAAGGAAGGAGGGAGGAGAGAGAAAGAAAGAAAAAAGAAAGGAAGAAGAAGAAAGAAAGAAAGAAAGAAAGAAAGAAAGAAAGAAGGGAAGGAAGGAAGGAAAAGAAAGAAGGGAGGGAGGGAGGAAAAGAAAGAAAGACATAGGAAGGAAGGAGGGAGGAAATGAAAGAAAGAAAGAAAGAAAGAAAGAAAGAAAGAAAGAAAGAAAGAAAGAAAGAAAGAAAGAAAGAAAGAAAGAAACCCAGACAGGTCAAGAATTTGGGTTAGAAGAAGGCAGATAACAATGTTCCTTCATGCCAGGGGAATTTTTTCCAAACCTGAAGAAACATTTTATCACCCGAATGAACCAAATCTGAAACGCAACCTTGTACTCATATATTTTATAGGAGCCAGCAGCTGTTGTTGCTAGTAACCAGAAGCTCCAGCAGGAATTCTCGAGTCTATTACATGCCTCTTTCAAGCAGGCTCAAATGAGATGCCCTTTCTTACATTATTCTAAAACTCCCAATTTCCACTGCCGGTCCTTCTCAAGCCAATAAACTTCCAAACGTCCCTACGCTATTTCGCAACCGGAATTTTCGCCGCTTGTTATCTGTACCGTATTAATATTTGCGGGAGGGGTGGGAGTGAGATGTGAACCTATTTTAGATTGACAAGGAGTTCCTGGCCTAATTATCCCATCAACTCTTGTGCAGAACATTTTCTTCTCTTTGTGTTGTTGCAGAAGCAACGACAAGGAGCTTCCAGAAAAAACGATAATTATTTTTCCCCTTGGGGGGGAAGGAGGAGCTAGCTGCCTTAACAAACATAGCCGGGAGCTCACGAAATGAGCTTATTTTTATTTCAAGTCACATTGGCTCCATTCAAGGCCATCGGTTCAGGGCTGCTTGCAGCCTTAAAGGAATAGAAAGTCATGTTTTGATCTCTGGAGAAGACGGAGATTGTAGCCGGGGTCCTATTCCCTTGGGATCAATTGTACTTGGCTCCGTTGGCAAGTTTCCCCGATTTTTATTTATTTTTATTTTTATTTATTTAATTTTGTCAAAACAATATATACAAGCATAACACTAAAAGATTATATAATGTATAAACAAATATATGAGGAGAAACTAGGAAGTATATATATATATATATATATATATATGGAAAGAAACAAAAGGACAGGAATGGTAGGCACGTTTGTGCTCTTATGCATGCCCCTTAAAGTCCTCTTAGGAATGGGGTGAGGTCAATAGTGGATAGATTTAGTTTAAAGCTTTTGGAGTTATGAGAAGAGACCACAGAGTCAGGTAATGCATTCCAAGCACAGATAATTCTGTTACAGAAATCATATTTTCTGCAATCCAAACTGGAGCGGTTGACATTAAGTTTAAATCTGTTGGTAGCTCTTGCGTTATTGTAGTTGAAACTGAAGTAGTCGTTGGCAGGAAGGACGTTACAACGGATGATTCTATGAGCTAAAACCAGGTCCTGTCGAAGGCGACGGAGTTCCAAGTTTTCTAACCCCAGGATTTCAAGTCTGGTGGAATAAGGTATTTTGTTGGTTGCGGAGGAGTGGAGAACTCTTCTCGTAAAATACCTCTGGACACGCTCAACTGTATTGATGTCAGAAATATGGTATGGATTCCAGACAGGCGAGCTGTAATCAAGAATTGGCCTAGCAAATGTTTTATATGCTCTGGTCAGCAGTGTTTATTTATTTTATTTATTTATTTATTTATTTTATTCGTCATAACAATATAACAGTATATATATACAAGCGTTGCATAAAGGGTTATATAATATATGAACGTATATATGAGGAGAAACGAGGTACTAAAAACATATATATACATAGGGGAAGAAACAGTAGGACAGGAACGGTAGGCACGTATGTGCTCTTATGCACGCCCCTTAGAGTCCTCTTAGGAAAGTGGTGAGGTCAACCGTGGACAGTTTTTGAATAAAGCCTTTGGGGTTATGAGATGAAACTACAGAGTCAGGTAATGCATTCCAAGTATATACAATTCTGTTACAGAAATCGTGTTTTCTGCAATCTAAACAGGAGCGGTTGACATTGAGTTTAAATCTATTGGTAGCTCTTGTGATATTGATATTGAAACTAAAAAAGTCATTGACAGGAAGGACATTACAACGGATGATTTTATATGCTAAACCCAGATCTTGTCGAAGGCGACGAAGTTCCAAGTTTTCTAGACCCAAGATATCAAGTCTGGTGGAATAAGGTATTTTATTAGTTTCGGTGTGGTGTTCTTGAAAAAGAAGCTACACAGGATTAGGTTAACAACTCTTAGAGCCTTTTTTGCTATGTAGTTGCAGTGGGCTTTGGCACTTAGATCATTAGATATAAGAACTCCAAGGTCTTTGACAGGGTGGGGGGTCGTCTGTAAGGTAGTGACTTGTTGGAAAACACATCTGGTCTCTTTAGGCCTCGCTTGAAAGAATCCGGAAGCTTCTTTGGGGTAGAAGAAAAATGTGAGCCTGAACTTCAAAAGGGCAGGCCTCTTCAGATCTGTTTACTCAGATGAGATCCAAAGCTTGAATCTTGGTTTCGTGATCGGAAGGTTCTCCGGCTGGCAGTTACCTTGAGAGGACCAAAGCATAATGAAAAGACCTTGCCATATCGCAGAGAAATAAGTGAAAGATGAGTGCTCAGGTTAACAGAATTAGAAGGGGCCTTGTAGGTCATCTAGTCCAATCACGCCCCCCGCCCAAACAGGAGACCCTACACCATTCCTGACAGATGGCATTCCAGTCTCTTCTTGAAAGCCTCCAGGGATGAAGCTCCCACAACTTCCAAAGGCAACTTCTGTTCCACTGGTTGATTGCTCTCATTGTCAGAAAATTTCTCCTTATTTCCAGGTTGAATCTCTCCTTGGTCAGTTTCCATCCATTGTTCCTTGTCTGGCCCTTGGGTGCTTTGGAAATTAGGTGAACCCCCTCCTCTCTGGGACAGCCCCTCAAATATTGAAAGACTGCTAATTGTGTCTCCCCTGGTCCTTCTCTTCACTAGATTAGCCAGGCCCAATTCCTGCAACCGTTCATCGTATGTTTTAGTCTCCAGTCCCCTAATCATTTTTGTTGCTCTTCTCTGCACTCTTTCTAGAACAGAGGTCTTTAAACTGGCTGGAGAATTCTTGTTCTGTCTCCGTCCTCACTTTGGAGTAACGAGCTGGCCTACAGCCAGTGGTTACACGGCTCCTATCAGTCCTGGCCGAGAAAATGCAGCTGCCTGCCAAAAAGTTCAAACAGATTAAGACTTCAGCTCACTTTGACACGGTTCAGCTAATTTGCTTCCCATAGAAGTGAGAGCAGTCCCAAAGCTCCTTATACAACTTTCCCTTTGATGATGCCGCCTCTCTAATCTTCTGAAGCACGGGTAGGTCCAGGCTTGATTAGTATGGTTATCAGCTGCATCTGTAGGCGTAGCCTGAGGAAGGGAGGAATCAGGGGATGTCGGCCTCATTACGTCCCCCGACTGGCCTGGTTCTGGCTCCTGGAGCCGGGCCAAAGGAATCGGTGCTCCTGAGGCAAGCCTTACCGGCCCTTCCCCCTCACTCTCAGAGTCACTTTCGGGCATGGGGCCAGATCCGGGGGCTGGAGTCACAACAATTCTGGAAGTTGAAGTCCACAAGTCTTAAAGGTGCCAAGTTTGAAGACCCCTGTTCTAGAGTCTCAACATGTTTTTTATAGTGTGGTGACCAAAACTGGATGCAGTATTCTTGGTATGGTCTTACTAAGGCTTTAAAGAGTGGTATTAGTACCTCCCTTTATCTTGATTATATCCCTCTGTTAATGCAATTTAGGATGATGATGATGATGGTGATAATGATGATGATGATGGTGATAATGATGATGATGATGGTGATGATGATGATGATGGTGATACAAATTAGGATCTCTTTTTGGAAACTGAAGAAGAACCAGTTTACATGGGGATTTTCTAGCTTATCATCTCTGGGCCCAAGGAAGCCAGCTAGAATCAAGAGTCTCCAACCTTGGCAACTTTAAGACATGTGGACTTCAACTCCCAGAGTTCCTCAGCCAGCTTTGCTTTGGAGTTGAAGTCCACAAGTCTTAAAGTTGCCAAGGTTGGAGACTTCTGAGCTAGATGAAGACCTTCAACCAGGAGGGGAATGTTGTTGGTAATTGATTTGGCTGGCTTCACAACTGCCTTCCGTTCTGTACAGGTAGTCCTCGACTTACAACCACAGCTGAGCCCGAAACATCAGTTGCTAAGCAAGTCAGTTGTTAAGTGAGTTTTGCCCCATTTTACCTTTCTTGCCACAGTTGTTAAGTGAATCATTGTTGGTTTTAAGTTATTAACATGGTTGTGAACCCTGTTGACTTTGCTGGTCAGAAGGTCACAAAAGGAATCACGTGACATTGGGACATTGCAGCCATCATGAATTCATGGGCGTTGAAGGCCGCAAGTCTTAAAGTTGCCAAGGTTGGAGATCCCCTGACGTATTTCCACAGAACTGGAGAAAGGAACATCTAATTCTTTTCCTGAGCATCCTTGTAACCGCACAGTTATTATTTCCCTTTGGATAAAAAAAAGATGCATTCCTGGCAGGAGAGGCAGATTTAACCAGAAGGAGGTTAACAGTTTTATCCTGTGCTGTGGTTCCAGCTGGACCAGATGGTACTCTTCCTTCTCTGGACATACGATTTTTGCCTCTCTCATTTTTATTTGATTGAGACACTTCCGGGGGGGGGAGGAAGAGTGATGTGGGCAGTGAGCATAATTCTTCACCATCAGGAAGGGACAGAGAGGGAGAGAGGGGGGGAGAGGGAGGATGAGAGAGAGGGGGATAGATGAAAGGGGATGAGGAGAGAGATAGAAGGAGGGAGAGAGAGGGAAAGAGGGAGAGAGAGAGGGAAAGAGAGATGGAAGGGAAGGAGGAGAGAGATAGAAGGAGGGAGAGAGAGGGAAAGAGGGAGAGAGAGAGGGAAAGAGAGATGGAAGGGGAGGAAGAAAGAGATAGAAGGAGGGAGAGAGAGGGAAAGAGGGAGAGAGAGAGGGAAAGAGAGATGGAAGGGGAGGAGGAGAGAGATAGAAGAAGGGAGAGAAAAGTTATACACTATAATGTTCTTGGATGTCTTCACAGGAGACACAGGAAGAGAGAGCGGGAGAAAGAGAAAGAGAGTGGAGAGATAGGGAGGAGAGAGAGAGAGAGAGAAGAAAAAGAAGAAGGAGAAGGAGAAGGAGAATAAGAGAGAAGGAGGGACAGAGAGAGAAAGAGAGAAATTCTATCCTTTAATGATCTTGGACACCTTCACCTTCAGCTACAGAAGGCTGGGAGGGAGATCTATTAGGAATATTACCATGCCATTGAGAGAGGGAGCTTCAAGCCAGAGTCAGCCCAAAACATTATCTGATAACCTTGAGGCACAGATGTATTTAGCCTACCATTGTATAACCAAGGGGTCATATACGGCTCGGTTGTCAGAGGAGGCCGCCGCGATAGTCAATTAATTTGGGCATGCCAGCAGGGAAAGTACAAATTATGGACTTAGAGGGCTGTCAGAATTAAAGCTAATCTGTTTCTAAATGGCTGGGGAAAGAGGGGCAAGGGCCAGAAATAAACGCTCTTGTTACCGTGGGGCAGTCTTGCCACGGCGAGGAATATTATATTGTAGTTAGGAGTCTTAATCTAGGAAGAGGCAGCTGCAGGCTTTCGACTCTGAACGTTGATCTACCATGCGGAGTGTGTAAAAGTCACTGAGAAGAGCAGGGCTGGGGCTGCTGGGGGTTCGGGAGAACCTCTAGCTAAGATTCTGTGCAATTTGGAGAAAGGGCCTCTGTGGCTCAGACTGTTAATGCAGTCTGTTATTAAGAGCAGCTGCCTGCAATTACTGCAGGTTCTAGTCTCACCAGGCCCAAGGTTAGCTCAGCCGTCCATCCTTTATAAGGTAGGTAAAATGAGGACCCAGATTGTTGGGGGCAATAAGTTGACTTTGTATATAAATATACAAATAGAATGAAGACTATTGCTAACATAGTGTAAGCCGCCCTGAGTCTTCGGAGAAGGGTGGGATATAAATGCAAATAAAAAAAAAAATCAAATCCCACTCCTGACTGGCCCTGCCCACCCTACCCCACCCCTCCCAGGAGTCCCCATGTGGCCCGTTTTGGATGCAGGTAAGTGCAGGGCACGCATGGAGGTTCGGGGTGCGCGAAAAATGGGCCTACCAGAAGTTTGAGAAGGCTGGAAACAGGCCCGTTTCCAGCCTCCAGAACCTGGGGAGGTCGTTTTCACCCTCCCAGAGGCTCAAGGAAAGCCTCCAGAGCCCGGGGAGGGCAAAAATGCCCCCCACACATGGTGCAGGAGGCCGATTAGGCCACGCCCACCATGGCCATGCCCAACTGGGCAGAGAACCCCTTGCTAAAATTTTTGAAGCTCACCCCTGGAGAAGACATTGTAGACATTGTCTCTTAGTAAGATTGTCTAGGTCAGGGGTGCTCAATTGTGGCGACTTTAAGACCTGTGGACTTCAATTCCCAGAATTCTCCAGCCAGCATTGCTGGCTGGTGAATTCTGGGAGTTTTTTTTTTATTTGCATTTATATCCCGCCCTTCTCCGAAGACTCAGGGCGGCTTACATTGTGTTAAGCAATAGTCTTCATCCATTTGTATATTATATACAAAGTCAACTTTATTGCCCCAAACAATCTGGGTCCTCATTTTACTTACCTTATAAAGGATGGAAGGCTGAGTCAACCTTGGGCCTGGTGGGACTTGAACCGGCAGTAATTGCAGGCAGCTGCTGTTAATAACAGACTGTCTTAGCAGTCTGAGCCACCAGAGGCCCTTGAAGTTGAAGTCCACAGGTCTTAAAGCCGCCACAGTTGAGCACTTCTGTGTAGCTACTAAAACAAATACTATAAGATCGTGCCTTTTTTATAAATCCCACTTAATTGGTGTTCTTCCCCTGCCTCCAAGCGCTGAGACCGGCATGCGTGGAAATATTCGTTTTTACATAATTTCTTGCAGACTGACATCTAATATAAATAACGTCCAAGATATTTTTCAGAAAAACACATTAATAACAGAGCTAAACACTAGGGGGTGGGGGTGGGGAGAATGAAACGGCCGATCAAACAGCAGGGGAAAAGAGCAGAAAACTCAACGTACAAAGTTTAAATCAGGAAGCCGATACAGGTGGCTCTTGACTTACGACCACAACTGGGCTCCAAATTTCTGTTGCTCAGTAAGACATTTGCTAAGGCAGTTTTGCCCCATTTTGCGACCTTTCTGGTGGCAGTTATTAAGTGAATCCCCACGACTGATCAATTAGTAACCTGGTTGTTAAGTGAATCCGGCTTCGGCGTTGACTTGGCTTATTATTTTATTATTTGAATTTTTTATATCCCGCCCTTCTCTGAAGACTCAGGGCGGCTTACATTGTGTTAAGCAATAGTCTTCATCCATTTGTATATTATATACAAAGTCAACTTATTGCCCCCCCAACAATCTGGGTCCTCATTTTACCTACCTTATAAAGGATGGAAGGCTGAGTCAACCTTGGGCCTGGTGGGGCTTGAACTTGCAGTAATTGCAAGCAGCTGTGTTAATAACAGACAGAACTTAGTCTGCTGAGCCACCACAGGCCTCTGGTGGCTTGTCAGAAGGTCTCCAAAAGGGAACCACATAACCTTGGGACCTAGCAACGGCCGCAAGTATGAACCGGTTGCCAAGCGTTTGAATTTTGATCACATGATCATGAGCAAAGGTCATTAGTGTGAAAAATGGCTGTAAGTCCCATTTTTCAGGGCTGTTGTAGCTTTGATCGGTCGCTAAATGAACTGTTGTGAGTTAAGGATTACCCGTAACTAACCCTTCGAGGTTGCTTCATTGAACAAGATGGGATTTCAATTCCGTACCACCTTTCTCATTTTTTTTAAGAAGAATAGAATAGAATAGAATAGAATAGAATAGAATAGAATAGAATTTTTATTGGCCAAGTGTGATTGGACACACAAGGAATTTGTCTTGGTGCATATGCTCTCAGTGTACATAAAAGAAAAGATACCTTCATCAAGGTACAACATTTACAACGCAATTGATGGTCAATATATCAATATAAATCATAAGGATTGCCAGCAACAAGTTACAGTCATACAGTCATAAGTGGAAAGAGATTGGTGATGGGAACGATGAGAAGATTAATAGTAGTGCAGATTCAGTAAATAGTCTGACAGTGTTGAGGGAATTATTTGTTTAGCAGAGTGATGGCCTTCGGGAAAAAACTGTTCTTGTGTCTAGTTGTTCTGGTGTGCAGTGCTCTATAGCGTCGTTTTGAGGGTAGGAGTTGAAACAGTTTATGTCCAGGATGCGAGGGATCTGCAAATATTTTCACGGCCCTCTTCTTGATTCGTGCAGTATACAGGTCCTCAATGGAAGGCAGGTTGGTAGCAATTATTTGGAATGTGCTCCAGAGCAATGGTCACCAACTGGTGGTCCATGGACCACCAGTCACCAACTGCAGAAAATTTTGGTGGTCCGCAGAAGAAATATTTGCATTTTTTATATTGCACTAAATTAAGGGTCCTCAAACTATGGACTCTTTCTCGTGGTGGCTGCTTAGCTCCAACAACTGATTCCTGTTGGGTCCCTAAGGAGCCCGAGCGGACAGGCGAGGAGTGGCTGGGAAGGGAGGGGTGAGTAGAGGCTGGCAAGGTGCTCCTTGACATGAATGGCATCGAGTTGGCCATGCTCACCCAGTCACATGACCACTTAGCCACGCCCACCCAGTCGGTCATTAGGAAGATCATATTAGTGGTCCACAGGATTGAAAATTATGAATTCAGTGGTCCTTGAGGTCCGAAAGGTTGGTGACCCATGCTCCAGAGCGCAGTTGCAGAGAAATCTCTTCGGTTATCCGAAAACTTCGTTCTGACGTAGATAACACTAATCTAATCGCACCGGACTGCGTTCTTAATATCCTCATTACTTGTTCAGTTAATCAAGTTCAAAAATCCACTTAAACTGATTATTGCATTTGCCGAAGTGGGATTTCAAGTTGTTCAAGAACGGTTTTGTTGAGACGTTTGCACCAGCCGAAGAAAGCGAATCTTGTCTGTTTAACGAGCGCCATTGTCATCCTAGAGGTCTTGATGTAATTGTGATGCTGAATTGCTTCTCTGCCTGCCTTTGATCTCACAATGAAAGATGCGCAACTTGAACAGTTGATGTGCTTAAAGAGAATGGGCGATAATGTCAGATCCGTGTATCTGCCATTCTTCGTGGAAGAAGGAGGGGGAGATTTGGAGTTGTCATGTTTAGTTCTTTTCCTATGTATCCCAAGTATCCTATTTCCTGCCTGGTCCTTTTTGTATAAACTTTACGCCGATTTATAACCGTTGCCTGGTGCCAGGAATGCCTGGAGTATCTTGAAGGCTGGTGCAATTCGTATTGACACCAGCGGATTGGTCAGAATCGGAAGATGGGGAGGGGGTTCCTAATTTCCTTTATCCTGAACTGCATGCCCCGAGGTCAAGTGCTTCCCCCAGGATCTGCGTTGCACTTGGAGAGAGAATAAGGCACATGAGGTATGGAATGAATGGAAGTGATGGGATTCAGCCAGTTCGCACCACTTCGGGAGAACCGGTTGTTAACTTTCTGAGCAATTGGTAAACTGGTTGTTGGAAGAAATCATTAGGGCAGAGAATCGGCTGTTAAATTACTTGAATCCCACCACTGGAAGGGGTGTGTGTGGAAGCTCCAGCAACTGTCATTAGCAATTCTGGGGTTCTTCAATTCAATTCAATTTAAATCAAATCTTTATTGTCAGTGCACAACATATGTGCAATGAGATTAGTTGAGCTCCCTCAGTGCATGCACACACACACACACACACACACCGCAACACAATACAACTCACAGTGAAGACAGAAAATCCCTAACCCAATAAATCATATTGACCCAGTCCTATTGCACCGGTGTGAACATGTTACACATTGCGCCGGCCCTGCGGTCCATCATACTACGTAGTTATGATGCTATTTCTCATTCAGGAGTCTGACAGCCCACGGATTAAAAACTGTTCTTCAGCCTGTTTGTGCAACTGGCTATGCTTCTATATCTCCTTCCCGATGGTTGGAGGGTAAAGAAGTGATGACCAGGGTGAGAGACGTCCCTGAGAATTTTCCTCACTCTTTTTTTTTTTGCATTTATTTATTTATTTATTTATTTGTTTGTTTGTTTGTTTATTTGTTTATTTTATTTTATTTTGTCACACGGTATATATAAGCATAAGCATGAAATATGTACAATATATAAGCATATATATAAGTATGTAATAACTATATTGATTGGATATAACAAAAGGAAACAATAGGACAGGAATGGTAGGCACACTTGTGCTCTTATGCACGCCCCTTACAGACCTCTTAGGAATGGGGTGAGGTCAATAGCAGACAGTTTTTGGTTGAAGCTTTGGGGATTTTTGGAAGAGACCACAGAGTCAGGTAGTTTATTCCAAGCATTAACCACTCTGTTACTGAAGTCATATTTTCTGCAATCAAGATTGGAGCAGTTAACATTAAGTTTAAATCTATTGTGTGCTCGTGTATTGTTGCAATTGAAGCTGAAGTAGTCTTCGACAGGAAGGACATTGCAATAGATGATTCTATGAGTTAAACTCAGGTCATGTCAAAAGGCGGAGGAGTTCTAAATTTTCTAAACCCAGGATTTCAAGTCTGGTGGCATAAGGTATTTTGTTGTATTCAGAAGAGTAGAGTACTCTTCTTGTAAAATATTTCTGGACACGTTCAATTGTATTGATGTCAGAAATGTGGTATGGGTTCCAGACAGACTCTTCTAAGGCAGCGAGCCCTAGCAATCTCATCTAGTGGTATCAGGGGACAGCCGGTGGTGTTTTGTGCTGTACTCACCACCCTCTGTAATTTTTTTTCTATCCGTGGCTGTCAGACCAGCATGTCATACCGGATTGCAATAACTGAGGATGCTTTCTATTGTGGACCGGTAAAAGAAGGTCATCAGCTGTTGTTCCACCCTGTTTTTATGCAAGACCCTAAAGCAGCGGTTCTCAACCTGTGGGTCGGGACCCCGTTGGGGGTCGAATGACGATTTGCCAGGGGTTGCCTAAGACCGTCGGAAATATGGGAAGTATACTTGCGAGGGGAAGAATCGTGTTCCAATGGTTGACTCCACAAGCCAGCTGCAGGCTCTTCAAATCGCTAGCCGAGTTCGGCTTCAGGCGCGATGAATTAAAAAAGAGAGAAATCTTTGCTCTGATGTCTCCCTCTCAAGCCAGCTGCAATCACTTCCAATTGCTAGCCTAATCTGGTTTCAGGTGCAATAAACTTAATAGGGGAGGAGTCTCCACTTTAATGCCTCCGTCCTCAAGGCAATCGCAAGCAGTTCAGATCGCTAGCCAATGCAGCTTCAGGCGCGATAAATTCAAAACAAAAATAGTTTTATGATTGGGGTTGCCACATCGTGGGGAATTGTATTAAAGGGGTCGCCACATCGTGGGGAATTGTATTAAAGGGGTCGCAGCACTATAAAGGTTGAGAACCACTGCCCTAAAGAAATGGAGTCTCTGTTGGGCCTTTCTGGCCACCTGGATTGTGTTGTTTTTCCAGGTGAGGCCTTCACTGAGATGGACTCCCAGGGTTAGGGTTCTAAGGATATGTTTGCAAAATGATCTAATGCAGGGGTGTCAAACTCAAGACCCGTGGGCTGGATCTGGCCCATGGGGCCTCTCTGGAAACAGGGAAGGACTGGCCCACGGGGCCTCTGCCAGTGAAAAGAGAGCACTCGGGCCACCACAGGTGCCCCTGCCATGAGTGACGTCAAGCTGGCCACACTCACCCTAGCCCCGCCCGAGGTCAAACAGAACCCCGATGCAACCCTCAATGAAATCGAGTTTGACATCCCTGATCTAATGTCTTGTCCCCTATCTGTTGCATCTTAGCGGGTCCATCTGGGTCACCCATAAAGCAACAAGTCTTAAAACCGGGTCTCCGAAATTGGTAGGACTGGAAACTCAGGACTCCTTGATCTTGTGGGTTGGGAAAAAAACAACAACAACGACAACACACAAAACCAATGTGTCAGAAAGGATTTATTGTGGCTCCTTTCCATTGCCACGTGAGAGTGTAAATGAGTTTGAAGGAGAATAAAACAGAAGCCTAGATAGAACGGCTTAGATTGGCTATTGGCATCCTTGGGGTTGATTAGCTTGAGTGATATCATTAACAAAGGGTTAATTAATCTCTTGGAAGCAATTAGAGGGGAAAGGAGGCTACAGTCATTAGTAACCAAACAGAACCGTGGGAAATGTGCTTTTATATCAAAGCATCTTACTAGGGTAGATCTCGGCAGCTGAGGAACTGAAAAGCTAGTCTTTGCTAAGGTATGCTTATTTGTTTTATGTATAAAATTATTGGCCACTCATCTTAACATAGGGCAACTGTGGAGAGCTTATACTCATAAAAACATGTCACTGGTATACATATGCAATTAAAACATAAATAATTAAAACCAAACATTAAAACATCTGCATTTAGAATAGAATAGAATTTTTTATTGGCCAGGTGTGATTGGACACACAAGGAATTTGTCTTTGGTGCATAAGCTCTCAATGTACATAAAAGAAAAGATACGTTCCTCAAGAATCATAAGGTTGTTGTTGTTGTTAGTTGCGAAGTTGTGTCCGACCCATCGCGACCCCATGGACAACGTTCCTTCAGGCCTTTCTGTCCTCTACCATCCTCTGGAGTCCATTTAAACTCAAATCATAAGGTACAACACTTAATGATAGTCATAGGGTATAAATAAGCAATCAGAAAACAATATCAGCATAAATCGTAAGGATACCAGCAACAAAGTTACAGTCATATAGTCATAAGTGGAAGGATGGGAACGATGAGAAGATTAATAGTAGTGCAGATTTAGTAAATAGTTTGACAGTATTGAGGGAATTATTTAGCAGAGTGATGGTGTTCAGGAAAAAACTGTTCTTGTGTCTAGTTGTTCTGGTGTGCAGTGCTCTATAGTGTCGTTTTGAGGGTAGGAGTTGAAACAGTTTATGTCCAGGATGCGAGGGGTCTGTAAATATTTTCATAGCCCTCTTCTTGATTCGTGCAGCATACAGGTCCTCAATGGAAGGTAGGTTGGTAGCCATTGTTTTTTCTGCAGTTCTAATTATCCTCCAAAGTCTGTGTCTATCTTGTTGGGTTGCAGAACCAAACCAGACAGTTATAGAGGTGCAGATGACAGACTCAATAATTCCTCTGTAGAACTGGATCAGCAGCTCCTTGGGCAGTTTGAGCTTTCTGAGTTGACGCAGAAAGAACATTCTTTGTTGTGCTTTTTTGATGACGTTTTTGATGTTAGCTCTCCATTTTAGATCTTGCGATATGGTAGAACCTAGAAATTTGAAGGTCTCAACTGTTGATACTGTGTTGTCTAGTATTATAAGAGGTGGAAGTATGGAAGGGTTTCTCCTAAAGTGTACCACCATTTCTACAGTTTTGAGTGTGTTCAGTTCCAGATTGTTCTGGTTGCACCATAATAATAATAATAATAATAATAATATTTTAATTTGTATACCGCCCTTCTCCCGAAGGACTCAGGGCGGTGAACAGGCAGATAAAATATACATACATACAATAATTAAAAACATCCCTTAAAAAACTAATTTAAATGCCCAAAATATTAAAAACGCATTCCCATAAAATCACAGAATTTTAAAAACCCATCCAATAAAAATAAGAATCAGGCTAGTCCAGCCATACGGAATAAATAAGTTTTAAGTTCGCGGCGAAAGGTCCTAAGGTCAGGTAATTGTCGAAGTCCGAGGGGAAGTTCGTTCCACAGGGTCGGAGCCCCACAGAGAAGGCCCTCCCCTGGGGCCGCCAGTCGACACTGTTTGGCTGACGGCACCCTGAGGAGTCCTCTCTGTGGGAACGCATCGGACGATGGGAGATAGAAGCCGGCAGTAGACGGTCCCGTGATAGCCCGGTCCTAAGCCATGGAGCGCTTTAAAGGTGGTAACCAATACCTTGAAGCGCACCGAAAACAACAGGTAGCCAGTGCAGTCTGCGAGGATAGGTGTTATGGGAGCTCGAGATGCTCCTCAATAACCAGCGCAGCCGCTTCTGAACTAGCTGAAGTCTCCGGGTGCTCTTCAAGGGAGCCCCATGTAGAGAGCATTGCAGTAGTCCAGGCGAGAGGTAACGAGCATGAGTGACTGTGCATAAGGCATCCCGTCCAGGAAGGGACGCAACTGGCGGATCAGGCGAACCTGGTAAAATGCTCTCCTGGAGACGGTTGCCAAATGGTCTTCAAAGGACAACCGACCATCCAGGAGCACGCCCAAGTTGCGTACCTTCTCCATCGGGGCCAATGATTCACCCCCGACAGACAGCCGCATCTGCAGCTGACTGTACCGAGGTGCCGGCATCCACAGCCACTCCGTCTTGGAGGGATTAAGTTTGAGCCTGTTCCTCCCCATCCAGACCCGTACGGCCTCCAGACACCGGGACAGCACTTCGACAGCTTCACTGGGGTGGCCCGGGGTGGAAAAGTACAGCTGGGTATCATCAGCGTACAGTTGGTATCTCACCCCAAAGCCACTGATGATCTCACCCAGCGGCTTCATATAGATGTTGAACAGGAGGGGTGAGAGAATCGACCCCTGCGGCACCCACACATGAGGCACCTTGGGTCGATCTCTGCCCCTGTCAACACCGTCTGCGTCCGATCAGAGAGGTAGGAGGAGAACCACCGATAAACGGTGCCTCCCACTCCCAACCCTCCAACGGCGCAGCAGGATACCATGGTCGATGGTATCAAAAGCCGCTGAGAGGTCTAATAGGATCAGGGCAGAGGAATAACCCCTATCCCTGGCCCTCCAGAGATCATCCACCAGTGCGACCAAAGCTGTCTCCGTACTGTATCCGGGCGGAAGCCGGACTGGAGCAGGTCTAGATAGACAGCTTCATCCAGGTACTGGGGTAGCTGACATGCCACCACACTCTCAACAACCTTCGCCGTGGCGGGATTGGAGACTGGCGGTAGTTCCCTAAAACAGCTGGGTCCAGGGAAGGCTTCTTGAGGAGGGATCTCACCACCGCCTCTTTCAAGGCTGCGGGAAAGACCCCCTCCCTCAAAGAAGCATTTGTAATCCCCTGGAGCCAGCCTCGTGTCACCTCCTGAGTAGCCAGTACTAACCAAGAGGGACACGGATCCAGTAAACATGTGGTGGCGTTCAGCCTACCCAGCAACCTGTCCATGTCCTCGGAGTCACAGGATCAAAGTCATCCCAAACCACCTCAACAAGACGGGCCTCAGAACCCTCGCCTGGATCTACCCAATTTTGATCCAATCCGTCCCGAAGCTGAACGATTTTGTCGTATAGATAACCGTTAAACTCCTCGGCACGCCCTTGTAGGGGGTCCTCCCGCCCCTCCTGTTGAAGGAGGCGGGTCACCAGGCTGGGCGGCGGGCGATTATCTGCCGGCGCAATGAGGAGAAGCGTGGGGCGCCGCAACCCTCATTGCCACTAGGTAGGTCCTACTATAGGACCTAACTAGTGTCCGGTCAGCCTCAGAGCGGCTGGATCTCCAGGCACTCTCTAGGCGTCTTCTCCGGCGCTTCATCTCCCATAAGCCATGAGGCTTATCGTTCAACCTCCCATCTGTATGTGGATCCATCACTGTGTCAAATGAGACCGATCACTGTTGTGTCATCTGTGAACTTCACTAGTTTAACAGATGGATCATTGGAGATGCAGTCATTGGTATACACAGAGAAGAGAAGTGGGGAGAGCACACAGCCTTGGGGGGGCCCTGTGCTAATTGTACAGGTATCTGATGTGATTCTGCTTAGCTTCACCTGCTGCTTCCTGTTTGTTAGGAAACTTATGATCCACTTACAAGTCTGTTCTGGTACCTGTAGCTGGTTTAGCTTAGTTAGAAGAGTGTCTGGAATAATGGTATTGAATATTGAATTAAAGTCTACAAAGAGGACCCTTGTGTAGGCCTTTGAAGATTCAAGATGTTGTAGGATGTAGTGCAGAGCCATATTAACAGCATCATCTGTTGATCTATTTGCTCGGTATGCAAATTGCAAGGGGTCTAACAGCGGATCCGTGATGGCTTTCAAGTGGAACAGCACCAGCCTTTCAAAGGTTTTCATGACTACAGATGTTAGAGCAACTGGTCTCTAGTCATTCAGTTCCTTGATGGTGGGCTTCTTCGGCACTGGGATGATAGTAGAGCGTTTGAAGCAAGAAGCACATCTCTAGTGATTTATTGAAGATAGAGGTGAAGATGGGGGCCAATTGGTCAGCACAGACTTTTAAGTAAGAAGGAGTTATTTTGTCTGGGCCTGGAGCTTTTCCTGGCTTTTGTCTGTGAAATAGGTCTTGCACTTCCTTTTCAGTGATCACTAGGGGTTGTGAACCCAATGGGATAAGGTCAGTTGTAGGAGGCTTGGCTGTTGTTGGTGTGTCCGAGATGTGGGTTGAGAAGATAGGTGGATGTAGTTTCCTTTCAAACCTGCAGTAAAACGCATTCAGGTCATCTGCCAGTTGTTGATTTCCTTCAGCCTGGGAAGGAGGTTTGCTGTAGCCGGTGATATTTTTAAGAGTTTTCCACATGTTTGCTGGTTCATTTGTTGAGAACTGATTCTTTAGCTTTTCAGAGTAGTTTCTTTTTGCTGCTCTGATCTCCCTTATTAATACTTTTCTGGCCTGATTGTACAGCATTTTATCACCTTTTCTGCAGGCTTCCACTTTAGAACCATGTGGCTGCTTAAGTTTAGCTGTTTAGAAAAACAAAATGCACAGGTACAGTATATATGGTACCTTGCTCAATAGTAGTAATTGTGAGAGGGATTTTGGAGTCCTAGTGGACAACCATTTAAATAGGAGCCAGCAGTGCGCAGCAGCTGCCAAAAAAACCAACACAGTTCTAGGCTGCATAAACAGAGGGATAGAATCAAGATCACGTGAAGTGTTACTACCACTTTATAAGGCCTTGGTAAGGTCACACGTGGAATATTGCATTCAGTTTTGGTCTCCACCATAGAAAAAAGATCTTAAGACTCTAGAAAGAGTGTAGAGAAGAACAACTAGGAATTAGGGGACTGGAGTTCCTGCAACCGTTCAACATAGGATGAATGGTTGCAGAAGTTGGGTATGTCTAGTTTAATTAAAAGAAGGACTAGGGGAGACATGAAAGCAGTGTTCCAATATCTCAGGGCTACCACAAAGAAGAGGGAGTCGGGCTGTTCTCCAAAGCACCTGAGGGTAGAACAAGAAGCAATGGGTGGAAACTGATCAAGGAGAGAAGCAACTTAGAACTAAGGAGAAATTTCCTGACAATTAGAATAATTAATCAGTGGAACAACTTGCCTCCAGAAGTTGTGAATGCTCCAACACTGGAGGATTTTAAAAAGAGATTGGACAACCATTTATGGTCTAGGGGTTGGACTAGACGACACCCAACTATTATCCTGTTAAGGTCCAAGATGCTTCCTTTTATCCTAAGCATAAAGGTTTCTGTATGATGGAACATTTGGAACAATCTCCACAACTTTGTTTCTTTTTTTTAATGAGGTTATGACAAACATTGATAAGGCCCGTTTATAGCTGAGTTCTCCAACATAATGCTGGTGGGATACATTGTAAAGCCAATGAAGCATTGACCGCTGCATTTCTGCAGAATTGGGTGTATTGTCAGCCAGACTGGCCGTATAGCAATAGCAACAGCACTTAGACTTATCTACCGCTTCAGAGTGCTCTTACAGCCCTCTCTAAGCAGTTTACGGAGTCAGCATATTTGCCCGCAACAATCTGGGTCCTCATTTTACCCACCTCAGAAGGATGGAAGTCTGAGTCGACCTTGAGCTGGTCAGGATCAAACTGCTGGCCGTGGGCAGAGTTAGCCTGCAGTAGTGCATTCTAAAAAGGAAGGAAGGAAGGAAGGAAGGAAGGAAGGAAGGAAGGAAGGAAGGAAGGAAGGAAGGAAGGAAGGAAGGAAAAGAAGGAAAGGAAGGAAGTTAGCAATAGCACTTAGACTTATATACCGCTACATAGTACTTTACAGCATTCTCTAAGCGGTTTTCAGAGTCAGCATATCTGCCCCTAACAATCTGGGTCCATATTTTACCCACCTCGGAAGGATGGAAGTCTGAGTCGACCTTGAGCTGGTCAGGATCAAACTTCTGGCAGTGGGCAGAGTTAGCCTGCAATTCTGCATTCTAAAAGGAAGGAAGGAAGGAAGGAAGGAAGGAAGGAAGGAAGGAAGGAAGGAAGGAAGGAAGGAAGGAAGGAGGGAGGGAGGGAGGGAAGGAAGGAAGGAAGGCTGAGTCAACCTTGAGCCTGGTGAGATTCGACCTGCCAAACTGCTGGCAGCTGGTGATCAGCAGAAGTCACCTGCAGTACTGCACTTTAACCACTGCGCCACCGCAGGCCTACTCTGATAAGTCACTCTTCTTCTCTTCCTGTTTGTAGATCGGTCATTGGCATGTTACGAAAGGCCTTTCGATGGATAACCAGATCTTCTCAACCAACGTGTCGGAGAGCCTCTTCAACACCACGCTTCTTGTCACCACCATCCTGGTAAGCATGGAGGGTCAGAAAGATCCCTTTTTTCTTCTCGGGCAATTGAGATGTGGCCTCTCATTGTCCTCTATGCCAGCTTTTCTCCAACTTGGTGGCCTCGTAGACCTGTTAGGATTGCAAGAACCAGAATACTAACCGGTAGCGCTGAAACTTGTAATCCTAGCGCCTCTGGAGAACAACAGTTTGGGGGAAAGTGTTCAACATACTATCATTTAATGCATAGGACTATTTATGAAACTCTTGAAGGAACATACAATCCCATTGCTAATTTTGCAGACGTTATTTAATTTTTCATTGCTTTGTTGGGCAGAAATATATTTTTGATACATTCAGCACCAGCAAGAATGAAACTTGAAATGGAATCCATCTGCCGTATTTTTCAGATTATAAAATGCACCTTTCCCCCCAAAAAAACAGAGGGTGAAAATCTGGGTAGGTCTTATACTCCGAATGTAGCCCCGCCTAGCTTCTCAAACGGAGGTTTCAGAAAAAAGCATCAGAAACAAAGCTTCAGAAAAGAAGTCTCCAAACAGAGTTTCAGAAAAGAAGCCTCCAAACAGAGCTTCAGAAAAGAAGCCTCCAAACAGAGCTTCAGAAAAGAAGCCTCCAAACAGAGCTTCAAGGGCTTTTTTTTTCTAAAGCTGTTTTGGAGGCTTTCAGAGGCAGAAAAAAAGTTTTTTCTGAAACAGAGTTTCAGAAGTTTCAAAGGCAGAAAAAAAAAAGCAAAAAGAAGCAAGGCACAGAGCTTAAAACCAAGGAACCTGTTGCTAAAATTCACCTCTGGGAACAGCTGATTGGGGATATTCCGGGAGGCCGATCCACCTGCCAATCAGCTTTTTTCTTTTTTTCCTCCCCAAAAACTAAGGTGTGTCTTATACTCCGAAAAATACGGTACATCCCACTTTTCCATTCTTCTCCCATATGATTTGGATTAAATCAAATTCAGTGATAAAGATGGAGAAGTCATCTTCCATTTGTCTAGGGCAGGGGTCTGCAAACTTGGCTCCTTTAAGACTTGTGGACTTCAACTCCCAGAGTTCCTCAGCCAGCTTTGCTGAAGTCCACAAGTCTTAAAAGAGCCAAGTTTGCAGACCCCTGGTCTAGGGCATTTTGTTGTAGTAAGGAATATACAATCTGAGTGACCTCAGATAATCTAAGGAGATGTTTTCAGAACATCAAAAAAAAAAATACCTGTGCTTTGCTCGTTTCCCATTGTGGCCAACTTCTTCTTGGTCTTTTCAGTTGTCCACTGCTTCTAAGTTCTCCAAAATACCCTTATGGATTCCCATCCACGGAGAATTAAGCCTAGCAACAGTTTGTATTCTGTCTGACTCAGGCTCAATTCTTCCATTTATTCATTTATTTGGGAAATTCATATGGCTGCTGCCTACAGTGACTCTAGGCGGCTTACAAGCAACTCCATCAGCTAAGTTATAGCCTGTCGGAATTATGCCGGGGGAAATGATTGTTTTTCCTATGAAGTTTCTTCAACTAGGCGCGAGTGCCAAGGTGTCCCACAGTAGCAACGATGCTACTGCGCATGGAATAGAAGTATCTGGTTCTCAAATATTGCTCTATTGCCATCCCTATTGCCAGGTGGCTAAACTATCAGGGCAGTTTGCCGGACTGGAAATATCCTTTCTCATCCTTAATGTTATGCCGGTAGAGCATTCGTCAAACATCTGTAGAGCGTTAGTCAAATATCCTTCTCTCCATATTGAATGCTGCTAGCAACTGTACCACCTGCTTGCTGTAGCTCTGTGCACCTAGTTCCTATTGCATCCTACCATATTGTGCCCCATATGCTAGGTGACATTTACGGCCCACAGACTCCCACTTTTATAACAAGACTGTTGCTTGCATGGAATGAGTTCGTTGTCTGTCTGCCAAAACTGGGAACATCTGCTCATTTGGATCTAAGCTAGCTAGCTCTTATGGCATCCCCCAGATAACTTGAAAGCCAGGTGTAAATCTATCCGTGAGATTTTTTTCCCCCTTCCCGGAAATTCCCAATGAGTCCCTCATATCACCCGCCCCTGCTTTCCGATTTGTGCTGAATCTAGTGCTGTTGCAACTCCGTGGCTAAGATGAGAATGACAGCTGCCCAGTTTCGATGCAGGAAAACCCTTACTTAATGCTCAAGGGCAACCATCAAGAGCTGGAAGGGAACGACCGCTACGAAGGCTTCTGCGTGGACATGCTCAAGGAGCTTGCGGATATTTTGCACTTCAACTACAAGATTCACCTGGTGGGAGATGGAGTGTATGGAGTTCCTGAGGCTAACGGAACGTGGACAGGCATGGTTGGAGAACTGATCGCTCGGGTGAGTAAACCAGCCAACGCTTAAAGACTTAAAGGCTATCTTAGATGTCTACCAGAATTACATATCGCATTCTTTCATGAAGTAGTTTCATTCTCTTATTTAAAACCATCCCTTTGGATGTAACGTTCACCAAATTGTTATGGTAGGGACAGGCATCTCTAAATCAGTCTCCTCAGGGGTGAAATGCTACCGGTTCGCTCTGGTTCAGGCAAACCACTATTGATAAAAATTACCGGTTCGGGTGAACCGATGGTTAAAAAAAGGCTACCGATTCAGGTGAGCTGGTAGTTGAAAAAAGCTACGATCTGACAATCAGCTGTGCCAGGTGGTTTAGCTTTGCTAGAAAGCAGGATTTCCTGCTTTGTAGCTAAGCTAAACTGCGCAGCACAGCTAATCCGTCCCCTCGCTGTTCTACTTACTTTCCCAAGCCTCCTTTTGGCACATATTGCGCATGCGTGTGCATACAGCATGTGCCGAAAGAAGGCTTGGGAAAGTAAGTAGAACAATGAGGGGGGATCAACTTTGCCGCATGGTTTAACTTTGCTAGAAAGCAAAGCTATACCGCACGGCACAGCTGATCATTGGATCGTAGCTTTTTTTAAATTACTGGTTCGCTCAAACCGGTAGGTCGGTGAAAGTTCTGGGAAAGTTCTGTTTGACTCTGTGCTAAGTTTGGCCTTGCCCTGCATGTGGCAATTAGTTCTCTGGCAGCATTCTAAGGCAAATAAGGTGGGTGTTTGTAAACACTCCCCTGCAAGACTGTTTGAGAAGCCTTTTGGACTGCGAATGACAATAATTCACAGCCATTTGACTAAAAGAGGTTTGTCTGGACTAGGATTGTGCTGTATACTTTCTAAGGAAGCCTAGGTCAGAACAACAGAGTGCTATGAACATTAAGAAAGAGAAAAAATATGCAGAATTTTTTAGGAAGGCTGTGAATTCAGAAATCCAAAGACACTATAACCATTTACAAGTGAGACAGGTGAGACCGGGATATTTACGGGACCGCCTGCTGCCGACAGTTACCTCCCATTGTCCGATACGTCCAGTGCGCGCCCACAGAGAGGGTCTTCTTAGGGTGCCGTCGGCTAGTCAATGTCGGCTGGCAGCCCCCAGGGTAAGGGCGTTCTCTGTGGGGGCCCCGGCTTTATGGAATGAGCTGCCGGTGGGACTCCATCTCCTCCCTGATCTCCGGATCTTTACGCGCGAGCTCAAGACTTTCTTTTTTCACCAAGCGGGGCTGGCCTGATTGATTTTAGTATGGGGATTTTAGTGGGTTTTTTATAGGGTTTAACCTAGGTTTTAGTTTTGATAAATTTTAGCTAATATTTTAATGTTACAGCGATTGAATCATTTTTTAAAATTTGATAGTGTATTTTAAATTTTTGGGCATTCTTATAGTTTTATTGGCTGCACACCGCCCTGAGTCTTCGGAGAAGGGCAGTATAAAAATATGAATAAATAAATAAATAAATAAAATGGTGGATTTTGCACTCTGGCTCTCAAAGGTGAGAGAACAATACTTCATTGAATGGAGCTGATTGCACCAATTCTTTCTCACCCCCTGAGCGAGGAGTTTCCAAAAAAGCTAAACGAGAGATTATGGGATAGCATTTGTTCAAACTAATAATAGTTAACCGTGCGCCTAGCTTCGTTCCCCTGTGAATCCTTCCTTTAGTTCTTCAGTAAATGTCAGAAGATCTCGACATCGTGGCTTGAGTTCCAGACCTCCGGTTTCTTCTTCCCCTCCCTGAATCCCATTGGCCACACCTTCAGTGCAAACGTTGCACATAGTCACCTTGCGATGACAACACCATGAATTTCTTGGAAGCTTGATAAAGGGGCTGTCAGGAGGTGCGAAGAAAGGTTACAGGCAGCCCCTGAATTAGGAATGAGTTCCTTTCCTAACTGTGCCTTTAACTCCAATTTTGTAGGTCAGTCAGAATTCGTACTTACAAACGGGCTGCTTGGGCTAAAAATGGCAGATGGTGTCATCCTTCCTTGAGCCACACAGCTTTTGGGGAAATGCTGAAACCTGCTGAAAACAAAACGTGTAGCTTCGGAGGTTCATCCGAGCATCGCGTGGCTTCAGCTGTTTCTCAGCTTGAGGAAGGAGAGCCCCGTGGGCCATTTTTAGTAATAAGCAGCCCATTCGAAAATAGGAGTTGTCCATAATTGAGAGGTTCTTAACCCTGAGACTGCCTATAGTAGTGACGGTTAACCATTTTGATGCCGAGTGTTCTGTCTCCTTCCCCACTTTGGAGCAATGAGCTGGCCTTCAGCCAGTGGATTCACGGCTCTTATCAGTCCTGGCAGAGAAATTGCAGCTCTCTGCCAAAGTTCAAACAAATGACACATGTAGCAAGACTTTCAGCTCTCTTTGAAACGGTTCAGCTAATTTTTGCTTCCCGTGAAATGAGAGCAGTCCCAAAGCTCCTTATATATCCCACCCTTCCCTTTGATGACGCCACCTCTCTAATCTTCTGAAGCGCGGGTCAATCCAAACTTGATTATTATTATTGTCAGCTGCGTCTGAAGGCGTAGCCTGGGGAAGGGAGGAATCAGGGGATGACTGCCTCATTACGTCCTCCGACTGGCCTGGTTCTGGCTCCTGGAGCCGGGCCAAAGGAATCGGTGCTCCCGAGGTAAGCCTTACCGGCCCTTCCCTCTCACTCTCGGAGTCACTGTTGGGCATGGGGCCAGGTTCGGGGGCTGGAGTCACAACACCGAGTGCCCAAAGTGCACACGCGATGTGTGCCAGAATCCCCAAAATGCAATGCGAGCATCCCCCTGCACATGCACCCCACCTGTGCATGCATCCCGCCCCCGCACATGCGTCCCCTGTGCATGCCTCCCCTACTCATGTGCCCTGCCCCCTGCCCCCTATTTTGGGCCTGGAAAGCCTCCTGTTCCAAGCGGCACACCCCACAAATGTGCCCTGTACACCGCACACGCACAGCAGAAACCCAAAGATCAGCTGGAGGCACATGCGCATGCACGGTGAAGCTGGGCTAGGGCGACAGCTAGCTTGCCCGCAGAGAGGGCTCCCCATGTCACCTGTGGCATGCATGCCATAGGTTCTCCATCACGGGCCTATAGTATACTTTGTCGGAATGGGGACGCTCATTGTCTTTAAACATCTGGTTGAGTATAATGAAGGCTAGATGAGATGGACCTTAAACCATCAAGGTGTTTCTTAGCCTCTTGATTGTGTTGGATTGCACTGGATGATGTCAGGTCCTGTCCACATCCTGAATGACCTTTCTCAGATTCCCTTTTAGGATTCTGGGAGGCTATTATTTTCCTCCCTATTTCTGGAGAGGTTCAGGGAAGGTACAAGGATGCCATAGCACTGAGATGATAAGGGCTAGGGAGAGGTGAGTTCCTAAAAGGTAAAGGTTCCCCTCGCAAAAAGATGCTAGTCGTTCCCGACTCTAGGGGGCAGTGCTCATCTCCGTTCCAAAGCCGAAGAGCCAGCACTGTCCGAAGACGTCTCCGTGGTCATGTGGCCAGCATGACTAAACACCAAAGGTGCACAGAACGCTGTTCTCTTCCCACCAAAGGTGGTCCCTATTTTTCTACTTGCATTTTTTTACGTGCTTTCGAACTGCTAGGTTGGCAGAAGCTGGGACAAGTCACAGGAGCTCACCCCGTTACGCGGCGTTAGGGATTCAAACCGCTGAACTGCCGAGCTTTTGATCGACAAGCTCAGTGTCTTAGCCACTGTGTTATGGGTCTATTGGGGATTTCATCTCTATCTCAGACATGAGAATTAATTGACTCCTTGGTGTGTAGGTTATGTCACGCAGAGGGCATTTGTTGATTGGAAGGGCTATTTTAGCCACAAACCAACCCAAGGTTTTTTCTGGATAACCCTAAACTGGTCGGAGAGTTCCTATGACATCTTTACTGCTCTTTCCCAATGTCAAGTGATGCACATTATGCTAATTGGGCCACTGAGCGTTGTTCCCTCTGTGCTCTCAGGCAAACATCAACCACGAACCCGGCTTTTTTTGAAAATGACTCTCATAAAAGGCTATAAACATCCAGCTGGTTCTTTAGTGTTTTGCTACTGCTATTTGTTGTTGGATTGTTTTCTGGTGCCTTGGGCTGTCAGCTTAAATGTTTATAAATATGAACAGATTTTAAACCATTCTTCAAGGCTGTAAAGAGGAAGAGCTTCAAAGGCATGTACTGTATGATGAAGGGAAGGAGGGGAAGGAAAGAAAGGGTGGAGGGAAGGGAAGGGAAGGAAAGGAGGAGAAGGGAAGGGAGGAAAGGGGAAGGAGGGGAAGGGAAGGGGAAAAGGGAGGGAAGGGAAGACAGGAGAAGGGAAGGGAAGAAAGGGTAGGGAAGAAAGGGATGGGAAAGGAGAGGAAGGAAAGAAAGGGGAAAGGGAAGGGAAGGAAGGGAAGGGAGAGAAGGAAGGGAAGGGAAGGAGGGAAGGATAGAAAGGGAAGGGAAGGGAGGGAAGGAAGGAAGGGAAGAGAAGGAAGGAGGAAAGGGAAGGAGGGAAGGAAGGGAAAAGGAAGGAAGGGAGGAAGGAAGACAGGAGAAGGGAAGGGAAGAAAGGGTAGGGAAGAAAGGGATGGGAAAGGAGAGGAAGGAAAGAAAGGGAAGGGAAGGGAAGGGAGGAAGGAAGGAAGGAAAGAAGGAAGGGAAGGGAAGGAGGGAAGGAAAGAAAGGGGAGGGGGAGGAAAGGGGAAAGGGAAGGAAAGGAAGGGAAGAGAAGGGAAGGGAAGAAAGGGAAGGATAGAAAGGGAAGGGAAGGGAGGGGAAGAAAAGAAAGGGGAGGGGGAGGGAAGGGGAAAGGAAAGGGAAGGGAGAGAAAGGGAAGGAAGAAAGGGAAGGATAGAAAGGGAAGGGAAGGGAGGGGAAGGAAAGGAAGGGAAGAGAAGGGAAGGGAAGAAAGGGAAGGATAGAAAGGGAAGGGAAGGGAGGGGAAGGAAAGAAAGGGGAGGGGGAGGGAAGGGGAAAGGAAAGGGAAGGGAGAGAAAGGGAAGGGAAGATGGGGAAGGGAAGAAAGGGAAGATTAGTGAAGAGAAGGAGAGGGGAGGGAAGGGAAGGGAAGGAGGCTTTTGTGATCAGACGGTCAAAATATTCTGTCAAGTAGTTGACAGAAGGCTGTTTGTTTGCTTGCCTGCTTTGGGAAGATAAGAATTTCTAGATCACCTCGAATTAATCATTGAGCTACTTTTTGCTTTGGAACGATGGAAAGAAAAGTGCCGGGGGTGGGTGGGTGGGGGGCACATTTTGCCTGGGAAATTGTCTCAGTACGCTTCCATGGCATCCGTTGCAATTAGATCCGTGCAAAATGATTTCCAGGATTCTGTATGTCAGAAATACGACCCGGCGGTTTAATGAGAACGATGGAAGAACAAGAAGCACTGCGCCTACCAGCCCCCCACCACCACCACCCAGCAGACTTCAGAAGCAGATATGCAGACTGCGATTGCCCAAATATTCTCGAGGTGGCAGTCAACAGAAAAGCAGCCAGGCCTGGATCAAGCCCAAGCCGTATCTCAGCCAACTTTCTCTTTTCTAAGCCGAAGTCTACTGGGAGCCTGCAGGCAGGGTTTGAATGCTGTGCTGATCTCTCAATTGCATTTCTCACCATGGGTATTTTTTAATAAAAAAAAAATCCTGCTGTAGTCTCAGTGTTGTATTGTTATGTGTTTGCGCCTGCAGGTCTTCGAGTCGGTTTTTGACTCTTGGCCATTATTTAGACTACTGCTTGCAATTTTATTGGCAAGGTTTCCGAAAATGGTGTGCCACTGCCTCCCACTTAGGGCTGACAGAGAATGACTGGCCCAAGGTCCCCCAGCCCAAGGGTCTTCAACTTTGGCAACGTTAAGCCTAGAGGACTTCAACTCCCAGAATTCCTCAGCCAGCTTTAAGGAATTCTGGGACTTGAGGTCCCCCAGTCTTAAAGTTGCCAAGGTTGGAGACTCTTGCCCCAGCCAGCTTTCATGCCTAAGGCAGGACTAGAACTCACCATCTCCTGGTGATTGGCTCAAAGTCATCCAACCAGGTTTGAAGCCTAAGGCAGGAGTAGAACTCACCATCTCCTGGTGATTGGCCCAAAGTCATCCAACCAGTTTTGAAGCCTAAGGCAGGGGTAGAACTCACCATCTCCTGGTGATTGGCCCAAAGTCATCCGGCCAGTTTTGAAGCCTAAGGCAGGAGTAGAACTCACCATCTCCTAGTGATTGGCCCAAAGATACCAGCTGGTATTCATGCCTAAAGCGGGATTAGAACTCCCAATCTCTTGGTTTCTAGAATGACGTCTTCAGAACTGTAGCAAATAGCACTTAGACTTAAAAAGCACTTCACAGTGGTTTACAGCCCTCTCTAAGCAGTTTACAGAGTCAGCCTACGGTCCCCAACAAATTGGGCCCTCATTTGACCAACCTCGGAAGGATGGAAGGCTGAGTCAACCTTGAACCTGGTGAGATTCGAACTGTAACTATACTTGGTTCTGGTGTGTTGTTATACTAATATGAAAAAGATGTTTCGACCTTTCTTTAGAAAACATATGAAGTGTCTCTTTGCAACCCAACACATCCAATTCTCATACCGATGATAAATAGAAAAGAAAAGTTGGAGAGCGTTAAACCAACTACCCTTGGCTTGACCCAATCAAGGTGGAAAAAAGCAGACAAGAACCCAAAGGGGTTCTTTGATCTAATCACCAGGAGATGGTGAGTTCTACTCCTGCCTCTGGTGGCTCAGCAGACTAAGTCTGTTTGTTATTAACACAGCTGTTTGCAATTACTGCAGGTTCAAGCCCCACCAGGCCCAAGGTTGACTCAGCCTTCCATCCTTTATAAGGTAGGTAAAATGAGGACCCAGATTGTTGGGGGCAATAAGTTGACTTTGTATATAATATACAAATGGATGAAGACTATTGCTTAATAATAATAATAATAATAATAATATTTTAATTTTTATACCGCCCTTCTCCCGAAGGACTCAGGGCGGTGAACAGCCAAGTAAAAACAATACAATATATTACAATAAAAACTATTTAAAAAACTTATTCAATGTGGCCTAAATTTAGATATAAAATACATAATATAAAATAACCCCATTTAAAACCGAATTAAAAACCCCTATCAAGCCAGTCCTGCTCGGAAGAATAGGTACGTCTTTAGCTCGCGGCAAAAAGTCCGGAGGTCAGGAAGTTGTCGAAGTCCTGGGGGAAGCTCGTTCCAGAGGCTTGACATAGTGTAAGCTGCCCTGAGTCTTCGGAGAAGGGCGGGATATAAATTCAAATTAAAAAAAAAAGTATGAGGGGTGATTTTGTTTCCCCTTGCAAGAAAACCATCAAACACATGAAAACCAGGAGGAAGCAATTAACGCCGGCTGCCACAGCGCCAGGTTAATTACAAACATTTCTGTACTTCATAGGGTTTTTGTCAAAGTTAAGTATGGAAAGGAAGAAAGAAGCAGCAAATCACATGGTGTGCTAATTAAAATGAAATAAAAGACTTCGAGTGGAACAAGTCTTCGGCTGGGTGACAAGCAAAAAAAAAAAAAAGAAGAATATTTTATTTCCTCATTGGCTGGCCAATAAACTTCGGTGGCATCGTATTTTGAACGTTCCTTTAAATTTATTTTGGTTCGGGCCACCCTTTGAGCATGAACACCTGAACCATCCGAGGAACGAAATTATTTTGCAATAAGTAATGATGGATTCTTGGGGTGACGCATGCTTGGAGCATGGTTCAACCTGAATAAGTTTACCGGTCTGCTGTAGCCTCATCAACATTTTACCAGGCCAAGACTAGGGAGAAAAATTCCTGGGAGGAGAAGGGCCCAAAGTGAAGGGAATGGACCACATCAAATAAGAGATTTCTCAGAAGAAGGAGCACAGGTCTAAAAAAACAGGGCACATTTGGGAAGAACATCTGTTTGGTTGGTTGGTTGGTTGGTTGATAGATGACCTTGGGATGGGACCAGTGGTGGGTTGCTACCAGTTTGCCCCAGATCTGGTGAACTCATAGCAGTGGCAGCTGGAAGCTAACCGGTAGCAACGAGTTTTGAAACTCGCCCCTGGATGGAACCTAAATCAAACATGTATTTGGTTAAATGTCTATGGAGATTCTCAATCATCCAGGTCATGGTTGTCCCAAAGGGGGGGTGGGTTTCTCTCCAAAAGTCAACTGGATTTTCTTGGCTTTTTTTTGGTCTCCTGCTCAAGCAGGGGATAGGACTAGAAGACCTCCAAGGTCCCTTCCAACTCTATTATTCTATTATTGTGAATGCTCCAACACTGGAAGTTTTTAAGAAGATGTTGGATAACCATTTGTCTGAAGTGGTGTAGGGTTTCCTGCCTGAGCAGGGGGTTGAACTAGAAGACCTCCAAGGTCCCTTCCAACTCTGTTATTCTATTCTATTCTATTCTATTCTATTCTATTCTATTCTATTCTATTCTACTCTACTCTACTCTACTCTATTCTTCCATTCCATTCCATTCCATTCCATTCTATTCTACTCTGTTCTATTCTGTTCTATTCTATTCTATTCTATTCATTCCAATATCTACTCTACTCTACTCTACTCTGTTCTATTCTATTCTATTCTATTCTATTCTATTCTATTCTATTCTATTCTATTCATTCCAATATCTACTCTACTCTACTCAACTCTACTCTACTCTACTCTATTCTATTCTATTCTATTCTATTCTATTCTATTCTATTCTATTCATTCCAATATCTATTCTACTCTACTCTACTCTGTTCTATTCTATTCTATTCTATTCTATTCTATTCTATTCTATTCTATTCTATTCTATTCTATTCTATTCATTCCAATATCTTCTCTACTCTACTCTACTCTGTTCTATTCTATTCTATTCTATTCTATTCTATTCTATTCTATTCTATTCTATTCTATTCTATTCTATTTTATTCTATTCTATTCTATTCTATTCTATTCTATTCTATTCATTCCAATATCTTCTCTACTCTACTCTACTCTGTTCTATTCTATTCTATTCTATTCTATTCTATTCTATTCTATTCTATTCTATCTCTATTCTATTCATTCCAATATCTACTCTATTCTATTCTATTCTATTCTATTCATTCCAATATCTATTCTACTCTACTCTACTCTACTCTGTTCTATTTTTTTCTATTCTATTCTATTCTATTCTATTCTATTCTATTCTATTCTATTCTATTCATTCCAATATCTATTCTATTCTATTCTATTCTATTCTATTCTATTCTATTCTATTCTATTCTATTCTATTCTATTCTATCCTCCAAAACATTTCGTTTCTCATCCAAGGAGCTTCTTCAGTTCTGTTGAAGAAGCTCCTTGGATGAGAAGTGAAACATTTTGAAAGAAAACACCAGAATAGGTACTTGGTGGACATTAGTGAGAACCTAATGACAGGAATAACATCTGCATTTTCAGATGTTTATGCAGAGCTTGTTGGAGTGACCTCATCACAGGGATGTTTCAACGGCGCTTGGACAAGGCGATTTTGCAGGATTCTCCCAATATTGAATCCATGCCTTCCTGGTCACTGTGTGGAGCAAGGGGCTTGTCTGAAAGTCAGTTGGCATCTCCAATGGGGCCCTTGCATTTTTATGGGAGACTGGGAAAACATTTGGATATCTCTTAGCGCTCTGATAAAGGGGTGTGATGGTTCAGCGATTAAAGATGCTGAGCTTGTCAGCTGGAAAACTGACAGTCCAGGTTCGAGACCCCAGTGCCATGCAATGGCTGAGCTCCCGTCCCCTTGCCCCAGCTCCTGCCCATGTAGCAGTTCAAAAGCATGCATATGCGAGTAGATAAACAGGTACCATTTCAGTGCGACAGTAACTGTGTTTTGTGCGCATCGGTGTACAACAGGGGTGTCAAACTCGCGCCCCGCGGGTTGGATCTGGCCCACAATAGGCCGTGGAGTTGGCCCGAAGGCCGTCCCAGAGACAGCGAGTGACCGGCTCCTGCTGTTCCAGCCCCAGCCACACCCACACAGTCAGCTGCAGTGACCAGGCCACACCCAGCCCAGCCTCCCAAGGGCAAACAAAATCCCGATGCAGCCCTTGATGGCTTTGAGTTTGACACCCCTGGCATATAGCCATGCTGACCACATGACCACGACCATGGTCATCTTCAGACAAAGCTGGCTCCCTTGGCTAAGAAACAAGAGATGAGCACTGCCCACTAGAGTTGGACAGGGGATCTTTTTATCTAGTGCTGTGATAGTTTTTTTTCTTTCAGGGATGACAAGGCCAAACCGAGAAAGGTGTTCTGCTTAAACTCTTAATGGTACTTGCTCTGGTTTTTTGTTTTTTGTTTTTTTTTTAAAAAAGATCTCTCTTTCTTGTTCTTTTCCCAAAAGGGAGATACATCATCTCGCCGGTCGATGGATGTCTAAGGCAGTGTGACAGCCACTTTTCTTTCATGTCGATGTATTAGAATTACTCTAGCTGCATTTGCCATTGAGCTCCTGGCAATGCTCAGCAATGCCTGTCGTGTCCCCCTCCCCCTCCGACGACCGGGTCAAAGAAGTCCGTATCAAACGTGGCAATGAAGCCTCTGCAGCTTGCCAAATTCCTTCGAGGTTTATCAGGGCAGGCAGGAGTCCAAGTTGTGACTTCAGCGATAGAGTCCAATATCAGCAAACCAGATGAGATTTTGCTTGACTCAAGGTTGGAATGCCAAAAGCAGGTCCTTTATATAGGCTGTGGGGTGTGGCTCCATGACTCAGCATTTATCCAGGCCTGACCCTCCCTTCCTTCTGCTGGCGTCGCCTCTCAGATCTCCGGAAGCGAGGATCCTCCCACTTTGAATTATCTTCTGCTGTTTGAGAAAGGGAGGGGTCAGAAGGAGTAGGCCTGAGCAATTCCAATCCCTGGCTGATGTCCTCTAACGGCTGAGCCAAAGGAACACACGCCGTATGAGAGTTTTATCGGGTTTGTTTGTTCATTCCTGGAATCCTCTCCGGGCATGGGGCCGGGGCCGGGGGCTGGAGGCATGACAGGCCGTTCATCTTCATTATCAGACTCGGAGTCTGATAACAGGCCCGGTTGGAGACGGGAGGGGCCCTGCTGAGGAGAGGAGGGAGGACGTGCCACAAAAAATGCCTGTTTCGTAGGTCATGTTGTGAAGGTATTTCAGCAACAGATTGTTGTGGTCCGCCAGCAGCCTGCAGAGCTGACAGCGGAGTCGGACAGTGAGGAGGCTGGGGAGGGCCTGCATCGGAGGCAGAGAAAGGGCCACCTGAGAGGGACATGCTGCCTCCAGAGCCTCTAAGAGTCGGACCTCAGCGAGACAGAGGAACAGGGGGAGCCTATTCCCAGTGTGCGCATGCGCAGAGCTGCCAGAAGGCAAGAACAGCTAAAACAAAAGAGATGACTCAGGAGTAGGGCTGGGAGATGACTGGCCCCTCCCATAAGACTTAAAAGAGGAGCAAAGGCGCATGGGCCTGACCCATTGCTAAAATTTTTGAAGCCGACCTGTGGTACTACCCTTGCTTGCCTTTGCCATAGTCGTTCCATTTCTGTTCGTAGGTCTTTGTATTTTGTTATCTTCTCCAGTTCTTTGTCATCTATTTTGCTGTCTCCAGGCAGTGGCACATCTACCGTCCCAACTTTTTTGTCTTTCTTATCGACAACAGTTAAGGCCGGGGTGTTGCTATTATGGTTGTTGTTGAAAACAACTGAATAGATTGTACAAAGATGATCGAAGACGTATAATTAATGTAAGATCGGAGCTGCCTGGCTACCACTTCAGAATGACGGGAAAGAAGGAAGTAGAAGAGAGACGGAGGTAGGAAAGAGAAAAGGAGGAAGAGGAAAGGAAGGAAGAGGGATAGAAGAGGGAGAAGAAAGGAGTAGGGAGGAAGGAGAAGAGGATGTAGATAAGAGAGGGGGAGGATAGTTGTGGAAAGTAGAAGAAGGTAGAGAAGGGAAGAGAGTTAAAGGAAGGGGGTGGTGACCGCGCAGGTCCGATTAATTGTATATGATGGTACATTAAATATGTTATTGGATATGAATGTTAAAATAAAACTTTTTTAAAAAAACTGAATAGATTTTACGTAAGTAGCATCAATTACACTCAAAAGTATTCAAGGTAGACTTTATTTCAGCATATACTTCTGCATTTGATCAACCCATTTCAATTACCAAAGTGTTTTAATATAATAGCATTTTAATGGCCTTTGTACTGAACAATATAGCTTTGTACTTCACAGTTAAGCATTTCTGGGAATTCTTGCTGCCTCACATACTTAAAATAGTGTGTCTGCGACGGCACCTCCATAAATGTTTTCACTTTTTCAGCCTTTTTTTTTTTTGTCTCAATTGCTCACTTCCTTTATCCACTTCCCTTTTCCCCTTCAACAAGGTAAGGTTGTTTCTGAATTGTACCTACATCTGGCCGTTCGCCGCAATAAAGCGTTTGATTTCATTTGTTACGGCTCTGATAATTATCAATGCAGTAGCGCCGAGTGGGTTTCCATGCCGTCGGCCTGCCAATCTACTTAAAGTTATATATATATATAGTGAAATGGAAAATAGCTGCAGCGTGCTTTTTTTTTATAAATGTAGGGATAAGGACGAGGAGTTGAGATTGCTGGAGGCACTTCAGCGCCCTGAGCGAAGTTTTAGGCTCGAGCTCAGCTTCGGCTTGGGTTGCAGATGTAGAGAGCGATAGAGGTGGCCTTGAGGGAAAGACGCAGAAGCTGTTAGGGAAACAAAAGAGGAAGAAGCATTCAAAACCTACGAAAGGGGATGATGTTAGGGAAAAGCTCAGGGTGGCTTCTCGAATACAGCTCACCTGTCTGGAACCCACACCTCATTTCAGACATAAATACAATTGAGCGTGTCCAGAAATATTTTACAAGAAGAGTTCTCCACTCCTCTGATCACAACAAAATACCTTATGCCACCAGACTTGAAATCCTGGGTTTAGAAAATTTAGAACTACGCCGCCTTCGACATGACCTGAGTTTAACTCATAGAATCATCTATTACAATGTCCTTCCTGTCGAAGACTACTTCAGCTTCAATCACAACAATACATGAGCACACAATAGATTTAAGCTTAATGTGAACCGCTCCAATCTTGATTGCAGAAAATATGACTTCAGTAACAGAGTTGTTAATGCTTGGAATAAACTACCTGACTCTGTGGTCTCTTCCCAAAATCCCCAAAACTTTAACCAAAGACTATCTACCGTTGACCTCACCCCATTCCTAAGAGGTCTGTAAGGGGCATGCATAAGAGCACCAGCGTGCCTAACTGTTCCTGTCCTAATGTTCCCTTTGGCTGTATCCAATTTGTATGGTTATTTCATACTTATATATACTGTTGTGTTTGACAAATAAATAAATAAATAAATAAATAAATAAATAAATAAATAAATAAATAAATAAATAAATAAATAAATAAATAAATAAATATTGTTTATTTATACAAATGTATTGTTGTTTTTTTACTTGGCTGTAAACCGCCCTGAGTCCTTCGGGAAAAGGGCAGTATAAAAGTCGAAATAATAAATAAATAAATAAATAAAATAAAATAAAATAAAATAAAATAAAATAAAATAAAATAAAATAAAATAAAATAAAATAAACAAATAAATAAAATAAACAGTTGGGCTTGCAAGGGTCTGTTAACAGAATCGATCTGCCAGAAAGAAGAGTGTGGGGGAGTCAACCTATTCTCCAAAACACCTATGGGGGAATCACCATCCCCCCCCCAGAAGAATGAAATATTTGGCGGGATATTAAAAAGGCAGGATAGAATATTTCCCCTAAAGGAGAAATGAAAAAAAAAAAAAAAGCCAGCCACTCACACCAATGGCGCTATGAGCGCTAACGCGAGTGCCTTCCACTTGTAGAAATGGAGCTGTGCACACACATATGTCCCCTGCTTGTGTGGCCCAGTCCCAAACAGGTTCTGACCCAGTGGCCATGGCCCAGAGGTTGGGGAGCCCTGAACTAGAAGACCTCTAAGGTCCCTTCCAACTCTGTTATTTGGTTATTTTTTTTTATTATTCAAAAAGTTTTACAGAAACAAATTTTCCCCCTTTCCCCCACCTCCCCTCCCCCCTCCCTTCACAACCCCACTCCCCCCCCCCGACTTCCCGGAAGGAGCACAAGGTATAGTTAAAAATAAAACAAACATATGCTAAAAATTTTTCGTCCCAACTTAATTATACCCCTACAATCATCAATTCCTAACTTCCCCCGAAAACAATAAAAAATAATACATCATAATCATTCAAAAACAGTCTGATAACTCTTAGTCTGATATCTTTGAATATAGTCAATCCATTTTTTCCATTCCTTTAAGTATCTTTCTTGCATATTGTCTTTCAAAAAGGCTGATATCTTCGCCATCTCAGCCAAATTGGCAACTTTCAATATCCATTCTTCTATTGTAGGTAGTTCTTTTTTCTTCCAGTATTGTCCTATTAGTAATCTTGCTGCTGTTATTAAATTTAAAATCAATTTTAAATTTGTTATTTGGTTATTGTGTTATTCTGATCTCAAGAAAGTTTAGTTCAGAGGTGGGTTTCAGCAGGTTCTGACCAGTTCTGGAGAACCGGTAGTAAAAATTAGGACTGGCCCCGCCCCCATTAATTCTCTCTCTCCCAATTCCCAGCTGATTGGGAGGAAATGGGGATTTTGCAGTAACCTTCCTCCGGAGTGGGGTGGGAATGGAGATTTAACAGTAACCTTCCCCTGGAGTGGGGTGAGAATGGAGATTTTACAGTATCCTTCCCCTGCCACGCCCACAAAGCGACGCCGATCAAGCCACGCCACGCCCACCAAGCCACACCCACAGAACCGGTAGTAAAAAAATTTGAAACCCACCACTGGTTTAGTTCTAGTTTTCTTAGGGAGTCTGTTTCCTGATCTGGACACCCTTGGAAGGCCATTCTTTCCCACACATTTCCATTGCTGACCTGTGCCAAAAAAACCTGCATTTTCTATGTTCTTTTTTTTTTTTTTCTGTAGTCCTGGCTGTTTGGAGGCAAAATGGCTAGCAGTTAAGTTCAACACCCTTTGGTGCGTGAAGATTTGCACATTTCTAACCGGTGTCCTTCTCTATTCGTTTCCCTCACGCATGCATTTTCCCCGCTTAGCGACTTCCCCTGAATTTTACACCTTTCCCAACTACTTATTTTGTTGTCCGCACTTTCTCCTAATAAGTAAGCGCTGTTGTATATAATTGTTTGAGTTGCAAACCGCACCGCTGAAATACGAAAAGGGTAGATTTCTGCGTGCAAAATGAGGCTCCTTTCACACTCGCCAAATCTGTGCGTGAAAGCGAAATAGAGAGCAAATGTGCGTAGACACTGACACGTGCATTAGGCCTCGTACTTAGAAATATGAAAGCGAACCTGTTAGAAATATTTCAGATGGTAAATAGACCGATGGCTTTTGGGAAAAATGCTTTTCACAGCGCGGAGGTGATAGGTTTCAAAAGCTGAGATGCTGTGTACTGGTACTCAAAGTATAGTTGGATTTTGGAAATAAGGGCCTCTGTGGCTCAGACTGGTAAGACAGTCTGTTATTAACAGCAGCTGCCTGCAATTACTGCAGGTTCAAGCCCCACCAGGCCCAAGGTTGACTCAGCCTTCCATCCTTTATAAGGTAGGTAAAATGAGGACCCAGATTGTTGGGGGCAATAAGTTGACTTTGTATATAATATACAAATGGATGAAGACTATTGCTTGACACAGTGTAAGCCGCCCTGAGTCTTCGGAGAAGGGCGGGATATAAATGCAAATTTTTTAAAAAAAGTGGAACTGGTCCATTTAAAGCTCTGGAGATATTGGGAATTAAAATTATCCCACAAACACAATCCGTAAATAAGTAAATATCAGATTTATTTTTTTTTAATGTTCTGGTGGCGAGTCATAGAAACTATTTTATTGATGTATTTTGTTTATATATCAGAGACCGCCCATCTCACTCGCAGCAACTCTGTTGTACAATTCAAACAAAAAGGCAGTATAAACAGTATATTCCAACAGGAGACAGTTTAAACAGGAATAAAATAACTAAAGTTTAAAAGTCATGGGTAGAGCTTTCAACTATGAGATTTATTTACTTTTAAAATACATAAGAGTGGAGTGGGGTAAGGTAGGGTAGGGCAGAGTAGGGTAGAGTAGGTGTACAGTAGGTAGAGTAGGGTAGGGTAGGTGTAGAGTAGGGTAGGTGTAGAGTAGAGTAGGGTAGGGTAGAGTAGGTGTAAAATTGGGCAGGGTAGGGTAGGTGTAGAGTAGGGTACAGTAGGGGTAGGATAGGGTAGGGTAGGGTAGAGTAGGGTAGAGTAGAGTAGGGTAGAGTAGGTGTAGAGTTGCATAGGGTTGGTTGAAAACTATTGATTTAGTCATTTGACTCTATCAAAATTATAAAACTAATACAACTATTCAAGTAGATACAAAGAAAACAATAAGATATGTTGATCGTAAGTTGCCACCCTTAGATAAGAAAGGAGAAAGTGTCCTTGCAGCCAAATTTGAGCATTTTCTCAAGATAGTAGCAGAAGAGGTATTGGCTGCAGTCTGAAATAAATTTGACGACACTGCATTGTTGCAATTATTTTATACAACGTCCTTGCTCTAGACACGATGCATTGCAAATTGAGGGCAATTATACATATCTATGATAATGATTAAAATATGTGCTGCAAGGAGCTTAAACTCTATTGTTATTCATTGCAATCTAAATTTAATTTCTTAATAGCACCTAGTGGAGATGATTGAGACGGCTGGACCAACCGAGTCATAAATAAAATAATCTGAAGGGCTGTTATTTTTATTTTGTTTTGTTCTTGCCATAAAATGTCATTTATGTAAGTCATTTAAAAAAAAATATAGAGCCCCCCGCGGAGCAAAATGTCCCTTTTCAATATTTCTTGCAGAAAAATAAACATTTTTCATCCAAATTGACAGCCTTTAGAAATGATATTTTCAAATGGCCTGCAATTTTGTAGTAAGTGGAAAAATGAGAAATTGCAATAGATCTCAGTTTCTTAATAAGGCTGGGATAGCGACCTTCTCTGCAGGGAGTCCTCGACTTATGACCACAGTTGGGACCAGAATTTTCGTTACTAAGCAAGGCTAAGTGAGTCATACCCAATTTTACTTTTTGTTGTTGTTGTTTGCTTCGGTTGTGTAGTTGTGACATGACTCATATGCTCGTTAAGCAAATGCGTCCATGAGAAAGTGCCGTTCAGTGGTGGAAGCCTCCCGGTTTAACAACCAGTTCAATGATTGTGCAATTTACGTGCACGTGTGCGCAGTTTCAAGAAATCTTCACTTTCTGGTTTCTTCGGAGGAGTAACACAGCTGATTCGGGCAGCAATCTGTTCTACCGCGCGAATCAGATGAGAAGATAAAGGTCGGAAAATAGCACGGGCGGGCAGGTGGGCTCGTCTGAACGTCGGAACGAACTGGTTCGCTCCCAGCTGATTGTCGGAGCTACCGGTTCGCCCAAACCGGTCCGAAGCAGTAGAATCCCATCCTTGCTGCAGTTGCTGTAAATGTATGCCGGTTGCCAAGCACCCGGATTTTGACTGTGAGGCTGCTGCAGTGGTTGTGTGAGGACCTATGATAAATACCTTTTTTGAATGTCGTTATAATTTTGAATGGTCACTAAACAAATGTTTGTAAGTTGAGAACTACCTGTAATATCTCTTCTTCTGCCTCCTTCCTCCTCTTCCTCCTTCTCCTCCTCCCCCTTCCTCCTCCTCCTCCTGACTTTGAGGATGCTGCATCAATTGTGTGAGTAGCTATCATAAGTAACTTTTGCCAGTGTCATTATAACTTTGAATGGTCACTAAACAAATGGTTGTAAGTTTACTACTTCTTCCTCTTCCTCCTCCTCCTCCTTCCTTCTCCTCCTCTTCCCTCTCCTTCTCCTCCTCCTTTTTCTCCTTCTCCTTCTTTTTCTCTTTCCTCCTCCTCTTTTTCTCCTTCTCCTTCCTCCTCCCCTCCTTCTAGCCGCTATATCTTCCCCATATTTCTGCCAAGGCCAGGTTCATTTCAGTGTCTACCCCACCGCTAAATTTCGGAAGACAGTTCGCCCTCTTTGAAAACGTGTTCTTGCGAACCCTCTGACCCTCATTCACAAGTAATCAAGCCGACCACATTCACAAAAATAGGGTAAAGCAAGATAAATCACAGCTTGGCAGGACAGCCTATAAACCAAGGAAGTCAGACAGTGCCCTCTTGGGGGAAATGATAATGCGCTATGCGTTGTAATGTGCTGTGCATAAAAAGAAGGCCGTAATGAACGGTTAAGTTATGGCACTTTTCGAAATGCAAATAAACTGCTTACCGTTTGCTTGGAGACTAATCTTATCTTTATCATTTGTGAGTCACGGTACAGCCGAGCCTCTCATCTGGCTTGCAACAGAGTGATGCTTGTTCAGCATAAAGCAGAATTAAGAACTCAGCTGTTGGGATGGGCGACCTCTCCTGCAAGTCACTGCACAAACTAAGAAAGATTGACGCAGCAGCCCCTGCTGCATAAGGGTAAATAGTTGGGAGCCATCTCCTTGCGATGGCTCTCGTATCGATTTCTCTGGGATTGCTGTTTCCGACTCACTTTGTGTGATACAATGAAAGGGTGCCATTTCCCACAACGACAATCTACTTTTGCTCTCTGGCATGTTTTAGACCTGGGCTTCAAAAATTTTAGCAAGAGGTTCTCTGCCCAGTTGCTGAGTGGTGGCCATCCTGCGCAGTCTGCACTGGCTACCTGTGGTCTTTCGGGTGCGCTTCAAGGTTTTGGTTACCACCTTTAAAGCGCTCCATGGCTTAGGGCCCGGGTACTTACGGGACCGCCTGCTGTTACCACATGCCTTCCACCGACCCGTGCGCTCTCACAGAGAGGGTCTTCTCAGGGTGCCGTCCGCCAAGCAGTGTCGGTTGGCGGCCCCCAGGGGAAGGGCCTTCTCTGTTGGAGCTTCTGCTCTCTGGAACGAACTTCCCCCTGGTTTACGCCAATTGCCCGACCTTCGGACCTTTCGCCGGGAACTGAAAACTTATTTATTTATCCAAGCGGGACTGGCCTGATTTTTAAATTTTTAAATTTTAAATTTTTTAATTTTAATATTTTATTGGGTATTTTATATGGTCAATTGGACGGTTTTAATTTCGGCCTTTATTGAATAAGTTTTTTAACTGTTATTTTAGTGTGTATATTAATTGTTTTAATGTAGGCTGTACACCGCCCTGAGTCCTTCGGGAGAAGGGCGGTATAAAAGTTTAATTAATTAAATAAATAAATAAATAAATAAATAAATGGTTGACCATGGTGGGTGTGGCCTAGATGGCCTCCTGCACCATGGTGAGGGGGCATTTTTGCCTTCCCTGGGCTCCCGAGGCTTTTCTTGAGCCTCCATGAGGGTGAAAACGGTCTCCCCAGGCTCCGGAGGCCCTCTGGTGGCCGGAAACATGCACAGAGGCTCAGAGAGGGCAAAAACAGGCTTACCGGAAGTTTGGGAAGGCCAGAAATCCGGCCTTCCTGAACTTCCGGTAAGCCCGTTTTTTGCCCTCCCTGAGCCTCCGTGCACGCCCTGCACTTACCTGCATCCAAAACGGGCTGCGTGGGGACTACTGGGAGGGGTGGGATGGGTTGGGCAGAGCGGGGCCAGCCAGGAGTGAAATTTAGGGGTTCTCCAAACTGCGAACCCCCGGCAGTCCACCCCTGTATCTGAGTGATTTCCTTCCGCCACCCTTTTACAGTAAAGACTTAATCTCTGGTGGCCTATTGTGCTTTTAATTGAAGGCTTCCCGTTTTATAGATTCTTCTGTCTAGTTTCATTTCTCCTGGTTCAACGCAGCTGAAGGAATACAGATGAATCGTCTTTAATTAATCAGCTTACTTTGCTAACGAAGGAAAGGGAGAGGGGAAAAAAATGAAATGAAAAGATGGCATTAATAAAAAAAAATTTATCCTCTGGAAATAAACAAATTAATTAAAGAGGAATTCATCACCCATTTCCTAGTTGAGTTGGACAGGAAGCCATAAAACAAGACAAATCAGGAAGGATAATATTTTTTATTTGAATACTCCAGAGGCTCGGCTGAATGGGACTTCCGAATAAACATTGTAAATGGATCAAGAACATACGGCTGAACACTGCCAGATAATAATTAATTCCCTTCTATCTCACTGGAGAAATACAATATTTCTGCAACAACAACAAAAATGGACTGACCCAACAAATCTTAGATACAGACTTTTGGTCCATCCACTTCAGAGTTGCCATCTTTGAACCACGGCTGTTCCTCAAGTTTTCAACAAAATTTTTGGGCGGAATTTTGGAGCTGTCGCCTCTCACGATAGCTGTAAATTCCATCCTTATTTGCTTGTTTGTCAATCATGAGGCGGCCCGCTCAAAATGTCTTCTTGAGGGAGCCTTTTTTTTTTTTTTTTGTAATTTCCACCAGCGAGACTTGGTGGCCTGAAGAAACTGTTCCAGCTGGATGCTGGCACGATTTGGACACGGATTCTAATCCGCAAGGATACCGCCTGGGACATTTCTCATCGAAATCCAATCTTACGCTGTGGGCTTCTGAATTCACTGATTTTGTTCCTAAGAAGGAAGAAATGCATTAAGAAACCTCTGTGGCTTCGTGCTTCCCGCGCCCCAGAAATTTGCAAATGCAGCAACTTGCTATGGGAATCTAAGGCATGCTACTTATTCTGTTCCCAAAGCATATAATTCACTATCCGTTGTGCCTCGCTCGCCCCCCTCTCCGCAGCCGGGCCCTTCTCATCTCCTGTTATCTCAGCCAGAGACTGATAGTGCAGAAGAATGTCCTGGCATGCCTCCAGCCCCCAGTCCTGGCACCATGCCCGGACAAACGGAGCAACTAAACCCCTCCCCCACAGCTTGTGAGCCTGTGGAGTATGAAGCCAGTCACGAGCTGGAATTGCCAGCAGCTGGAGGCTGGACAGACCCACGCTTCTGGAGAATGGAGAGGCGACGTCAGCAAAAGGAAGGGAGGGGCAGGCCTGGATAAGTGCTGAGTCATGGAGCCACACCCCATGGCCTATATAAAGGATCTGCTTTCTGGCATTCTTTGAGTCAGGCAAAGTCTCATCTGGATTGCTGAAGTCACACCTTGGATTCCTGCCTGCCCTGAGAACTCTGATAGGACTTTGGCAGAGCTGCAGAGGCTTTGTGGCCACGCTTGATACAGACTTCCCCGATCCGGCCGTCAGAGAAGGAGTGGGACACGACACTATCTAAACAGCGCACTACTGTACATAGTACATTAACAGTGGACACGTAGGTCATAATAGGGCCCAGGGTTTCCGTTGCTAAGCCAGACGGTAGTTAAAAGGGTCGTGTTGTGGTCCACCAACAGCCTGCAGAACTGGCAATGGAGTCAGACAGCGATGAGGCTGAGGAAGAACATGGGCCAGTCCTGGATGAGGGTTCTGCGTTGGAGGCAGAGGTGGGGCCAGGGCCATTGGGGAGTGAGGTGCAGACTCCTGAGTCTCCAGAGGCTGACAGTAGTGAGGCAGAGGATCAGGAGGAGCCTGTTCCTAATGCAGGCATGAGAAAAGCTGCCAGAAGGCAAGAGCAGCTCAAGCAAAGAGGACGACTCGGGAGTAGGGCCAAGAGATGATTGGCCCCTCCCATAAGGCTTAAAAGACCAGCAACAGCTCTTGGGCTCTTTGTCGGAAAACAATGTTGATAGACTTGCTCCTTGTCTTGCTGCATTTATTTCTCGTCAGCGTCTTCTGCTTCTGAACTTTTGCCAAGAAAAGCCTTTGGCAGTTTGCCTAATTAGACCAAGGTTGGTGATAAGACTTGTGTTAGGAAGAATTTGTTTTAATTTAGTTTGGACTACGCTAAGAATGAGTTAATTCTCAGCTGTTCTAATAAAGTCTCTTTGTTTTTTGAACTAAGTTCAAAACTACTACCTACTTGGGCCTGGGTTACAACAGCAGCCCACCGTCTTGAATACCATCAAGTTTCATTTTCATTTTCCCCAGTAGAGTCCAAACTAATTCCGTTTTGACTAATCTACCAGGTTAATTAAAAAAGGGCCTCTGGTGGCGCAACAGGCTAATGCAGCCTATTATTAACAGCAACTGCTTGCAATATTGCAGGTTCAAGTCCCACCAGGCCCAAGGTTGACTCAACCTTCCATCCTTTATAAGGTAGGTAAAATGAGGACCCAGATTGTTGGGGGGCAATAAGTTGACTTTGTATATAGTATACAAATGGATGAAGACATAATGTAAGCCGCCCTGAGTCTTCGGAGAAGGGCGGGATATAAATGCAAAAAAAAAACAAAAAAACCAAAGGGTGGGCTCCTTGAATTTTAACTTTAAAGGGGGCTTAGCTGCCAAGGCAATGGAATCCATTCCTCTGCAGTCAGTAAGAATTCTGTTGGGACCCAGGGATGTATTGAGCAGGCTTTCCAAACCAGAGACAACATTAACTTTTAATGAAACGCGAGCGGGATCCTGTTCACAAGATCTTTTGACGCAAGCCGGGTTTTGTTCGAACTGCAGCGAGCTTCCGGCTGAGAAGCATCTGGAGATGCTGATGCCACCAGAATATTTATATATTTATTATTTAAAAGACTGATAACGCTTGCACAAGTTCTGAAGCACCGTTCTGGATGGCACACAACCATACCAAAATCGCAAGCAAGAAAGCCAAAACAACAAACCGTCCCAGCTGCCTCGTTCCTCATCTGTGCAGTGACGAAGACAAAAGTGGAATTCTGTCTCCCGTGATATTTCCACTTTTTAAAATTAAGCAGAACGGCAGAATTGGGAGGGGCCTTGGAGGTCTTCTAGTCCAACTGGTAGCTTTTTTTAAACTACCGGTTCGCCCATGTCAGTAGCTTTTATTACTGCTGGTTCACCTGAACCAGTGAGAACTGGTAGCATTTCACCCCTGCTTAGAGTCCTCCCTGACAATGGCTTTTTCTCGAGGATGTTACTTCTAATAGTGACATCTAGTTTTATGAGGGCGTTCTTTGCCATCTAAATCTATAATGACATCTCACCCCCCCAGTGCCCCAGAGAACTCACATTAATATAAAGGTCCTTTGTGAATCATTTGTGGTATTAAACATAGTAGCAAAACTGTTATCTTCTGCGGATATGATGGATGTGTCAACTTCCATTTTCTGAAAATAGTCTCCTGGCCTTTAAAATGTCTTGAAGGGAGCCTGAGAGCTGCTACATCCTTTGCTGTAAGTAATTACTGTTAATAGAATAAGATCTGTGCCTTTAAATATAAAGGTAAAGGTTCCCTTCGCACATATGTGCCAGTCATTACTGACTCTAGGGGGCAGTGCTCATCTCGGTTTCAAAGCCGAAGAGCCAGCACTGTCCGAAGACGTCTCCGTGGTCATGTGGCCGGCATGACTCAACGCCAAAGGCGCATGGAACGCTGTTCCCTTCTCACCAAAGGTGGTCCCTATTTTTTCTACTTGCATTTATTTACGTGCTTTCGAACTGCTAGGTTGGCGGAAGCTGGGACAAATAATGGGAGCTCACCCCGTTACGCGGCACTAGGGATTCGAGCCGCTGAACTGCCAACCTTTCGATCGACAAGCTCAGCGTCTTAGCCGCTGAGCCACTGCGTCCCTAGATCTGTGCCTTTAACTGAGGGACAAATTCTGTAGAACTGACTCTCTCTCTGTGGAGCTTTCCCACAGCTGAGGAGGCCTTAAATGGGTGCTAAATGGGGTGGGTTGCATTGGTAGCAGGACTTCAACCCATCAGAGTAAGTTCAGGTGTTGATTCTATACCCGTGGGCCACTTTAATCTAGCTTGTATTTCCCAAATAACATACTGAGTCAGTTGTTCAGATGCTGCTACCGGTAGCATAAACCATGATTGCAGGGAGTTTAGCCATAGCACAAAGATTGAGGTGGTAACCTTCGGTCTTTAGCACACAGACCAATATTCTGACTCTGTGGAAGAATCGTGTTTGGGGTTTTTTTCTTCTCTCTCTCTCTTGCCGAAAAAAATCCTGCTTCTTTGGCTTATGTGCTAAATGGCTGAACGATAAAAGGAGATATAAAATTCCTTTGTGTGGGGTCTCGGCGCGCCAATACAGCTGTTATTTGTTCTCGGTGGAGATACCGAGAAATAATAGTTTATTGTATCTGCACGGTCACAAGTAGAGGTTGCAGTCTGAAATAATACAAGCCACCTCAGTAAGACTTAATAAGGACTAAGGTTGGGGTTTTTTTTTCCCCTGCAGAAGGGAGAAGGGTGGAAAAACCTTTCAGGATCAAAAGTGGTGGTGTTGATGCTGTTCCATTGTTTTCATCTTATAAATGCGGGTTTAAATATAGCGCTTTTCTCTCTTCAATGGTTTACCGAAAGGAATAGTCGAGATAGTCATCGTTTCAAGTCCACAAACTAAAAGGTGACATTTCTCCAGCTGGGTCAGAGGACATATTTAGGCAGACATTTACTGTCGTTCTCAGGAAAAGGGGGAAAATAGATTCGCATGCAGAAAAGATAAACTTTCAAAAATCCGTATTCTTACTTTGGGGGCAAATGTTGCTGGAAAAAATGATGGGATGATAGCTTCAGAGGGCCATGGAGGAAGCATACTCTTTGGGCACCTTTCGGTCAGGATTCAGACATGGGTACCGCAATGAAATAAGACGGATTGCCTTGTTGTTCATCTCTAGCAGGAGTGTTTGGATATTGTCATGTCCCACCCCCACTCCGATGAACGAGTCAAGGAAATCCGTAACAAACTTGGCAACGAAGCCTTTGCAGCTTGCCAAGTTCCTTCGAGGTTTATCAGGGCAGGTAGGAGTCCAAGTTGTGACTTCAGAAATAGGGTCTGATATCAGCAAACTAGATAAGACTTTGCTTGACTCAAGGTTGGAATGCCAAAAGCAGGTCCTTTATATAGGCTGTGGGGTGTGGCTCCATGACTCAGCATTTATCTAGACCTGCCCCACCTGTCCTTCTGCTGGCATCACCTCTCAGATCTCCGGAAGCGAGGGTCCACCCACTCTGAATTGTCTTCAACTGGATCTGCTTTCAGCGTCTGGGAAAGGGAGGGGTCAGAGGGAGTAGGCCCGGGTAATTCTACCACCTGGCTGGCTTCCTGCTCTGAAGGCTGAGCCAAAGGAACACACGCTGTATGGGTGAGGTTTATTGGACTTCTCCTTTCACTCCTTGAATCCTCTCTGGGCATGGGGCCAGGGCCGGGGGCTGGAGTCATGACAGGCTGTTCATCTTCATTATCAGACTCGGAGTCTGATAAAAGGCCCGGTTGGAGACGGGAGGGGCCCGGCTGAGGAGAGGAGGGAGGACGAGTCACAACAGATATGTGTGTGCATCCATCTATGCCAGGGGTGTCAAACGCAAGGCCCATGGGTTGGATCTGGCCCATGCAGTGCTTAGATCTGGCCCACAGGGTCGCCCTGGAAACAGTAAAGGACCGACAGTAAAGCCATGTGGCCTCCCCGAGCTCCGTTTTCACTGGCAGAGGGTTGCAGGAGGCCGTCGCAGCCAAAAACGTAGCTCGGGATCTATGGTAGAGCTGCCCTTAAAGATCATTTGGGAAATTCAACTGGTCCAGAATGCATCAAGGTGAACATGTACTGAGCATATCTCAGTACACCCGGACGACACCTCTACTTCATGAGCTCAAATAGCTCCCAATGGGCTTCCAGGTATAATTCAAGGTGCAAGTTATAAAGCCGTTCATGGCCAATTTACTTATGGGACTGCCTGTCTCCAATTATCTCGGCCCATCCCACAAGATCTGAGATGGTGGCATTGTCGTTCTTTTTTTTTTTTTCAAAGAGTGTTTCCTGGTGGGACCCATAAAATGAGCCTTTTCTCAGTACCTACAATAGAAGAATGGATATTGAAAGTTGCCAATTTGGCTGAGATGGCGAAAATCTCAGCCTTTTTGAAAGACAATACGCAAGAAAGATACTTAAAGGAATGGAAAAAATGGACTGACTATATTCAAAGTAGATATCAGATTAAGAGTTATCAGACTGCCTTTGAATGATTAGGATGTATTATTTCTGATTGCTTTGGGGGAAGTTAGGAACTGATGAAAATTGTAGGAGTATAATTGAGTTGGGAGGGAAATTTTTTTAGCATATGTTTGTTTTGTTTTTAACTATACCTTGTGTTTGTTCCGGGAAGTCGGGGGGGGAGGGGTGAGGGGTTTGTGAAGGGAGGGGAGGGTGGTGGGGAAAGGGAATTTTGTAAAACTTTTTCAATAAAAAAAAAATGAGCCTTTTCTGTCACAGCGTCAATCTTATGGAGGATACCTTCCAAGACTGGTATATTTCTGACCTCACCTAATCATTTTAAGGCATTAAAGACAAGTATCTGGACAAGGATGTCAGGCAAACTTTCTGTATGGATTATGAAACACCCCTAGTGTGATGCTTGTTAGCTGCCCAGAAACACGTGGGGAGTGGATGACCATAAAAATTGAGAATAGGTGTTGTGCCTCGTCCGCTTTCCCTGCAGCCGGGCCCATCTTATCTGCTTCCGAACGCTGAGGAATGTCCTAGCATGCCTCCCAGCCCCAGCCCTGGCTCCATGCCCAGACAGGCCGAGGAGGAAGAAGTGCCTCCAGCCCCCCGCTCTGGCTCCATGCCTAGGCAAACGGAGCAACTAGACCCCTCCCCCTCCCCCACAGCATGTGAGCCTGAGGAAGGTCAATTACCAAAAGCTGCAGACTGGAGTGACCCTCGCTTCAGGAGAATTGATAGGCGGTGGCAACAGAAGGAAGGGAGGGGCAGGCCTGGATAAGTGCTGAGTCATGGAGCCACACCCCATGGCCTATATAAAGGATCTGCTTTCTGGCATTCTCTGAGTCAGGCAAAGTCTACCTTATCTTGCTGAAGTCACTTTCTGGTCTCCTGCCTGCCTTGAGAACTTTGCTAGGACTTTGGCAGAGCTGCAGAGGCACGCCTGATTCGGATTTCCCTGACCCGGTCGTCAGCGGAGGAGTGGGACATGACAATAGGTGGAAGACCATATTGAGGAGAGAGACAGACAGACAGACATGATATGATGATGTTACAGAAGAACTAGATACCCCAAATTATAAGATCTCCCAGCCTTTGACATACTTTTTTTTTTGTCATAACATTATATACAGGAACATATATTGAAAGGAAACAATAGGACAGGAACGGTAGGCACTTTTGTGCACTTATGCACGCCCCTTATAGTCCTCTTAGGAATGGGGTGAGGTCAATAGTAGACAGTTTTTGGTTAAAGCATTTAGGAGTTGGAGAGGAGACCACAGAGTCAGGTAGTGTATTCCAAGCATTAGCAACTCTGTTACTGAAGTCATATTTTCTGCAATCAAGATTGAAGCGGCTGACATTAAGTTTGAATCTATTGTTTGCTCCTGTATTATTGCTATTGAAGCTGAAGAAGTCTTTAACAGGAAGGACATTGTAATAGATGATTCTGTGTGTTAAACACAGGTCTTGTCGGAGTCGGCGGAGTTCTAAGTTTGCAACTTCGGTTATAAACCATGAGTGATAAATCCCTATTTATTGCTTCTACAAGTCCTTCTACAACAGGGAACTTACCAGCCTGGAGATGTAAAGTAGGATCTTCTTCTTGTGCCATATCCGTCATCGGACGTTGGCGATCATGTTGGCCATCCTATTTTTTATCAACAGCCGCACAAAAAAGTGCTGTTGAGTTTTGTCCAAACCGGTCCCTTAGATCAGGGGTCTCCAACCTTGGAAAACTTTAAGACTTGTGGACTTCAACTCCCAGAATTCCTCAGCCAGCTTTGCTTTGCTGGCTGAGGAACTCTGGGAGTTGAAGTCCACAAGTCTTAAAGTTGCCAAGGTTGGAGATCCCTGCCTTAGATTTTTGAAGCCACCATGTTCTTCTTCTGCCTGGACCTCGTTTGCCTTCGATCTTTCCCTGGAAGATTAAGTAGCGGTAGGATAACTACAGATGACTTTTCAGAAGCAATGCAACAGCTTCCTACCTTGGAAATAATACCAATGTGAAAGGCTGGAAGGTTGCTGCTGCTTGGGTTCCTTTAAATAAACACACACACACACACACACACCCTCAAAGAGCAATTCCATGACATTAAATAAGACCAGAGGTGATAAAAGTCATATTTAAAATGAAAATCCTTATCCAAGTTACAAAAAAAAAAATAATTTGTAGCATGGCACGGCTCGCTCTGATTTCTTATCAAGGTTGCCGCATCTCCCCCTCGGTTTAAATATGAAGAGAAGAACAAGGCTGGCCCTCTGTTTATGGTTGTTTCTGCAAACGTGTTTTTTTTTTTTAAGTAAAGGTGTTGCAGCCGAGCTTCCATTTGCAAAATGCCAGCGGTGATAGATGGTGGCTTCGTTCCTAGAAAGATACGATCTTCCGCGAATAGAGCTCTGAATCAGGACCACGGAGAGCTCTTTACCCTCTTCTAGTTATTTTTCTTCATTGGGCTTCCATCCTGCTTTTACTTCCGTAACTCAAGATGATGTACATACTACTCTTTTTCCCAGTTTTTGCATGAAAAATCAACCCTACAAATTGGAATGGCTGAGTGGCTCAAAATCACCCAGGGAATCTTCCTTCCTTCCTTCCTTCCTTCCTCCTTCCCTCCCTCCCTCCCTCCCTCCCTCCCTTCCTTCCTTCCTTTCTTTCTCTCTCTGTCTCTCTCTCTTTCTCCCTCTCTCTCTTCCTAGTCTAAAGAAAAGAAGAATTAGCAGTGACATGATAGCAGTATTCCAGTATCTCAGGGGCTGCCACAAAGAAGAAGGGGTCAAATTATTCTCCAAAGCACTAGAGGGCAGGACAACAAACAATGGGTGGAAACTAATCAAAGAGAGAAGCAACCTGGAATTAAGGAGAAACTTCCTAACAGTGAGGACAATTCACCAGTGGGACAGAAGTTGCCTTCAGAAATCGTGGGTGCGCCGACACTGGAGGTCTGTAGAGATTCTCAGTCATCCAGGTCATGGTTGTCCCAAAGGTGCTTTTTTTCAGGAGGCAACTGGACTTTCTGGTTTTTTTCCTTTGAAGATGTTTCGCTTCTCATCCAAGAAGCTTCTTCAGCTCTGACAGGATAGTGTGGAATGGAAGGATTGATACTCCTTGCGGACAGCTGGACCTGGATGACTGAGAATCTCTACAGACTTTTAGCGCTACAATTTGGGATGAACACCCTTTGAATGGTGAGGGAGTAGGAATGGATTTCCAGAGGAAAAAATTGCAGACTACAGGTACCATTAGCACCACTCAGGTGACCCCGAGGACACAGATAAACCTCCAAGTGCTTCAATGACCCTCTAAAAAGGATGCAAAGGACCAGCTGTCTGCAAGGAGTATAAATCCTTCCCTTCCCCACCATCCTGTTAGAGGTGAAGAAGCTTCTTGGATGAGAAGCGAAACATCATCAAAGAAAAAAACAAGAAAGTCCAGTTGCCTCCTGAAAAAGCTCCATCACTGGAGGTTTTAAAGAAGAAATTAGACAGCCACTTATCTGAAATAGTATACTGTAGGTTCTCCTGCTTGAGCAGGGGGCTGGATTAGAAGACCTTGAAAGTCCCTTCCAGCTCTATTCTATTCTATTCTATTCTATTCTATTCTATTCTATTCTATTCTATTCTATTCTATTCTATTCTATTCTATTCTGTTCTGTTCTGTTCTGTTCTGTTCTGTTCTGTTCTATTCTATTCTATTCTATTCTATCTATTCTATTCTATTCTATTCTATTCTATTCTATTCTATTCCATATTCTATTCTATTCCATATTCTATTCTATTCTATTCTATTTTCTATTCTATTCTATTCTGTTCCGTTCCTTCCGTTCCGTTCCGTTCCGTTCCATTCCATTCCATTCCATTCCATTCCATTCCATTCCATTCTATTCTATTCTATTCTATTCTATTCTATTCCATATTCTATTCTATTCCATTTTCTATTCTATTCTATTCTATTCCATATTCTATTCCATTTTTTATTCTATTCCATTTTCTATTTTCCCCCCCTCTCCCCCTCCCTCCCTCCCTCTCTGTCTCTCTCTCTCTCTCTCCACATACACACAAACACAGAGAGCCGATACCATAAAGAATACCTTTCAGTGAAATCACCTATTCATTCTTCCTTCGGCAAAACTTCCAACAGAATGAATTCTTTAAAAATCAGCCGTGTCAGGTTTCTTCACTACTACCTCAAACCCATTTGGGCCACCGGTATTGATCCCTCTCTATGCTTCCTTTTCAGAAAGCCGATTTGGCCGTGGCTGGCCTGACCATTACAGCCGAACGAGAGAAGGTTATTGATTTCTCAAAGCCGTTCATGACTCTGGGGATCAGCATCCTCTATCGCGTTCACTTGGTAAGAGACATGTTTGATTTATTTATTTATCTATCGAGTACGTATTAGATAATCTATATAAGTATAAGCATGAATTGAATGCATAAAATGAATACAATTAAAGGGAACATTAGCACAGGGATGGTAGGCACGCAGGTGCTCTTATGCACGCCCCTTACAGACCTCTTAGGAATGGGGTGAGGTCAACAGTAGACAGTCTAAGGTTAAAATTTGGGGATTTGGGGAGGGAAACCACAGAGTCTGGTAGTGCATTCCAGGCATTGACCACTCTGTTGATGAAGTCATATTTTCTGCAATCGAGTTTGGAGCGGTTTACCTTGAGTTTGTAGCTATTATTTTCTTGTGTATTGTTGTGGTTGAAGCTGAAGTAGTCATTGACAGGTAGGACATTGTAGCAGATGATTTTATGAGCTATGTTTAGGTCAGACCGAAGGCAGCGTAGTTCTAAATTTTCTAAGCCCAAAGTTTCAAGTCGGGTGGCATAAGGTATTTTGTTGCGAGCGGAGGAGTGGAGAACTCTTCTCGTGAAATATTTCTGGACAAAGTTGATTGTGTTTATGTCCGATATGCAGTGCAGGTTCCAGACAGTCGAACTAGTATTCGGAATTGGTCTAGCAAATGTTTTGTTTGCTCTGGTTAGTAGTGTAATATTACCGGAGAAGAAGCTACGCAAGTTGAGGCTTACAACCCTTAATGCCTTTTTGGCGATGTTGTTACAGTGGGCTTTGGCACTTAGATCATTTGATATGAGTACTCCAAGGTCCTTGACAGAGTGAGGGTCATCTACAAGGTCATGTCCACTCAGTTTGTATTTTGTGTCCTGATTCCTTTTGCCAATGTGTAAGACATCATTTAAAAGCATTTGCATGTCGAAGGATATCTGCATACAAACGTTGTACAAAGCAGTAGGTGTGAGGATTTCTCTACCAACCAATCCCCCGACACACACACAAACACACTACCCTTTTTGTTTTCTTACTGCATTATTCCAATGTTATTTGAGTGATGCGGTGGCCTAAAGGTGGAGCTCTCGCCTCACAATCAGGAGGCTGTGAGTTTGATCCTAGGTAGAGGCAGATATTTCTCTCTCTCTCTGCACACTGAGAATATATCTGCTGGGGGAAAAACTCCGCATTGGCAACAGGAAGGGCATCCGGCCAATAAACACTCAGCTCCATTCAGTTGCCCTGACTCCACCCCGCAAGAGATAATGGGGTCGTTAAAAGAAGAAGACGATGATTTCAATGTTACTTAAAACATCAAAACTAGCTCAAATCAAGGATTTTATGAGGCCAAACCATTGATTAAGAGACTTTTTAAAAAAACACTGTGCCAGATATTGTCTGTTGTTTTTTTAATTAACGTTATAGGAAAATTAGAAATTGCACTAATTATAAAACTCAACAATCACAAATTAGGTTCTGTAGTGAAATATCAAAGCTGGTGGCAGGAGCTAATTTATCTTGGCTGATTTAGAAGAAAAGCTAATCGGGGACAGCCTTTGATTAGCACTTGAATGGGATATCACCTGGGCACACCAAAGCTGTCGGCTAAACTGAAAATCAAAATAATCTCTTGATAGTTTCCCAGAGCCTAGCTCGACTCAACAGAACCTTTACGTTTTGGGGTTGAAGTTACCTTTCATGGTAACATTTGTAAACATGATAATAATTATTTTTAAAACCCTCCTATTCTGTGACATATGAATTCTTGGCCCTTGGCAAAATGGTGTGGCTAATTCCCTTCTAGGAGTAGTTATGTGTTCTCCTTCCAGAAGTTCACTAAAGAGTAGAAGAAGGAAAAGAACACTTTGGTTACCTTCAGGAGAACGTGATTGATGGATAGAAGGCAGAGGTGGGTTTCAGCCGGTTCTGGAGTGAGATGGGTTCTTCAGCCGGTTCTGACCAGTTCTGGAGAACCGGTAGCGGAAATTTTGAGTAGTTCAGAGAACCAGTAAATGCCACCTCTGACTGGCCCCATCTATTCTCTGCCTTCCGAGTCCCAACTGATCGGGAGGAAATGGGGATTTTACAGTATCCTTCCCCTGCCACGCCCACCAAGCTATGCCCACAGAACCGGTAGTAAAAAGTTTTGAATCCCACCACTGTATGAAACCACCTCACTTGGACAAAAACACATTGATAAACTCTTTATGGTAGGACCAGGTTGCTACTTACAAGACGGCTTTATCCAACATCCTCAGGGATATATCTGAGGAAAGTACCTCCCCATGAAAAGTTAGACGTCTACAAGTTGAATTGACACTTCCCCATCATAAGTCCTCTAATTGCAAGTCCTTAAAATTATATCGTCTCGACTCAGAGGTGGGTTTCAGCCGGTTCTGACCAGTTCTGGAGAACCGGTAGCAGAAATTTTGAGTAGTTCAGAGAACCGGTAGTAAAAATTCTGACTGGCCCCGCCCCCCATCTATTCTCTGCCTCCCAAGTCCCAGCTGATTGGGAGGAAATGGGGATTTTGCAGTAACCTTTCCCTACAGTGGGGAAGGAATGGAGATTTTATAGTATCTTTCCCCTGGAGTGGGGAGGAAATGGGGATTTTGCAGTAACCTTCCCCTGGAGGGTGGAGGAAATGGGGATTTTACAGTATCCTTCCCCTGCCATACCCACCAAGTCACACCCATCAAGCCACGCCCACAGAAACAGTAGTAAAAAATTTTGAATCCCAACACTGATAGAAGAAGTTCCTAGTTTCTACAAAGCTGCATTCTTGGGCAATGCTCATCAACAAATGTCCAAGCTTCTATCAGCACCTCAGCTTTTAGCCTACATCAGGGGTGTCAAACTCAAGGCCCAGGGCCTAGAGCCAGCCCATGGGGTACTTAGATCTGGCCTGTGGAGCCTCCCTGGAAATAGTGAAGGACCGACCAGTGGTGTCTCGGAGCTCAGGAAGGGCACTTTGCTGGCTTCCGGGTAGAGGGTTGCAGGAGGCTGTTGCAGCCAAAAACAGAGCTCAGGAGCCCATTTTCTCTGGCAGAGTGCTTGGGCCGCCATAGGTGCCCGCGACATGAGTGATGGCGAGCTGGCCACACACACCCTGGCCACGTCCACTCCTCCCCCTTCCCGAGGTCAAACACAACTCTGATGCAGCCCTCAATGAAACTGTTGTGACCCAAGTAGGTAAGTAGTAAACACAATCAGTTCAAAAACAATCAGACTTTATTAGAACAGCTGAGAATTAACTCATTCTCAGCATAGTCCAGACTAAATCAAAACAAATTCTTCATAACACAATTCTTCAGTCTTATCACCAACCTTGGTCAAATTAGGCAAACTGCCAAAGGCCTTTCTTGGCAAAAGTTCAAAAGCAGAAGATGCCGACAAGAAATAAATGCAGCAAGACAAGGAGCAAGGCTATCAATGTTGTTTTCCGGCAAAGAGCCCAGACACTGTTGCTGGTCTTTTAAGCCTTATGGGAGGGGCCAATCATCTCTTGGCCCTACTCCCGAGTTGTCCTCTTTGCTTTAGCTTCTCTTGCCTTCTGGCAGCTCTTATCATGCCTACATTAGGAATAGGCTCGTCCTGTTCCTCTGCCTGACTACTGTCGGCCTCTGGAGGCTGTGGAGTCGGCACATCACTCTCTGATGGCCCTGGCCCCACCTCTGCCTCTAATGTAGAGCCCTCATCTGGGCCTTCCCCAGCCTCCAGGACTGGCCCATGTTCTTCCTCAGCCTCATCGGTGTCCGACTCCGCTGCCAGCTCTGCAGGCTGCTGGCGGACCACAACAGAAATTGAGTTTGACACCCCTGGCCTACATGTTCCTTTGGCCATTTGGTTTGGGTGTTTAATCTGCAATGCTTTTGACACCCGTTCCCCAACGGGAGATGCCTTCCAGTTTTATGGGACTAGAACTCCCACATTTCTCCATTAGGGAGACAAGTCGGAGAAAGTCCTTTAGACAAATGGCCCCACAATTCAGAAGGCAGCCTCTTCTTTACCCTCGGAACAATAACGGTATTTTATCCCAGACCGGTGGAGTTGCTCTCTCTAATCCCTGTGCAAAAAAAATCAGATGACCGATATATTTTGTCAGACATAAGCCCAGATGGATGCTAATTCTGTCTTTGCCCTTGGATCGAGCTGTGTGAGGTTGGGGAGAGAACCCAGTAATTTCCTCACTAAAACTTCTTCTTTTTTTAAAGTTTGAATGAGAGGGAAGAGTGGGCAGATCTCAGAAAAAAAGGCAGGGAAAGAAACGGAAGCTTATAAATTCAGTTCCCCTTCGATAGGGTTTTCCTTGTCCCCTGTCCTATTGTGCTAAATTATTAGTTAATCTCAGCCAGTGGTGAAATTCAGCCGGCTCTATCCGGCTCCGGCAAACCGGTAGCATCATCACATCTCTTTTTGACCCTCTGCGCATGCATGGAGGAGGCAGGCGTGCTCACGTTTGCGAACCAGTAGCGAAGGTAAGTGAATTTCACGCCTGATCTCAGTCCTGAGAGCAGGAACACAATAGATCTTCCAAGATTCCACCTATTCATGCAATGTATCTCCGTGAATTTGCTTATTTTCTCCTCAGGATTTCCAGAATGGGGAAATGTATGCCAGCTGGGGATCTGCCTCTCCACTTATTTGCTAGTAGGAAATACCTTTTCTCCAGAAAGGAAGGGCACCTACATATCCTCCCTCTAATATGCCATCGTCCCAATGGCAGAAAAGCATTTGCAAATGGGAAAAAAAAAAAAATACGATGCGCGTCATGTCATTTTGTTGCTTTCCACTATCGTTCCACTTATTCTACTTCTCCTGTCTACATTCTCTCCTGTCACCTAAATTCCTCTTTTCTTTAGGCTAGCCAAACCCAAATCCTGCAGCCATTCTTCCTATGCTTTAGTCTCCAGGCCTTTGGTCATCTTAGTTGCTCTTCTTTGCGCTTTTTCCCAGCGTCTCAACATCTTTTAGAATAGAATAGAATAGAATTTTTTATTGGCCAAGTGTGATTGGACACACAAGGAATTTGTCTTGGTGCATATGCTCTCAGTGTACATAAAAGAAAAGATACGTTCATCAAGGTACAACATTTACAACACAATTGATGGTCAATATATCAATATAAATCATAAGGATTGCCAGCAACAAGTTATAGTCATACAGTCATAAGTGGAAAGAGATTGGTGATGGGAACTATGAAACGATTAATAGTAGTGCAGATTCAGTAAATAGTTTGACAGTGTTGAGGGAATTATTTGTTTAGCAGAGTGATGGCCTTCGGGGAAAAACTGTTCTTGTGTCTAGTTGTTCTGGTGTGCAGTGCTCTATAGCGTCGTTTTGAGGGTAGGAGTTGAAACAGTTTATGTCCAGGATGCGAGGGATCTGCAAATATTTTCACGGCCCTCTTCTTGATTCGTGCAGTATACAGGTCCTCAATGGAAGGCAGGTTGGTAGCATTTTTTTAATGTTTTGAGTAATTAAAACGGTAAATATTAATTTAACATGAGAAGGCTTGAAAACTCATTACAATAGTCAAGAGCTGTTTTGCGCAGCAGATGGAAACAGCTCTCAAAGCCCATCTGCCCATCTTCTTCTCCCCTTCATATTCCAGCATGGAAAACTGCAGCTGATGTTGCAGTTAATCTACTGTTTCCATCAGAAGTATCCTAAGAAATAACTGCAGAAGCATTTTCCAGATGACATTTGGCTTCCGTCTTCTAGCACATCTTTTCTCAGTCCTCAGACCAGGCTTGCCTGTACCCCCCGTTACACACACACACACACACACACACACACACACACACACACACACACACACACACACTTCATCACAAATAACTACAAATGGCAGGTTCAAATGGGCCTGTCATTTGTCTCAATTTCATGTGTTGCAATTTAATCAAGTGTGGCTTTCTGACACAGGGACTCTAATAGGAGGGCTCGCTGTTGACCTGCTGTTAAAAACACAGCTTTCTTCCTCTCCCCTTCCGTTCAAACTAATGGAATATTGTGGAGTGGGGGGTCATTAAATAAGGCCTTGGGACCCAGGGGTTTGGTGCATACTGTCAGCAGGGAGCAGGAGAGGGCAAATCATGAGACGGCTGCGATATTTTCCAAACCGTGAATCTTTCTGCGGCTTTTCTAGATGTTCTCATGAATGAATTGTTGTTGTTGTTGTTAGTTGCGAAGTCGTGTCCGACTCATCGCGACCCCATGGACAACGTTCCTCCAGGCCTCCCTGTCCTCTACCATCCTCTGGAGTCCATTTAAGCTCATGCCCACTGCTTCAGTGACTCCATTCAGCCACCTCGTTCTCTGTCGTCCCCTTCTTCTTTTGCCCTCAATCGCTCCCAGCATTCGGCTCTTCTCCAGTGAGTCCTTCCTTCTCATTAGGTGGCCAAAGTATTTTAGTTTCATCTTCAGGATCTGACCTTCTAAAGAGCAGTCAGGGTTGATCTCCTCTAGGACCGACCGGTTGGATCGCCTTGCAGTCCAAGGGACTCGCAGGAGTCTTCTCCAGCACCAGAGTTCAAAGGCCTCAATTCTTTGGTGCTCAGCCTTCCTTATGGTCCAACTTTCACAGCCATGCACTGCAACTGGGAAAACCAGAGCCTTAACTATACGCACTTTTGTTGGCAGGGTGATGTCTCTGCTTTTTAGTACGCTGTCTAGATTTGCTATAGCTTTCCTCCCCAGGAGCAAGCATCTTTTAATTTCTTGGCTGCAGTCCCCATCTGCGGTGATCTTGGAGCCCAGGAAAATAAAATCTGTCACTACTTCCATTTCTTCCCCATCTACTTGCCAGGAATTGAGAGGGCCGGATGCCATGGTCTTGGTTTTCTTAATATTGAGTTTCAAGCTAACTTTTGCACTCTCCTTCTTCACCTGCACCAAGAGGTTCTTTAGTTCCTCTTCGCTTTCTGCCATTAGAGTGGTATCATCTGCATATCTGAGGTTGTTGATATTTCTCCATATTTTCTCTGAAGAAAGCACAAAGATAAAACATTTTAATCACATTTGCAGTTGCTCCTTGTAATGTATCTTTAAATGGTTTTGGCGGGAAACAAGCACGTTGCTGATTGGTTAAAGCCGCCGGTAGAACTGTATATAAGGAGAGGTTTTTACCCAGCCTGGTTGCTGGGTTCACCATATATTAAAGAGCTGTTGTCACTACCCTGGTCTCCAGCCTCGTTACTTCCCGAACGTAACACTCCTCTACCCTTTCTTTCCCTTCATTTCACAACAAATCTTCTTCTCCTCTTTTCCCTCCCTCCCTCTTTGCCTCTCCTACCTTCTTCCTCCTCCTCTCCCTCCTCCTTCCTCCTTCCCCTTCCTCTCCCCCACTCCTCTCCTCTTTCCCTCCTTTCTCACCTTCTCCCCTACTCTTCTCCCCTATCCTCTCTTCCTCTCCTTCTCCTTCCCTCCATCCCTCTCTCTCCTTCACCTCCTCTATCTTACCCTCTATTCCTCTCTTCTTTCTTTCTTCTTTGTTTTTAAAATATTTCCCTTGTTTGGTAACCGAGCAACTCCAATTTTCTAATATCATATACTTTCTTTTCAGTTTTTTTTTCTATTTTACCCAATTCCATAATTGTACATTTATATTTATAATCTTCTTTCCTTCCCTCCCCCCATCCCCCTTTTCCATTTACTCTGGCAATATCTGGATTTCTATTTCTCCTTTCCCAATTTGGAACCAATCGGTGGTTCCATGTCCAGTTCTCACTGTTGCTTCTTGAATGGATACCTCCGTTTAACAAACTCGTTGCCTCTTTTCGGAGCCCAAAGGTGTTTTTACAAGAGGCAACTGGACTTTCTGTGTTGTTTTTTTCTTCTTCTTTGAAGACATTTCCTTCTCATCCATTGGAAGGTGGGGGATGGAAGGGTTTATACTCCTTGCAGACAGCTGGTTTATGCATTCTTTTTAGAGAGTCGTTGAGGCCACTTGGAGGTTTATCTGTGTCCTCAGGGTCACCAGTTCCAAGAAGGGTCAACAGTTCCGAGAAGGCTTCACATCCGTCTGCACCATTCAGGTGACCCTGAGATCGCAGAACTGAAGAAACTTCTTGGATAAGGAACGAAACGTCTTCAAGGAAAAGCAAAGAAGCTTTTTGAAAAAGTGCCTTTGGGACAACCATGGCCTGGATGATTGAAACTCTCCGTAGACATTCATGAAAAATAGGGAATGGTCTTTTTTTTTTTTTGATAATTTTTTATTTATGCATTTTCCTTTAACATATATGAGTGCTTAATAAACAGTTTATTGTCTGAGTCAATTTTTTAATCATTATTATTATTATTATTTACTTTATTCATTAAACATGAAACTCAGTCAACTGAATATTCAAAAGGGCATCACAAATACCATTGACTGGTGGTTGATACAGGTTGCTGCCAGTGTCCTAGGTATCAACCAAGTTCCTTCTTAAGATGTACGATGTTCCAAGTAGCACAGTTTTTTTGCAGTTCTGCTGGTGTTATTGCAGGAAGAAGAAGAAGAAGATTATTATTATTATTATTATCTTTACTTGTATATAATGATATTCTTCCAACACCTAATTCCTACCTTTATTATCTAACCATTTGTAAAACAAATCCCAAGTTAACCTTTATCTTTAATGTGAACCCATCCATTTCTGTACAGTCTAATATTTTTTTTAATTATATTTTCATCTGTAGGAATTTCCTCCTTTTTTTTTCTGGCAATATACCTAACAAAAATATTTCTGGCTTTAAATCTATATGTTGGTTTATCCTTTTCTCTAACCATGTATGTATTCTCCAAAATGGAAAATAGTCTTGATTGGGTGTCCATCTAAGCTGGACTTCTTCCCATAGCTTGTTTAGGAACCACAGTGAAGTATTTGTGATAGCTTAGCTCAGACAAATAGGGACGCAGTGGCTCAGTGGCTAAGACACTGAGCTTGTCGATCAAAAGGTCGGCAGTTCAGCGGTTCAAGTTCCCTAGCGCCGCATAACGGGGTGAGCTCCCGTTACTTCTCCCAGCTGCTGCCAACCTAGCAGTTCGAAAGCACGTAAAGAATGCAAGTAGAAAAATAGGGACCACCTTGGGTGGGAAGGGAACAGCGTTCCGTGCGCCTTTGGCATTGAGTCATGCTAGCCACATGGCCACGGAGACGTCTTCGGACAGCACTGGCTCTTCGGCTTTGAAACAGAGAAGAGCACCGCCCCCTAGAGTCAGGAACGACTAGCACATATGTGCAAGGGGAACCTTTACCTTTTTAGCTCAGACAATTTGCACGGTGGATGTGTTACCACCAGATAGTGAATCACAAATGAACCTGCCTGAGCTAACTCTATCCTGTCCATTTTAACCTAGCATGTTCTGCAAGCCATCTCTGTCTTGTCATTTGTTATTCTGTACAACAAAGGTTTGTTTGTTTTTAATACGTATGAAAGTCGTAAGAACTGAACTGTGGTGATGATTATTATCTCTGTCTTAGGGGAGGAAACCTGGCTATTTCTCTTTTCTGGATCCGTTCTCTCCCGGCGTTTGGCTCTTCATGTTACTTGCCTACCTTGCCGTGAGCTGCGTTCTCTTCTTGGTGGCCCGGTACAGTTAATTTTTCATACATTCATATCTATTCCCTGTCCTCACAGTGACACTTACTGGCAGCTTCTAAGAATTACATGGAGAAATGTAATAATAGGTTGCTTTGTCCATGGTTGATGAGGGAGGGATGGATGGAGAGAATGCGTATGTCTATTGACTTTCCACTCAGCTTCAGGAAACGCCACATTTCTTGCAGGAGGTCACCAGGGGACTCTTTTAAATTGAGTCCAACCCCTGTATTTATGTCCTATCCTACCTCTAAAAGGGACACGGCGACTCAGTGGCTAAGTTGCTGAGCTTGTTAAGCGAAAAGTCGGCAGTTCAGCGGTTCGAATCCCTAGTGTTGCCTAATGAGCTCCCGTTCCTTGTCCCAGCTTCTGCCAACCTAGCAGTTCGAAAGCACGCAAAAAAGGCAAGTAGAAAAATTGGGACCATCTTTAATGGGAAGGTAATGGTGTTTCGTGCGCCTTTGGTGTTTTTCCAGGGCAAAATTTTTTTATTTTCCATAATAATTCCCACAATTTGACCAGTGTACAATACAATCACTTATACAACAATAGATCCTATACTCAAATTATACTCAATCAGGGCTGCTTGACCGCCACTCCCTCCCTTAATCCTTTCTACCCTTCTCATCCTTCTCCTCGCTTTCCTACTTCCCCATCTCTTTCCCACTTCTCACTACCATCCTTTCTAACCCTCTATCTTCTCCTCCTTCTCCTCCTCCTATACTTTCTTCTCCCTCCCTTCTTTCCTACCTACCTACCTGCCTACCTACTTTCTTCCTTCTTTACTCCTCTTTCCTTACCCTTTCCCTTCGGGAGTGGTTACCGAGCGGTCCCGACTTTACACCATTCCAACTTGTTTAATTGTACCATTATTCCTGTACAATGGCAATCAATCAATTTATAATCTTCCCCTTCCCCCGCCCCATTTCTCCCCTCCTCCCCCCCCCCCGAGACTTCCCAGAACAGAATACAGGGTATTGTAGCACCTTTGGTGTTGAGTCATGCCCCCACATGACCACGGAGACATCTTCGGACAGCGCTGGCTCTTCGACTTTGAAACGGAGATTAGCACCGCCCCCTAGAGTCGGGAACAACTAGCACAGATGTGCGAGGGGAACCTTTTACCGTGACCTTTTATCCTACCTATCCTGCCTATCCTTTCCTATCCTTCAGGAGCTCAAGGTGGCATCCCATAGCAATGCTCCCTCTTACTTTCCCCCCCACATCAGTGCAGTGAGGTAGGTTGGACCAATAAAAAGTGATCAATCTAGACGTTTCTGTCAGCCTGAATCCCTGCCTCGGAGTTCTGTTTTGAAATGGCTGCATTACTTGGAACCCTGACAGTTTCCTAGATCTAGATCTAGATCTCCCTGGTCCTAGCACAACACCTTAACAACTGTACCATACTCCACTCAACCATCAGTTTTCTAGGTAACGTTATGGGTGTATCTTAGTATTGCCTTTTTGTGGAATGTTTCTTTTCCCCCCCTTCAACTTCCCAGTCCAGGTTTTGGGAACAACCAGATGACATGAACTAGGCCTGACATGTGAGATCCTCAGGAAATCCTGGAGCCGTAGCTAGTTTGGGAATCTGGAAGGAAATGTAAACCTGCTTCCAGCGCCTAGGTCGTGATCCGTACTCAAATAACCTCACAATTGGGATTTCCACCATGCGTTCTGTAAGGGCCCTGCCATGAAGAAGTTGCAAGCGGTTGCCGAACAACGAAATGGGACATGACACAAATCCCAAAAGAACTCTGGGAGTTGAGATGGCCCCACATTTTACAGGCCTGTCTAATGTCCTTAAGAAAATAGGAATAGTAAGATTGGCATAGAACAAATTAATTTGCCCTTAGTTGCTGTATCAAGTCCTCATGTGTTGTGTCTGCGCCCCCCAAGCTGGGCCTCCTGCCAGAAAGTGACTTGGAAAGTGAGGGGGAAGGGCCGTCAGGACTTACCTCAGGAGCACCAGCTTCCCTATCTCAGCTCTAGGAGCCAGAGGCAGGCCAGGTGGAAGAGATCATGAGGCCTCCGTTCCCTGATTCTTCCCCCCCCCCCCCAGGCCATGCCTTCAGACCCAGCTGATGGCAATCAGGCTTGGTTGGACCCTAGGTTTTCGTAGGCAGGAGAGGACGGAACAACAGAAGCAGGAGTGGGGCAGGCCTAGGAAGTGCTGAGTCATGGAGCCACACCCCATAGGATATAAAGGCAGCCAGAGCAGCTGTGCCTCTTCGTAGCAGGCAAATCAACTGATTAACTAAGAGCTGAAGTTTGTTCCTGAGTGACTCATCAGCGTCGAGGGAGATAACAGAGACAGACGCTCGCTATTCTGCTGCCAGAGCTGATAGTGCCGGCTAATTAAGCCATCACTTGGATGGAGGGGAAGTGGGGACAGAACATCATGTCAGGGGTGAAATGCTCCCGGTTTGGACCAGATCGCCCGATCCGGTAGCGATGGTGGTGGGTGGTTCGGAGAACCAGTAGCATAAATCCCTGTCCTCCCCCCCCACATGCCTATGCACGTGGCTTAGAAAACGTGGCTAAATAGAACGCCATAGCGCCGGGACAGGTGGGCGGGGCGGGGGCGGGCCCACCCAGAGGTCACAATTACTGGTTCTCCCGAACTTGTCCAAACGGGCTGAATGCCACCACTGAGCTCTGGCAGAACCAGATGGCACACCGTTGTGTTTGGGTATGAATTCCTCTGCAGAAAATCAGAACTGGGGGTTTAAGCCAATTTTTTTTTTTTTTTAAGGAATCTAGATTGCAGACTCAATACAAATCCAATTCTATGGGGATGAGACATAAAGCAAGGGTTTTCCAGAATAATAATAAAAAATGATACTTTTTATTAGCTACAATTATCTTTTGGCAGCTTCAGGGTGAAATGATCCAACCAGGCTCATCACCCTGTCTGGAAAAACATTGCATAAACAAACAAGCTTCCAGTCTTGTCTGATTATGACCTAGGTTTTCCTTAGATACACGACAACAAAAATTGGGGAGCCTCTGTATCGATTTGATCTCGAGTCCCATGCGAGGTGTATTTATCAAGGTGCTTCAAGGCAGCTTGGAAGCTGCAGGTGCCCTTTGGGTGAGGTTTGTTTGAATTTGGCATTCAAGGTTGAACTCATGCGTTCCCGCAGGAAGAGATCCGAGGTTGGCGAGGAGATTTTGGTTGCATTCCTAAAAAACAAAACAATTAGTGGAGAGAGAGGGGAAAAAGCTATCCTGGTGAATTGGATCAAAAGAGTTTCCAAAAAATAGGCGTGGAGTTGCGCAATCAGTCAATCATGAATTGAGCAGCATGAATGACATGAGGTTCATCTAAGGCTAAGTTCGTAAATGATTTGTTATTTCCGATATCACGCGGTTTCTAAAAACAATACAAACACAAATCTTACCCTTTAATCAATTGAAACAGAAGGCAGTATGTCCCATGTTTTCTTCAAAATGAGTTAGAACTATTAGTAAATATATAGTCTCGTCAGTGGTGGGATTCAAGTAATTTAACAACCAGTTCTCTGCCCTAATAATTTCTCCCAACAACCAGTTTGCCAAACTGCTCAGAAAATTAACAACCGGTTCTCCCGAAGTGGTGCGAACTGGCTGAATCCCACCACTGAGTCTCGTTCTAAAGATGAGTCCAGATCACTGCAGTATAATTTTTACAAATGCCCAGAATTTCTGTAAATTAGAAGGGGAGGGAGTGGAATCTAAGAAGGTTAAATCTTAAGTTTTCGGAAAAGCTGTATGTTTCTATATATGTGGTTGTGCTGGATTGTAGCTCTTCCCTGCAACAATTACCTATTTTTAGTAGAAATAAAATTTTCTGCCCCCCCACCATTGCAGTTCTTTCCCATCAAAACAGGATCGTGTCTCTTCGGGTTTCTGCATGAGACGCCGCAGATTTTCACTCTTTGTAGATGCGTATGAAGGTGAACAAAGCTGTAATACTGGTCACCTTTGGGGGTCTCACTTAGCGCAACTGAAACTGACAGATTCATGAGCTCATAAAGGTTTTCAGCCACACGCAGGATTTGAAGCCAGTTATAACACAGTTGGAGCCTGTCGGCACAAAGATACTTCTGCTCCGGATAAGTTTTCTAAACGCGCCTGCACCAATGACATGGGGCTTCAGATAATAGACACCCAGTGTCAGGTGGCTGACCAAGAAAGGGGGGGGGGAGAATCTTACTTCTGCCAAACAATACACCTGGGTAGTAACTACTCTTATAGAGTGAGAATGTTCTGTCTCCTTCCCCTTCAACGAGCTGGTCTTCAGCCAGTGGATTCACCGCTCTTATCAGTCCTGGCAGAGAAATCGCAGCTGCCTGCCAAAGTTCAAACAAATGACTCATGTAGCAAGACTTTCAGCTCTCTTTGAAACGGTTCAGCTAATTTTTGCTTCCCGTGGAATGAGAGCAGTCCCAAAGCTCCTTATATATCCTGCAGGAGCCCCACCCTTCCCTTTGATGACACCGCCTCTCTAATCTTCTGAAGCGCGGGTCGATCCAAGCTTGATTATTATTATTATCAGCTGGGTCTGAAGGCATAGCCTGGGGAAAGGAGGAATCAGGGGATGACGGCCTCATTATGTCCTCCGACTGGTCTGGTTCTGGATCCTGGAGCCAGGCTAAAGGAATCGGTGCTCCCAAGATAAGCCTTACCGGCCCTTCCCCCTCACTCTCGGAGTCACTTTTGGGCATGGGGCTAGGTTCAGGGGCTGGAGTCACAACAGAGAAAGATGTGGGCTGTGTAAAGAACATGCTTTTAAGTCCCCGCTCCGTGGACTAGCAGCAGGCCATGGCATGCCAGAAAGCGGTCTGTGCAAACAAGCAAAGTCCCATCCACGGGATGCACACAAAACCACGTCCCCTCCTGTCCACAAAAAGAAAAACATCCGTTTGCAATAACTATAGCTATTTGGGTGTAGGGTGAAGGTGAAGGTTCGTTCTCCGAGCTTGTGGGTTGGTTTCTGAATATTTCATTACCTGGCTAGGTAACCTCTTCAGCGGAGTTGAGGGGATGTCAGTGTCTGTGTTTTTCTGTTTACAAGGGCTTCAGGTGTGAGTGTGTCGAGTGAGGATCTTGCGATGATCTGGCTCCCAAACAGGACAAACCCTCTGTAGTTAAATAAACCTTCCCTTTATTAGGAGCGCCAGGAACCCCGACAAAAATGTCTCTCTCTCACACACACACAGCAGGCTAACAAGTCTGTCCAGCAGAGAGATGAATAGTTGTCGACCACATCTACTAATCTCCGCCCCCTGCCTTTTATCCCCAGAGCTAGGGTGGGGCTTCGCTAGCAGCGGTGGCTCTTCCTTCCCAAGGACTGGCCCATAGATTTCCACTGCTCTCCTCTCCTCTGCCTTCTGCTCATCTGCGTGTCAGGCACTGGACCCAGCTGTTCCTCCTCTTCCTCATCAGCCACCTCCTGACCTGGGGGCTGTTGACTCTCCATCTGAGGGCTGACGGACGGCCCAGGTTCTGCCTCTGTCTCTCTCTCTGACAGCTCCATTTCCTCTTCCTCCTTGGAGCTCTCAGGTTGCCTTGATGCTGGCCCTGACTCCCACGCCACCTCCTCCTCCTCCTCTGATTCAGCTGCTGGAAGAGCTGGCAGCTGACCAGCCAGAACAGGTCTTGTGATGGGGAGGTTACATCTGGTGAGAGTCATTGGGAGGTGAAGTGTTGGTTGTGGGGAGCTTGTGTGAGTTGGTTGAAGGTCAGTGCTGTCTCTGGTTGGTCTGAGGGGTTCATAGGCTGGTTGTGTGTTTTGATAGAATTGCTTGTGGCGTGTCAGGCTTCGATGAACTCACGAGCATGGCGGGTGGTAGCGTGGCCAATGATTCTTGTATTACTCCGAGCAAACTGGTGCTGTTTGATCTTGGTGTGAGTAGAGATTAAGATTTTGGGATCATGCTGAACCCCTCGGAATCCAAATCAACCACAGCCAACCAGAGGCAGCACCGACCCTCAACCTACCCACGCAACCCACACACACACACACACCAGCCGTTCACCTCCCAATGACCCTCACCTGATGTAACCTCCTTAACACAAGACCCATCACAAGACATACTGATGACTCACACCTGACCCATCACAAGACATACCCACACCTTATAAACAGAAGAACACCAGCACGAACATCCACTGAACTCAGTGATGGGATTCAGTCAGTTCAGGCCGGTTCGGGCAAACTGTTAGTTAAATTGCTGACTGGTCCCTCCCTTCCCCGCCCCTTCCAGGAATCCCCACGTGCCTCATTTTGGCTCCCAGGTAAGTGCAGGGAGGCATCCTAGGCCCAAAATGGGGTGGGGGTGGCTCCCGCCCCCCGTCGCCCGTTTTCACTCCCAGGAGGCTGCAGGGAGGCCTACTAGGCCCAAAATGGGGCTCGTGGGGGCAGCGCATCGCCCACACAGCCCATTTTTGCTCCCATGGGGGTGCAGGAGGCCAAATGCTGCCTGTCACACACCCAGTATCATGCCCACTATGGCCACGCCCACCTAGCTGGTCATTAGAGCAGAGAACTGGTTGTTAAATTATTTGAATCCCACCGCTGCCTAAACTCCGCTGAAGATGTTGCCTAGCCTGGTAACGAAACGTTCGGAAACCAACCCACGAGCTCGTAGAACGAACCTTCACCCTCAAAAAACTTTCACCACGGAACCGGTTCCTGGTGCCCAAAAAGTTGGAGGACGTTGTTTTAAATAATCCCTGCTGGGCTCTGAATTGTTGTCAAGGAGAATTAATTAAAGACTTGCCCATTGGAGATTTTCTCTTTCTTAAAATTAGCTTTATTGAGAGTAAACAATTTCCCCTCCCCACCCCCCAGGTTCCACTTGGCTAAACAATTATGAAGATGCAGCCAAAAGGTGTCCTGGTTCCAAATCGATCGTAATCGTTATAATATGCCAGGGGTCTGCAAGCTTGGCTCTTTTAAGACTTGTGGACTTCAACTCCCAGAGTTCCTCAGCAAAGCTGGCTGAGGAACTCTGGGAGTTGAAGTCCACAAGTCTTAAAAGAGCCAAGATTGCAGACCCCTGTGATATTCCATTCCACGGCAAGACCTCCTCCTCTTGAGAAATTATGCATCCAGGGAAATTCTACCACTCTATTTCTTCTATGCGTTTGCATGCCAGTGTAACTGGATGTGTTGTGTTTTGATACCACAGACTGACACCCTACGAGTGGTACAGCCCCCATCCCTGTTCTCAAGGGCGATGCAATCTTCTGGTAAACCAGTATTCTCTGGGCAACAGCCTGTGGTTTCCTGTCGGTGGGTTCATGCAACAGGGGTCCACGATTGCGCCCCGAGCTCTGTCCACTCGCTGTGTCAGTGGAGTTTGGTAAGAAAATGGAATATATATATATATATATATTGTGTTTCTTCTTGAGGTGGTTCCATAGAATGCTATCGACATGGATTATTGGGGGTGAAAGCTTTGGGAACATCGATCAGCCAATCAGAATGGAGCTTGGAAGGGACCTTGGAGGTCTTCTAGTCCAATCCTCTGCTCAAGCAGGAGACCCTGGACCGTTTCAGAGAAGCGGCTGTCCAGTCTTTTCTTGAAAACCTCCAGCGATGAAGCATCCACAAGTTCTGGTGGCAAGCAGTTCCACTGGTTAATCGTTCTCACAGTTAGGAAGTTTCTCCTTCCAGGTCGCTTCTCTCCTTGGTTAGTTTCCGTCCATTGTTTCCAGGGGGCGGGATTCAGCCGGTTCTGACCGATTCGGGCAATACTAATTTTACATCTGGTTCGCCAAACTGGTAGTTGCAAGGACTGGGTGGCCCCGCCCACCCTGCCTGGTCCCCCCCTCCCAGGAGTCTCCACATGGCCTGTTTTGGATGTGGGGTAAGTGCAGCATCCATGCAGAGGCTCTGGGAGGGCGAAAATTGGGCCTCCCGGAAGTTCCGGAAGTCCAGAAACGGGTCAGTTTCCGGCCTCCGGATGGCCTCTGGAGGGGGGGAGGCCATTTTTGCCCTCCTAGAGGCACAAGGAAAACCTCTGGAGTTTGGGGAGGGCAAAAACTCCCCCCCCCTCCTGCTATGATGCAGGACGCCGAGTAGGCCACACCCACCATGGCCACGCCCACCCAGCAACCGGGCAGAGAACAGGTTATTAAAATGTTTGAACCCCACCCCTGATTGTTTCTTGTCCTGTCCTCAGGTTCTTTGGAGAATAGCTTGACTCCCTCTTCTTTGTGGCTGCCCTCAAATACATGTGTGTGTCAGGCCTGGAAACCATACTAGACTTTAGGGTTCCAGACGCTGCCACATTTTTCCCCTGAGGGGAAGAAGGGGGGTTGAGGGGTATGGTAACATTCTTCAAGTGGTCAAGGTCGGATGGTGTTCACATCTGCAGGAGTGGCGAAGATATTCGAATGAACTGGGAGAACGGGACCATGTGACCAGCAAAGGGTTAGGTGGGACTCTTGGGGTTTGTATAACTGGGGAAAGAATCTGGAAGTTCAGTTTTGGAATTTCACTCATCGTGTGCCAGTTTCCTCATGCTAGTAAAGAACTCTGAAAGACAATGGCTTCTGAGTTTTTTTTATGCAGAAGAGGTTTTTCTGGAACCTTGACATTAATTCCAAAACTGAACTTCCGGATTCTTTCCCCAGTTATACAAACCCCAAGAGTCCCACCCCCCTAACCCCTTTGCTGGTCACATGATCCCACGTTCTCCCAGTTCATTCGAATATCTTCTCGCCACTCCTCCTGCAGATGTGAACACCATCCGACCTTGACTGCTTGATGAATGTTACCATACCCCTCAACCTCCCTTCTTCCCCTCAGGGGAAAAATGTGGCAGCGTCTGGAACCCTAAAGTCTAGTATGGTTTCCAGGCCTGACAGGGTGTCCCCCCTAGTCCTTCTTCTCTCTAGACTAGCTGAACCCAAATAACAGCGGAAGACATCGATGCCATAGCAACTGAGACACTTAATGGCACTCTGGGTCCCACGTTAATAGATTTGGAGACGCTTTATGTACTCGTATATCCCAATGATTAAGTGAACCCATTTTCCATAATCCTTCAAGATTTTTTGGAATTAAATTCTAAACAAAGCTATTAGTTCCCCACGCTAGCATGAAATCTGAAGATAAATTTGGTATCCCCCAAAGAGTTTGTTGGCATTAATGTTTTTGCTATTAGTTGCAGATTCAATCTCAGGAATCTATGAGGAGCCGAGGGTAAAAAAAAGGAGATAGATATAAGCAGGCTTTCCTTCTAAGAAAGGAAACATGAATTTTCTCTATGACGTGGTTTTCTAGCTCTTAGCTAGTGTACAATATCTCTCTAGTCCAGTAGCTATGTAAAACTTAATCTCCACAACCGTTTCTTCTGTAATGCCCTTGGGTTTCGTTGATAAAAAAAACAAAGTCAGAAACATCCTGAAACTTTAACAACAAAATAGTTTATGCAGAAGAATAATTTGTGATCCAACTAGTGGTGGGATTCAATTTGTTTTTAGTACCGGATCTGTGGGCGTGGCTTGGTGGGCATGGCATAACATGGCTTGGTGGGCGGGGCAGGGGAAGGATACTGTAAAATCTCCATTCCCACCCCACTCCAGGGGAAGGATACTGTAAAATCTCCATTCCCACCCCACTCCAGGGGAAGAATAGTGTAAAATCTCCATTCCCACCCCAGTCCAGGGGAAGGTTACTACAAAATCCCCATTTCCTCCTGATCAGCGGGGTCTTGGGAGGCAGAGAATAGATGGGGGCAGGGCCAGCCAGAGGTGGTATTTACCAATTCTTCAAACTACTCAAAATTTCTGCTACCGGTTCTCCAGAACTGGTCAGAACCTGCTGAATACCACCTCTGGATCCAACGATCTCACTGGTGGAAGAGACAAGTCTTGCAATGCTGCCTTCTGTATCCAACCCTACTCTTACCAGCTGCTGATGTGCAGAGGAAGTAGCATTAGATGAACAAAAATTAGTTCCTCTTCCAGATGTTTGAGGATTGCATCTCAATTCCCAGCCTTCAGCCAGAATGGTGAGAATTCTGGGTTGCTCTTTCGGCACATCTGGAAGGAACCAACTTCCAAAAGTCCGTTTTATAAGATGTCCATTGATTCTAGCGTCAACCCTGAAGCAAATCCGGCTCAGGCCATCTTTACAGCTTCAGGGTTGCCATAAGATGGGGGGATGGATAGATAGCTGGGGTTTTGTAGTCAAAACAGAAACATTTCCTGTGTGAACCAAGGACATTTCAAGAGGAAAGAGGAGGAGTAGAGTAACCAAGGAATCGGCCAGCACCTCTATTGGACAATGTGACCGATGACTAGGGGGAAAGGGGGAACTTTCACTTTTTAATTAGGTGAAAACCACGGGAACTTTCAGAGTCGGTTTTCACCAGTTGTGCCAATATGATGTATCCAATAAATTGTTCTTTGAGGAATCCAGCTGCCTCGGAGCTCTGCTTTGAATAGGTCCATTACTTGGAACCTTGGCATCTAGAACGTGTGCCCTTATTTTGCACAGATTAAGGCTTTTTTCCACTTAATCTAGCCAGTTCTTGATATATTGACTTCTTAGCTTAGATGACGAACCTATGGCATGCGTGCCACAGGTGGCACATGTAACCATATCAGTGGGCACACGAACTCAACTCTGGTGCGCGCCAGCCAGCTGATTTTCGGGCCTTCGGGGCCCACCAGAAGTAGGGAAACATGCTGTTTCCTGCCTCCAGAGGGCCTGGGGTGGGGGAGAAGGCCTGTTTTTTGCTGTCCCCAGCCTCCAGAGTCTCTCTAGGAGTCTGGGGAGGGCGAAAATGGCCTTTCCCCCGCCCACGGAGGCCCTCCAGAGGCCAGACCCATGGGAAGTTGGCAAATGGGCCATTTCTGGCCTCCGGAGGGCCTCCGGGGGTGGGAAAGGTTGTTTTCGCCCTCCCCAGACTCCCAGAAAGGCTCTGGAGCCAGGTGAGAGAGAAAAATGGGCCTACTGGGCCATCGTGTGCCATGCACGGAGGCAAGGCACATAGAATTATGGGTGTGGGCACATGTGTGCATGACCCCTCCACCTCCCCTCCTGGCACACAATGGTAAAAGGTTAGCCATCACTGTCTTAGGTAGTCATGGATGTTTAGCGCCATTCAGAAGGGAAGGTTGCAAAGCCCAGATCATTTCCATTGTATCTCTTGCTTCCTTTTCTTTCACTCAAGGTGGGCTTTTACCTTGATCATCATCTCCTCCTATACGGCTAACCTGGCGGCTTTTCTCACCGTGCAGCGCATGGAAGTGCCCATTGAATCCGTCGACGATCTGGCTGACCAGACAGCTATCGAGTACGGCACAATCCACGGTGGATCCAGCATGACATTTTTCCAAGTAAGCCCTTTGCTGACGGAGGTCCCGAGGCCAGAATTCATTTTTGGAATGGAATGGAATAGAATAGAAAATATGGAATGGAATGGAATGGAATGGAATGGAATGGAATAGAAAATATGAAATGAAATAGAATAGAAAATATGGGGTATAGTGTAGTGTAGTGTAGTGTAGTGTAGTAGAGTAGAGTAGAGTAGAGTAGAGTAGAGTAGAGTAGAGTAGATAGAGTAGAGTAGAGTAGAGTAGAGTAGAGTAGAGTAGAGTAGAGTAGAGTTGAATTGAATTGAATTGAATTGAATTGAATTCTTTATTGGCCAAATGTGATTGGACACACTTTGTGTGTCTTTGGGATTTGTCTTCGGTGCATATGCTCTCAGTGTACATAAAAAGAATACATTCATCAAGAATCATAAGATACAACATTTAGTGATAGTCATAGGATGCTAACTAAGCAATCAAATTGTGCTAGGAAACTGAATAAAACAATTTATTCTCCAGACTGGCTTAAATAGGGTTTTTAAATATGGATTTTATTGGGGTTTATTTTATATTTTGTATTGTATTTTAAATTTTAGGCCATATTGAATAAGTTTTTTAAAGAGTGTTTTATTGTAATATATTGTATTATTTTATCTGCCTGTTCACCGCCCTGAGTCCTTCGGAAGAAGGGCGGTATAAAAATTAAATTATTATTATTATTAATATTAATATAAATTGTAAAGATACAAGCAACAAAGTTATAGTCATAAGTGGGAGGAGATAGGTAACAGGAAGGATGAGAAGAATAATAGTAATACAGTCTTAGTAAATAGTTTGACAGTGTTGAGGAATTATTTGTTTAGCAGAGTGATGGCCTTCGGGAAAAAACTGTTCTTGTGTCTAGTCGTTCTGGTGTGCAGTGCTCTATAGCGTCATTTTGAGGGTAGAAGTTGAAACAATTTATGTTCAGGATGTGAGGGGTCTGAGATAAATAAATAATAACGCCCATCCCTGGCTCTGTAGGAACTTCTATCCAATCGATCGCTGGGTTAGACTTACCTTTATTCTTTTGTTTTGTTAAGAACTCACGGTACCAGACCTATCAGAGAATGTGGAATTACATGTACTCTAAGCAGCCGAGCGTCTTTGTTAAAAGCACGGAAGAAGGCATCGCACGCGTGCTCAACTCTAACTATGCTTTCCTGCTGGAGTCCACCATGAATGAGTATTACCGCCAGCGCAATTGCAACCTCACCCAGGTCGGGGGCCTTCTGGACACCAAGGGCTACGGGATTGGCATGCCAGTCGGTAGGCAGCGAAGTGAAATTCTAGCTATTCTGAGCTGTCTGCAGAGGTTCAGGGCACAAATAGATCCTGATAAAACATCAGAAGCCCTTTCACGCAGGGACCTCAGCCCTAAAAAGAATTTGGTCAAGTTATTCCTAACCCACACTGAATTGTCTGACGGCTTTGCTTCAGGGGTGAAATGCTCCCGGTTCGGACCGGATCGTCCGGTTCGGACCGGATCGTCCGGTTCGGACCGGATCATCCGATCTGGTAGCGATTGTGGCGGGTGATTCGGAGAACGGTAGCAATCGCGGTGAGAGGCTCTCCTCACCCGCCCAGCTGTCGTTACTTCCTGGTTTTAACAGGAAGTAATGTGTTTTGTACCCTCTGCACATGCGCAGAAGCGCGTGCACTTCCGAACCGGTAAGGAAGATAAGTAGATTTCACCCCTCTTTGCTTACTGAACAAATCTCTTTGAACCTCTAAGATAAGAAATAACCCATATGAGAAACTGAACCGACCTAGTCTTACATGCACTGGTTTTATTGTAGGAAGAGGGAGAAATACCATGTTTTCCTGAAAATAAGACTCTTGTTTTATATTTTTTTGAACCCTGAAATAAACGCTTGGCCTTATTTTTGGGGAGGTCTTATTATTTTGGGGCACATAGAGCAAGACGGGGATCCTCTTGTCATCTTACCTGATTTCCATCTCTGTCTCCCTAACTCTAACCAGAGGAAATGGCGGGGACCGGCTGCTCATGCGTTTAAATATTTTCAGGGAGGGCTTATTTTCGGGGGGCTTATTTTAGTGCATGTGCTAATTGGGCTTATTATCCAGGGAGGTCTTATTTTCAGGGAAACAGGGTAGGAACACATTCAGAGCAATGCAACTATGAGAATGTATTATGGAAAATACATTTTCCGTAGTACAAAAGACTTCTAAGTTTCAGCAATGAACAAATTAAGACTTTCGGGAAATGTAGAAAGTAACTTTCATTCTTCTGGAACGTGGCTACAGCTTCAGAGAGTGTATCAAGAGAGTTTTAGAACAGCTTCGCCTGTTGTAACTTTAAAGACTCAGGCAAGAATACGTTTTAAAAGATTTTATTTTACCAGACGTTCAAGATTTCCCGCGATGTTTCACAAAAAGAAACGGGTCATAAATGGAAAACGGAAAACCCCCTGAGACAGAACAAATAGAATAGCTTCTTATTCTTTCAATTTCTGATTTGCCGCCCTTGGCTTTACAGGTTCTCTTTTCCGTGATGAGTTTGACTTGGCCATTCTCCAGCTGCAGGAGACCAACCGTCTGGAAATCCTGAAGCGAAAATGGTGGGAGGGTGGACAATGTCCTAAAGAAGAAGACCACCGAGCCAAGGGTAAATAACCCATACCTTCTCTAAAATGTATTTGAATTGGGGAGAGGCTCAGTGGCTGAGCTTGTCGATCGAAAGGTCGGCAGTTCAGCGGTTCGAATCCCTAATGCCGTGTAATGGAGTGAGCTCCCGTGACTTGTCCCAGCTTCTGCCAACCTAGCAGTTCGAAAGCATGTAAATAAATGCAAGTAGAAAAATAGGGACCACCTTTGGTGGGAAGGTAATAGTGTTCCATGGGGTGTTTGGGGTTGAGTCATGCCGACCACATGACTATGGAGACATCTTCGGACAGCGCTGGCTCTTCGGCTTTGAAACGGAGATGAGCACCTCCCCCTAGAGTCGGGAATGACTAGCACGTATGTGCGAGAGGAACTTTTACCTTTACCTTTAGCTCGGGTTGGTAATTGGGCTGTTGCTCTGAGTAATTTGGTTGCAAACGTTTTGTCACCATTCAAGGAAACGTCATCAGTGCGCAGGTTAAAACCAAATAAGCCATAAGGCCCTTAGATTCTAGGTTTGTATAGCATTCATTTATGCTGGTCTGGGGGGGAAAAAACCAAGCACGGAGCGAAAGCAAACAGGATGATAGTCTGTATCTTTCATCTGGCAAAATAAAATTGTGTTCTGCATGTTGGACAGTTTATAAAGGAAAGTAGATGTTTGGAAACCTTCAAATCTATGTTTTAGAACTGGGAAGCAGACGGGTGGGGGTGAGGCAGGCATCTTAGAAGCAATTCTGAAAGAAAATTGGTTCTTTACATCAATGGCTTATAATCTCTCCCTCCCTCTGTGTTGTGTAACTCTCCGATTGCCTCTGTGTGTGTATGTGTGTGCGCCTTCACGTTGATTTGATTTTTATTCAAATACATGTTATTTCTTTATGAAAGTTCAGCGTTGCTTTTAAAATTCTTAACTCTCAGTGGAAATTCCAGGCCAATTCTGCAGAGACACGATTATGTTACAGGAGCACTTTTAACTGCTTTGCTGGTCAGCCTCAGACTTCCAGAGACCAGGGAGCGCGCTAATTGCTTTATCTTGACATCTGAAACACATAACTAAACTTCAAAGAATTAAAAATAAATGGGTAAATTATGAAATGGTCTCCTGCGAGGGAGAAGAGGAGAAGGGGAGTACGTAGGGACCCGTCAATAAATAGGAACCCCTCGCAGACGAGAACAAGCGCAGTCAGTCAGCCAAAGTAGTTAGGAGCTCATTTTTGTGTGAGCCAGAGGTCTCGGGGCAATTGTCGCTCTAGTGTACTACGGTACAAGTGGTGTGTTATGACCCCACTCTATCCAGCCTGGAATAAATTCTGGCAGGAGACAAACAACGCTGTCACCCCATGGGAGAATTAAAAACCATGTCCTTTGCTTTTAAGTGCAAAATTTTTTTTTTGTTAAAATAGCATTGTTTAGGGATGAAAACTGGAAACGAGAGGAGCCTATTCGATTTGGGGGGGGCATGTTTCAAATATCCACTTAGAGGCAACTGGTGGGAGATGCTACATAAGCTTTCAGGAGCTGTAATGACTTATTGGGGGGGGATGAGGTGGCTCAGTGGCTAAGATGCTGAGCTTGTCGATTGAAAAAGGTCGGCAGTTCAGCGGTTCGAATCCCTAGTGCCGCATAACGGGCTGAGCTCCCATTACTTGTCCCAGCTTCTGCCAATGTAGCAGTTCGAAAGCACATAAATAAATGCAAGTAGAAAAATAGGGACCACCTTTGGTGGGAAGGGAACAGCGTTCCATGCGCCTTTGGCATTTAATCATGCCGGCCACATGACCACGGAGACGTCTTCGGACAGTGCTGGCTCTTCGGCTTTGAAACGGAGATGAGCAGCGCCCCCTAGAGTCGGAAATGACTAGCACATATGTACGAGGGGAACCTTTACCTTTACCTTAATGCAGGGGTGAAATCTACTTACTTTCCTTACTGGTTCAGAAGTGCATGCGCCCCACGCGGGTCTCTGCGCATGCACAGATAACTAGGAAGCACATTACTTCCTGGTTAAAGCCGGGTGGATGGGCAGAGCCTCGCACCGTGATTGCTACCGGTTCTCTGAACCACCAGCCAAGATCGCTACCGGATCGCACTATCCAGTCCGAACTGGGAACATTTCACCCCTGCCTTAATGACTTATTCTGCGGGTGCCAAATTCCCTTCTTTGGAGGGCCAAGACATTTATTGGGTACCTTTGTGGAAGAATCGCTGCTTCTGCCACTGTGGTTGGAAGAAATTCTGATTTGAACACCTGAAAGCACATTGGGCAGACACCAAGAGATATGACCGTCAACCTTCGCAAATAAAACAACTGGACAATGATTTACAAGGAGGAGTGGTGAGGTTTTCTTCTAAAAAGCCTGCGGGACTGTCAATAAATCTTTGATTCTCACATTTTGATTTACTGCTCAGGAGGACCGAGGCAAATTTTATAGGTGTCTGAATTGATTAAGAATTGTACTCGGCAGCTCTGATACAAGCTAACACATCATTTGTGAGTCAGTCCTCTGCTCAATCAAGCGAAGTCTATCCAAGTCCCAGTAATAAACATTCGCAGCCAAAGGTGTGTTGCCTTCAGCAAGAATTATAGATACAGATATATGCTTGCTTTGGTCTCATCAAGGTTAATCTAGACTTTGGTTTTAAACCAGAGCTGCTAATAAAGGTCATGAGATACGAGTGGCGTATAATTCAATGCATTTTATTAGAGAAAGGAAATCATTATTTCACAGGATGAACTCAAGAATGACTCAAGAAAGCACAAGGGACATCTCCAATTCTTTGTGTGGGCTTGACCTTGGTACATGTAGTGGCATTTCTTTATTTTACCTATTTACATGGATATGTCAGAGTTCCAAGGTACACCCCCAATGAGTAAATGGGTAAATATCCATTTACCAAAGGCATCCTTGGCAGAAAATTACACTGATTAACTGCAGTAAAAGTCTTTGTTGCCTAAAATCTCAAAAGTTATTTCTGATGTGCATCGAGAGGGACGAAATACCTATGAATCCAGATATCCAGATATATGTCAAGCAACCATATGAAGCCTCATTCAAAAGTGTAACAGAAGTTTTGTCTTCACTCTCTCATTGATTCAAGACTTTACTTCTTGTATCAAGTAGAATTTCAGTTTTCCATTTTTGTTATTGTTAGTTGTGAAGTTCTGTCTGACCCATCGCGACCCCATGGACAACGTTCCTACAGACCTTCCGGTCCTCTACCATCCTCGAGTTCACTTAAGCTCCCACTGACTGTTTCAGTGACTCCATCCAGCCACCTCGTTCTCTGTCGTTCCGTTCTTCTTTTGCCCTCAATCTTTCCCAGCATTAGGCTCTTCTCCAGGGAGTCCTTCCTTCTCATTAGGTGGCCAAAGTATTTGAGTTTCCTCTTCAGGATCTGGCCTTCTAAAGAGCAGTCAGGGTTGATCTCCTCTAGGACTAACCGGTTGGATTGCCTTGCAGTCCAAGGGACTCGCAGGAGTCTTCTCCAGCACCAGAGTTCAAAGGCCTCAGTTCTTTGGCGCTCAGCCTTCCTTATGGTCCAACTTTCACAGCCATAAATTGCAACTGGGAAAACCAGAGCCTTGACTATACGCACTTTTGTTGGCAGGGTGATGTCTCTGCTTTTTAGTATGCTGTCAAGATTTGCCATAGCTTTCCTCCCCAGGAGCAAGCATCTTAATTACAGCATCATGATAACAAGGATCAAAATATGGGCTCTTTTCCATTATTATTCTTGCCTATTGTTCTGGTTTTGTCATTTTATTTAACTTGTTATCTTCATGTTGCGATATTTGCTCTCCTGTTTGCTAAATTTCTAATGTTGCCCTAGGCAAGATATTTGACTTCGTTGTTTATTTGACTATTATTAGTTTGCCTCTATTCTATCTGTTATTTCTTTAGGTATATCTGTGGAGAGAAACTATTTGCCAAATGATTTAAATGTAGATATTTTATAGCTTAAGCATTAGGGGTACTTTACAGGGGCCAATTAAATAGATCCATTCACCTAGTCATTAGTTTTAGAGTCATATAAGTATTTTACAACTTATATATTTAATTAACTTTTGATACCATGGTATAATTTCCCCCATATAGTAGAAATAGATCTGTGAACATTGCTGTATTTTATACTTATGCTAAAATAAAAATGAACGAATCGGTGAATGGAATGCTTTGCATCAGTATTAAATCAATCTTGGCAACTTTAAGATGGGTGGATCTCAATATCTAAAATTGCCCTGCCAGCCCTTCTGAGAATTCTGGGAATTGAAGTACGCCTGTTTTAAACATGCCAAGGCTGAGAAACATTGATTTATTTATTCTATTTATTTATTTATTAAATTTTTTATACCGCCCTTCTCCCGAAGGACTCAGGGCGGTTAACAGCCAAAATAAAAACAACATAGACATAAACAAAAATTAAAAACATATTAAGAAACTGATTCTAAAATTTAAGATTTAAATAGAATAGAATAGAATAGAATAGATTTTTTTACTGGCTAAGTGTGATTGGACACACAAGGAATTTGTCTTGGTGCATATGCTCTCAGTGTACATAAAAGAAAAGATACATTCATCAAGAATCATAAGGTACAATACAAGCAAAGCGCTTGCGAAGGCCACACGCATGTGGAAAAGGCATGCACACGTGCAAAATGAGCATGCACATGCTTGCACTCAAATTTTCAGTGCTGGGGAGAACCGGTCGTTAATTTATGGGCTGCCCACCTCTGACTAAAACATACAACACTCATGCCGTTACACATCTCTTCTTGAAGAGAAAGAGTGGGATTTAGAATGATCTGTCCAAATAGGTTGGTTGTTGCAAAGGAGGACTAAGAACTCTGAGAGAAATGAACTTCTTGAAGAACAGGTAGAATAAACTGTATCAAGGGAAAGCTTCCTCAACTGCGTCATGAGCTGACTATGAATTAGGAGCCGTTTCAGTTCTCTACCAAGCCTGCTGAAGAGAGAGTTGTTGTGTCTCGTCCGATCTCACCACAGCCGGGGCCTTCTTATCTGCTTCCGAACACGGAGGAATGTCCTAGTATGCCTCTCGGCCCCAGCCCTGGCTCCATGCCCAGACAGGCTGAAGAGGAGGAAGTATCTCCAGCCCCCAGCTCTGGCTCCATGCCCAGGCAAACGGAGCAACTAGACCCCTCCCCCTCCTCCACAGCATGTGAGCCTGAGGGAGGTCAATTGCCAACAGCTGCAGACTGGAGTGACCCTCGCGTCAGAAGACTTGATAGACGGAGGCAACAGAAGGAAGGGAGGGGCAGGCCTGGATAAGTGCTGAGTCATGGAGCCACACCCCATGGCCTATATAAAGGACTTGCTTTCTGGCATTCTCTGAGTCAGGCAAAGTCTAAACATATCTTGCTGAAGTCACTTTCTGGTCTCCTGCCTGCCCTGAGGACTTTGCTAGGACTTTGGCAGAGTTGCAGAGGCACGCCTGATTCAGATTTCCCTGACCTGGCCATCAGCGGAGGAGTGGGACACGACAAGAGTGAGTCAGAATCAGGGGAGAAATCTAAAAGTTTTCCCTACCTGTTCTGTGGGCGTGGCTTGGTGGGCGTGGGGAAAAAGGAAGGAGATTGCAAAATCTCCATTCCCACCCTACTCCAGGGGAAAATACTGCAAAATCCCCATTGCTTCCCCACTCCTGGGGGAAGGATATTGCAAAATCTCCATTCCCACCCCACTCCAGGGGAAGGATAATGCAAAATCGCCATTCCCACCCCACTCCTGGGGGAAGGAGATTGCAAAATCCCCATTCCCACTCCACTCCAGGGGAAGGATAATGCAAAATCTCCATTCCCACCCACTCTGGGGCCAGCCAGAGATGGTATTTGCTGGTTCCTACTACTCAAATACTACTCAAAATTTCCGCTACCATTTCTCCGAGCTGCTCAAAATTTCCGCTACCGGTTCTCCAGAACCTGTCAGAACCTACTGGATTTCACCCCTGGTCAGAATCCATCTGTTCGACTCCATTGAAGAGGAATGAATCATTCTCATCTGTCGAGAATTATTTCCATTTTCATTCTCTTCGAAAGAAAATGAGGGATTTGCCTATTTCTTCCAGCTCTCCTAACTCAGCTATGAGTTGCTTTGGGGCATCTTTAGTTTCCACATGTCGGATTAAGTTCTTTATTTTCCACTGCACAAGATTTTGCCTTTCTCTAGTGATCCACTAGAAGATGGGTGATTTCATCCTGTTGTCGTCGGGATGGCTTCCTCAGCCATTTTAAGCTATCGCCTCAGAAATCCTGACAGTCTGAATATTGGCATCTTTGAGCTCTGTACCATCGCACAACCATTTGCGAGTTGTTGCTCTTTCTCTCCATCAGCAACGGCCTGTCTTCAGCTGGCAGTCCTCCAATCTAAGGACAACATTTTCCTCCCTCACTCTCATTGTAATCTCCTTCCTTCCTTCCTTCCTTCCTTCCTTCCTTCCTTCCTTCCTTCCTTCCTTCCTTCCTTCCTTCCTTCCTTTCCAACAACTGCTTCCTGTTGGGGCCCTAAAGAGCCCGGGCGGGGAGGCGAGGAATGAGTGGCAGGGGAGGGGTGAGTAGAGGCCGGTGAGGTGCGCCTCGACGTGAGTGACACCGAGTTGGCCACGTCCACCAGGTCACATGACCACCTAATCACGCCCACTTGGTCATCAGGCAGATCATGCTAGTGGTCCACGGGATTTAAAATTACGAATTTAGTGGTCCCTGAGTGGCCAAGGTTGAGAAATGCTACTTTAGAGATAGCCATCCTCACTGTTTGAACTCTTCTGATGGTAGGAACTAACCCAGAAAAACTCCAAAGTACATATATTTCTATGTTTTTTTCAGAACAATATTCCATTTTCATGAATTCAGTTTGAATTCCTAACAGATATTATTAACTCATCAGTACTGAAAATCAGTATGTTGTGGTATGTTATTGCTGGGCACTCAAATTACCAAACTACTCTCTGTTCTTTAGTTTAATGCGCTGGGTTATTAAGGGCAATGCTTTTATTCAAACTTTGCATGCAAGGGAAGCTAGCTACGATCCTGTTCTGCCATTACGTTATGTTGCCTATTTGCATAATATGTCCAGGTTAATTTAGTGTTAATCATGGGTAGGAGACTATCTCACAGACTGCCACAGGTTTTTTTCCCCAAGTTTTTTATTATTTTATCATATCATCGTGCGAACAGTGTGGCACCGGAGTGTATTTATTTGTAGTAAAATGTGATAAGAAAGGGAAAATTTTTAAACATAACCGTGGGATCATTAAAAATTAGAAAGGGGATAAACAATGGAAGGTTATAATTTAATATAAATGTGTGTATTATTATTAGAACTATATAAGTCTGTTAAATACAACAAATATGATTATTCATATTTTATTTGTAGTAAAAGGAGTGACATTTAGAATATGGAGATTGGCATAAAAATAACATACTGAAATATCGAATAATTAAATAGCGAAAGATTACAATTCAACAAAATATGTGTATTATTACCAAAACTATATAAGATTGTCAACTGCATTAAATATGAAGAATATTGTTTTATTTGTTCTAAAACGTAAGATACTCCGGTTGATCACACAAATCACTACTTGCAGATTCTAGCAGCAATTTGTGGCTTCTTAGAAGTTAGTCCATGGTGCTAATGCTGTTTTTGTTTCTCTCTGTGTGTGTCTGTGTGTTTTATAATAGGTCTAGGAATGGAGAATATAGGCGGAATCTTTGTGGTCCTGATATGTGGTTTAATCGTAGCGATTTTTATGGCAATGCTGGAGTTCTTGTGGAGTCTCCGACACACCGAACATTCGGAAGTAAGTTTTTGTTATAGGTGCATGCTCTACTATTTGATGAAGGGTGTTGCATCAAAAGATCATCTGATGTCTGTATAGTAACACTACAAAGGGCCCGGGTACTTACGGGACCGCCTGCTGTTACCCTATGCCTCCCACCGACCCTACGCTCACACAGAGAGGGTCTTCTCAGGGTGCCGTCCATCAAGCAATGCCGGCTGGCGGCCCCCAGGGGAAGGGCCTTCTCTGTAGGAGCACCTACCCTCTGGAACGAACTTCCCCCTGGTTTGCGTCAATTACCTGACCTTCGGACCTTTCGCCGTGAATTGAAAACGTACTTGTTCATCCAAGCGGGACTGGCTTAATTCTTAATTTTAAAATTTTGAATTTTTTGAATTTTAATAATTTTAAATTGGGGTATTTTGTTTTATTGGGTCAAATTTGACGGTTTTAAATTTTTCGGCCATTATAGAATATGTTATTTTAATTTGTTGTTTTAAAATTGTATACTGTATTGTTTTAATCCGGCTGTACACCGCCCTGAGTCCTTCGGGAGAAGGGCGGTATAAAAATCTAAATAATAAATTTAAAAAAATAAAATAAAAAAGTAAAAACACTACAGCTTGCCTTCGGAAGTTGTGGGAACTTCATCACTGGAGGCTTTCAAGAAGAGATTGTACTGTCATTTGTAGGAAATGGTGTAGGGTCTCCTGCCTGGGCAGGAGATTGGACTGGATGACCTCCAAGGTCCCTTCCAACTCTGTTAACCTACTCTAATCTAATCAAGAAAATATTAGGTAAGCTTGGTAATATGTAAGTCAAATAACTAGTAGTCCTGTCATGTAGGCTTTGACCTCCATGGGTCTCTTAAGTGTCTTTAAAACTCTGATCATGGAAAATTGAGGCTATTCTCTGATTTGAAACATTGTCCTCCTTCATCTTTGTCAACAATAGTGTGATTGATTGATGGCACTGAGGACACACAAAGCTGTATCAGAGCAAGAACAATATCTATTTGAGAAGTTCTGTTCTTGTTCTGAATTAATTTTTGTGTGTGTATGTCCTGGGTGATATCATCACACCCCCAAATGTGATGGGCGTCAGTTTTGGAAGCCATATTAACACGGGAAGCTTCCATGCTGCCACCTTCTTGTGCACATCCCTTCTGCGCATGCACAGAAGCATCTGGGCAGAGCCTCCCCCCATTGCCGCTACAGGTTCGCCTGAACCGGGCAAACCGGTAGCAACCCACCAGTGCCTTATTGGAGTTGTTGTTTTAGGAATTCCAAATCTAACCCAAAAAAAGCACTGCAATTCTTAGGTGGTTTCCCACTGACATTGAAACATTAAAAAAAAAAAAAACCACTAGTATTCTAATATCTTTTTTTTACCCCCATCTTAGATATCAGCGTGCCAGGAGATGGCGTCTGAATTGCGTAGCATCATTCTCTGCAGGGACAGTTTTCACCCCCGTCAAAGGCGAGGGGCTATTCTTCGGACTCGCCCCGTTATACAAGAAGACCGAAGAGCCCGTACGGCGATCACTCCTACCCTCAGTAATGGAAAACTCTGTGGTGGGGGGGACCCTGACCAGCTGGCACAGAGACTCGCACAAGAAGCTGCCCTGGTCGCTCGGGGTTGCACCCACATCCGGGTGTGTCCCGAATGCAGGAGGTTCCAAGGTCTTCGTGTCCGGCCGGGACCTGATTCCCTCGTGCAAAGCGACGAGAGTTTGGAATGGGAGAAGGTGACAAACAGCAGCGAGCCTGAATAAAGCAGGGGGAGATGGCCAGAAACAGAAACTAATGTTCCATTTTACAGAACATGAGACTTGTACACAGTGTTGAACTATTTTTAAATTAATAAAGTGGCAACCCGGCTTCTTGAGAGCGTATCAAAGCTTTAGGCTGGGAGCGAGCCCAACGGCAGTCTTGTTACTTGTCGTCTCTAACATTCTTCTTTCTACAAGTACTGGGTAAAAGCCCTTCTGGCTAAACTTGGGGGGGAAAAACCCCCCCGCTTCCTCAGAATATTGCTTCTATGGAATTTGAGGTATGGGATGTGGGGGGGGAAAAAGGCGAAATGTTACCAAAAGAATGTCATTAAACTCACACATATTACGCCAGGTGAAAAAAAAAATTATACCACCCTATGGATGTTGTTAAATCGATGAAAGAACTACCATGTTTCCCCGAAAATAAGACCTCCCCGGATAATAAGCCCAATCAAGCTTTTGAGCGCATGCGCTAAAAAAATAAGGTCCCCTGAAAATAAGCCCTCCCTGAAAATATTTAAACGCAAGCGCAGCCAGTCCCCGCCATTTCCTCTGGTTAGGGTTAGGGAGACAGAGCTGGAAATACAGGTAAGATGGCAAGAGGAGCCCCGTCTTGCTCCACTCACCCCAAAATAATAAGACCTCCCCGAAAATAAGTCCAAGAATTTATTTCGGGGTTCAAAAAAATATAAGACCGGGTCTTACTTTTGGGAAAACACGGTACTTACTTTTAGAAAGGGAGAATATTCCACTTTAGTTTTGGTGCGTCGAGATTATATCAACCCACCTGAGGTGAGAGACAGCAGGTAAGTAAGAAAAGGAGGAGAGTGGAGAAAGAGGGAAACCGGATGTCTTTCCTGCAAGTTCATGAAAGGGAGGTTTAGTCAAAAGAATTACAAATAGGAAAAAGCATCCAGCAAACTAACCTCAAGAAATTTTTAACGGTGATTTTTTCTTTCTTGATTCTTTCTTAAAAGCTTTGCTTAATAGCAGTGGTTCTCAACCTTTATAGTGCTGCGACCCCTTTAATACAATTCCCCACGATGTGGCGACCCCAACCGCAGAAGGGGAAAAAAAGCGGCAAACTGTTTTTTTGAATTTATCGCGCCTGAAGCCATATTGGCTAGCGATCTTAACTGCTTGCGATTGCCTTGAGGATGGAGGCATTAAAGCGGAGACTCCTCCCCTGTTAAGTTTATGGCGCCTGAAGCCAGATTAGGCTAGCGACTGGGAGTGATTGCAGCTGGCTTGAGATGGAGACATCAGAGCAAATATTTCTCTCTTTTTTAATTCATCGCGCCTGAAGCCGAATTCGGCTAGCAATTTGAAGAGCCTGCAGCTGGCTTGTGGAGTCAACCATTTGAGCTTTGACTCGCAAGTATACTTCCCATATTTCCGACGGTCTTAGGTGACCCCTGGCAAATCGTCATTTGACCCCCAATGGCGTCGCGACCCACAGGTTGAGAACCGCTGCTTAATAGCTTTTTAAGAAAGCAAGCCAATGTGGCAAAGGGTTAAAGGGAGGAAAGGGGATTTTTGTCCTTTCTCCCCAGCAGAGTGATAAAATAAGGTCTCAGCCTATTTGTTTTTATTAAAAGATGCATCTTCACAAATTATTTTCTGAACAGTAATGAGACTGCCTGGGGGGGGAAAAAGCCCCAAACCTTTTTATAATAACTTTACACCTACAGAATATCTCAGACTTCAGTGTTACAAACTGGTCTGGAGTGAAAGTCAAAAGGAATGCTCCTCTCTGGAAGGTTAAATGAGGATAATTTGGTCAGCAATCAGGAAATCCCTTGGTTGATGTGGATTTTCATACATGACTTTCTATTTTCTAAATGGCAATTCTATGCAAATTCTTACTGTTCAAAAATTATAAAAGGGGAAAAAAATCAAGGTGACAATGAACAATTTGAAATCAAAGATTATCCTGCCTGTGATTGTTGGGGTTTTTTTTTAATTGTGTGAAATAAAATATGTCCTTCCATGATAGAGCTTTCCCCTTTATATGACGGCTGTTCAGAAGAGCAAGGATTTGAATACACAAGGTCATTAGCTGCCTATAGCTGGAGTAATTTGTGGCATTCAGTCATTTCAGTCATTCGTCTGTCAGCCAATTAAGCTGACATTATATTATCCTTGGTCCCAATCTTAACTCCATCCAGTTTTCACTCACAGAGTTCAAGAAACTGAAATTAATCGAGATCTGGGTGAAAATTGTGACCTGAATTGTGCTACAATACTGTTTATATGTACATTAGTAATGATTTCCCCTGAGAAGTGAGGAAGAAAAAGATCAGCGAAGTTCTCCTAAATAATTTATATCTAACTTCAAAATTTTCAACTCTAGGAACAGGATACCAAGAATTATAGCAAATGTTGAAATAATTTCTTCTGGCATATAAGTGTGAAATACAGAAAATTGTGTCTTCTGTTTTTGTATTTTAATAAGGGAAATATCAAAAACCTTGACACACTGGTGAGTAATATGAGAATGAATAGTGAGAAACTTTTAGGATGAGAATAGAGAGGAACTTTTGTGATTTACAGTATATACAGACGGAAAATTCTGTTTTAACCCCAGAGAAAGCAGCAAAATCATAATGAAAATGAGAGATCTTGATTGGTTGAATATGTGGATTTTAGTTATTCTGCTTGGTATAACCATGAATGTATTACATTTATATCCCACTTTTCAACTCAAAGCAATTAACTACTATTCTTCTTTCCTTTATCTATGTCATCATGAGTAACTCCACTAAAGTAGCTAGTGGAGAAAGAAAGGATACTCAGTGAGCTCCATAGCCATATTTTGACCCTAGTATTAATCCAGTAATTGCCATTTTAGCATTAATTTTGGCTTTTCCCAAATATGAGGTGAGCTAATGTTTTTTTTGAATAAGAAAAGCACTGTTGGATTAGATCCACTATCTACCTCATCCAGGGCCCTGCTTTGCATAATACCCAATAAGTAGCTATAAGAAGTTCATACGCAGAAAAAAAAAATGAAAGCTACAGTCTTCTGTCATTGTTATTTCCCCACAAATCCCATCGGTTGTTCTAGTCCAGGAATGGATATTCATTCTGATGATGCTTTGGGGCTACAGCTCCCACTCTTAAAGGTAAAGGGTCCCCTTGTGCTAGTCATTCCTGACTCTAGGGGGCGGTGCTCATCTCCGTTTCAAAGCCGAAGAGCCAGCGCTGTCCAGACGTCTCCATGGTCATGTGGCTGGCATGACTCAATGCCAAAGGCACACGGAACGCTTTTACTTTCCCACCAAAGGTGGTCCCTATTTTTTCTACTTGCATTTTTTACATACTTTCGAACTGCTAGGTTGGCAGAAGCTGGGACAAGTAACGGGAGCTCACCCCGTTACACAGCGCTAGGGATTCGAACCGCTGAACTGCCGACCTTTCGATCGACAAGCTCAGCGGCTTAGCCATTGAGCCACCCTGTCTTAATTACCTACAAATCATGCTGGTTAGAGCTACTATTTAAATTCATTTATCTTTGTGGCCATTGCCAATTCTTGACAATACCTTACAAATCAGCTCAAATTAGACATATGGGGCAGGCAATGAAAGCAAACAGGTGTATTTGGGTAACAAGGTGGGGAGGAATGACATATGGACACTAAACCAAAAATTCCCCCTCAGAAGTTTTTCGAGTACCAGCAACACTCACCGTTCGATTCTACAAACTAAGGCTTCTGTCATATCCACTTTCCTGACAGACCAACATGCTTGCAAAAGACAGAAGGGAATAGTCATCAAACGAGCATGGGTCTTTCAACGTTTATTTACAGATTTCCCAAAGGGAGGAAACAGAATCTCATGAATAATTGAATCCGAGCTTCCTTTTAAAGAGTTGAACAAAGTGAAAGATTCTGCTTTCTTTTTTTCTTTCTTTTTTTAACCAAGCTCCAAAGCACTTACACATTCCGAGAATGACTGTGTATGTGGCCACAGTGGGAACATGCCTGTTTAAACTGCATCACCGGCAATGGATTTTGCATATCCTAAAATTATTTCTTCTTCTTCTAAACATAGTAACTTTAATACAATAGTGTCTGCACATAGATTTTATTGACAACTTCGCTGTGACTGTTGTTCTTCTTCTATTCCCATTTGATGCTCTTGAGGCTTAAAAATGTTAGCCATCCCATTTTGCAAGGAAGTATGGGGGTAGAACTGAGATAACAAGCACTAATCTCGTCATCAAAATGTAGATTCAGGCTATTATTCCTCTAATACGAGCAGGTTTGAGGATAAGCTATCCGTAGACTTTGGTTTATGAATGCACAGCTTATAGCACTGAAGCAGGCTCGGCATTTTATTTAGATATTTATCTTTGTAAATTTATAAAGCCTTCCAAATCCACAATGATTCTAAATAGGCAGTACTGCGGCACTTACAGAAGTCAGTCGCTTCCTCTGCCCTTTTCTCTCTCACACACTCCGACCCTCACTTCATTTCAAAAATACTTCAGCAGCAATCTGATGCACAAGGACATGTGGCTCTTTCACCCCTCTGCTGTGGCTCCCTGTTGCTCAAAACATGCATCATAACCACCAATGTCCAACACCCACCGGCACGCGATTTATTGAGCTTTTCAACCCCCGGTAGGCCAACCATGCATAAATCCAAGAAAAGAAAAGTTTCAGAAGAAAACAGAAAGTTTAATTCAACGACATATGCTAGTTTTGTGGCCGCTCAAGGAATAGTCAGGCACGGGAAGGGTTTTTGTGGCTCCTGGTGTTTTCTGTGGGAAACGGGTCCAAATGGCTCTTTGAGTGTTTAAGGTTGCAGACCCCTGGGTTAGACACAGGATCACAGCTAGGAAACAGCTGGCAGCAATGTTCCCATGTAAATTAACTTACAGTATATATACAGTATTTACATTTCTGTTGAGAAAATGAATTATTTCAATGGAGGCACCAATAAATGCTGTTTTACAGTATAAACAATACACAAAGGTGGTTCAAACTGTCCACAATCTGGACCTATGTTTCTGAATACGTCGTTGAGTTTCCTTTATGCGTACACATTTTGCATCGAATGTTTTGTGTCCGTATCACTTTTTGCATCTGTGAATCACAAAGCACAGTTTTGAGTCTGGAATTTCCGAGAAATTAGCAGACCGATTAATAAAATCGGTCTTCTAGCTGGGGGGGGGGTAACTTTTTCGGTGCTGCAAGGCAGTGTAAGACACAGAGAGCTGTTTTATTCTGCTCTTGGGCACGCTGAGCGCTGAGTAAAAGCCGTTTTCAACTGACCTTTCTTCTTCCTACTCACATGGAAATGAACTTCAGGCTTTTGTTAATTTTCCCGGTCCATTGATAAAATGTGGTAATTCTAGAAAGATCTCTCTTTAGATCCCAGTGGGAAGAGAAGATTAGATCAATTCAAATATAATGCCTTTATTATCCTTTTTAAATTGTTTTACTGTACCTTTCACCCATTACAGGCCTTCAGCTTCAGAGCCGCAAGAGGCACCTAAGTGAGGATTGTAGATCTAGTCTTCCTCTGTTCCATGTTAAAATGGCCACCTTGGGCTTTTGCCAAATCTAGCTCTTAACACCGGTTATACGAGACTCCCCTACGATAAGTAAAATACTAGGAGCTCTTTCTGTAATGAATGTTGGATGAGCTTTGATTTCCAAACGAGTTAATTTACATTCAACCTTAAAGAGATTTTTTTTTTTCCCCTGGGAGTCCAGTTTGAGATTTGACTTCTGGATGCATTAATATATTGATGAGAATGATGGGTTATCTCTGATCTCGGTGGATGCAATTACTGAGATTTCAAGTTCTGTTAAATCAAAACAGAATGCTTTTGCAGTTCCCAGCCCATGTGAAGGGATAACGTTTGCATTGACAACAAGGGAGGTGGGACCAATCGTTTTTTTATTTAGGTCACCTGTGTCTGCTTGGAGTGACAACTTTATCTTCACTGGTTTCTTAGAAAGGAAAACACAATGGCCTTTTCACGCTGTGAAAGAACAGAGGGGGCCTTTTCATTTTTCTACTCTATCTGGTTATCTTCAAGAAGAACATTTATTTGCTTTTTATACCAGTTCTTTTCTAGAGCGGTGAGGGCAAACCTTGCAGATAAATAGCTATTTGATTGAATTGATCTTTATTGTTCCAATTCAGGTTCTTATTCATGTGCGCTATTTATCTTAAGCTGCTAGCAAAATGTTGTAGGCTTCGGATTCAAATTTTATTACTTTGAGGGAATCTTTCTTCAGTTCAGAAATCCATATCTTCTAAATCAGACTCCTTTGCTTCTACATTTTACTCAAGCAACATACATTCTACTTTCCACCCTCTGCATGAGACGCAATTGTAGTTTTTGAACTAGCTTTGTAAGATAGCAACAGCATTTAGATTTATATACTGCTTCACAGTGCTTTACAGCCCTCTCTAAGCAGTTTACAGAATCAGCGTATTTGTCCCCAACAATCTGGGTCCTCATTTTACTGACCTCAGAAGGATGGAAGGCTGAGTTAACCTTGAGCTGCTCAGAATCGAGCTCCTAGAGCGAGCAGTGAGTTAGCCTGCAATACTGCATTCTAGCCACTGTACCACCATGGCTCTTTGACTAAATCATGGCTGTCAAACTTGTGGTGTCACTTTGCCGTCACGTGATGGATTTTCCCTTCGCGGAGCTGAGGTGGGCGTGGCTTGCGTGTGACATAACCGGCCCGCAGGCCGCCAGTTTGACACCGTGGGCTAGATTTAAGTCTGCAATGGAATACTGGATCCTAGGATTTAAGTACATTAATTTATAAGCCCATTTTTTTATTCCTTGGTAAAATGACAATGGAGAGTTTAATAAACCTATTAAGATGATAAATTAAAATTAGGAAGCACCCTGCATATTAAAGAATTCATATTTAAAATATACATCAGCCTTGGAAAATAATATATTTTAAAAATGGAAGAACAGCAACAATTCCTGTTAGAATGTAATAAATACAAGTGGATAACAAAATTCATTTTGATACATGACCGCTATAAGATATTAATTCATTCCCTCAGTCACTGACCATAATAATGGACCAAATATTTGTGTACAGGGCGGGCTAATCATAAATGATCTGAAAAGTGAAGAAGACAGGAGTGGGCTTAAGAATAGGAAAAATGACCATTAGCTTCACTTAATATAAAGCACTGAATAGTTTCTAGCTATAATGCAGAAGAGAGAAATGTGGCTGGTAAAAAATTTTCACAATTGCATTAGAAAAGCTATGCTGGTTCGGCACCTCATTTTCAGTACAGGGATAATAATCCATATTTCAGGATTGTTTTAAGTAATGCCAGTTAAATGTATATGATGTACGTTTGAACCTAAAAATAACCACAGAGGAATTATTAAAATAAGTTTAATTTATTTTAACAATCTGCTAATCTTTCTGGTAGTTGCCAGTTCTCCAGAAGGATTCTAATTTTCTTTTTATATTGCAAAATATAATTCAATCTTCAAAAGTACCATGATGCATGACAGTAAATCAAGCTGATCTAAGTAGTATATTAAAATTAGTAGTGTTTTTCATTAATATGCCTAAATTATTATTTTTTTAAAAAAATATTTCGCAAATATGTAATTGGTTTCTTCCAATTACGGTTGCTTTACTTGTGAAAAGAGAAAACCTGTCAGAATTTGTATGTGATCTCAGGTAACATTGACAAGTTTTGCACTGTGCTTAGCTCTGAATGAACTAAGGTTGAAGGTAATTTATTCCACAGCCAAATGGGAATGCAAATCAGTGCAGAAGACCTCTGTGATTTCCAGTGGAAAGCTACAATGACTGATTTGTCTGATCAAAAAACATAGTTGTTCCAGATTCTATACCCATACTGCATTTATGAGTGACCTTAGAAAGGAAATTCCTGTTCTCATTTGCAGGAATAAACTGGGATACTAACACTTATGCAAAACCTTCAACTTGATACCTTGCCAGTTTATTTGCTCTGACAGGTTTAATTTTGAAGCTGTCTGAACCAGTAAGGCCTTGTAAATGTAAACTCTGGCATTTGAAACTGATAGCCTTCGGTAGTTTAAAAAAAAAAACTCATTAAAGCAACACTGACTAGGTATCAGACCCATCAACAATCTCATCCAAGTGGCATCCAGAAATATTGATAACATTGTTTGCTCACCAACTACTGTCTTCCTCATATACTCTCATGTGATATTTTATTTTCCCCCCCCATCTTTTATTCTCTGCTCCAACGGATAATTTGGTTTAGCATTCAATAATCAAAACTATCCACTACTCATTATAAATATGATTGATGTACTTTTGGTTTCAGGAAAAAGGCATCAATAAGCCTTAACAACAGCAGCAGCGGCGATGGTGGTCATCTTGGTGTGAAAATAGGCACTCCCTGAATAGTTGAAGAAGGGGACTCACGAAGTCCCGTCCCCATGTTCCTGAGCTCTGGGGCACCCCAGTTTTCTGGGGCAACTGCCCTTCATCTCAAACAGGGGTCCTACCAATCCTAAGAAAGAAGAATTTAAGAGGTGGAAAAACATCCGGCCAACATTCAGGGTTATATTTAAAACTCTCATCCCGCCTGTTTCAGCAGAAAAACAATGAGGGGGGGGGCTTTTCAGGGATACTCTTGGATTAATTTACTTTTTTTAAAAAAATATATATTTTTCTAAACAAAACATACATAAAAGCATCCTCAATACAAACAACATGTCGGTTGGTTAATTACAAAATTTTGTGCAATTTCACCATATTCATAATATGTGATTTATCTTATTTTGCATTTTACCAATCTAATGCAGGGGTCTCCAACCTTGGCAACTTTAAGGCTTTGTGGACTTCAATTCCCAGAGCTCCTCACCAAGCTTTGCTGGCCGATGAATTCTGGGAGTTGAAGTCCACAAGTCTTAAAATTGCCAAGGTTGGAGACCCCTGATCTAATGTATATCCAAATGTTTTAATCAATTAATCTTTTGTTTAACTATAAGTGTTTCTTCCCTAACTTCATGTAAAATGTTCTAGATTTTACCATTCATTATCATTCATTTCCTTATCTTAATTCAAACCAATAATAATACGTTACATTTTGTATATTTCAACAATTCTTACATTATAAGTATCTCTATCAAACTTTTTTTTAAAATTTGCATTTATATCCCGCCCTTCTCCGAAGACTCAGGACGGCTTACACTATGTCAAGCAATAGTCTTCATCCATTTGTATACTATATACAAAGTCAACTTATTGCCCCCAATAATCTGGGTCCTCATTACTTCTATGCTAATATGCTAACTTCATTAGCATATTTTTTATCTAGTCATTGATAAAATAAATCCCATATCTTATTATATTGTTTATCTTCCTGTTCCCTGATTTCAAATGTCAATTTACTCATTTCTGCACATTCCATTATTTTCTTGATAATTTCGTCTTGCATTGGTATTTTCTCATTTTTCCAGTTTTTTGCAAAGACAATTCCAGCTGCTGTTACTACATTCACAATCAATTTACTTTTTAACCTTGCGTAAACCCCCCCCACGCCCCATTTAGCACCGATTTCATTCAGAAACTAAACCAGCTTCAGCACCTGGCGTGGGGACAGCCACAGCAGATGCTTTTTCACCTTAAATTAGGCCAGCCAGCTTTTGTGGCTTACCATGGGTAACAATAACAGGATCGGAAGGGACCTTAGAGGCCATCTAGTCCAACCCCTTGCTCACGCAGGAGACCGGTACTAGGGATTCGAACCACCGACCTTTCTGATCGGCAAGCTCAGTGTCTTAGCCACTGAGCCACCATGTCTATGCCAACAAATTGGGGTTTAAACAAGCCAGGAGACTCCCAAAGGGGCTTCCTTCCCCCACCCCCCCCAAGAGTCAACTGGACTTTCTGGGGTTTTCTTGGAAGACGTTTCGCTTCTCATATGAGAAGCTTCATCAGTTCTAACTGAAGTGCTTGACTGACTGGACCTCTTGTGGCTCAGACTGTTAAGAGTCTGTTATTAACACAGCTGCTTGCAATTACTGCAGGTTCAAGTCCCACCAGGCCCAAGGTTGACTCAGCCTTCCATCCTTTATAAGGTAGGTAAAATGAGGACCCAGATTGTTGGGGGGGCAATAAGTTGACTTTGTATATAAATATACAAATAGGATGAAGACTATTGCTAACATAGTGTAAGCCGCCCTAAGTCTTCGGAGAAGGGCGGGATATAAATGTAAATAAATTTTTTAAAAAAACTGATCCCCAACATTCAGTCAGAACTGGAGAAGCTTCTCAGATGAGAAGCGAAACGTCTTCCAAGAAAAACTAGAAAGTCCAAGTTGCCTCATGGGGGTGGGGGGGGGAGAAGCACCTTTGGGAACAACGGATGACTGAGAATCTCCATAGATACAAGCCAGGAGACTCTATAGAGCAGGGGTCTCCAACCTTGGCAACTTTAAGCCTGGAGGACTTCAACTCCCAGAATTCCCCAGCCAGCTTTGCTGGCTGGGGAATTCTGGGAGTTGAAGTCCACCAGGCTTAAAGTTCCCAAGGTTCGAGACCCCTGCTAGAGAAAGCGCAATTGAAACGACCGTTATTTTTTTTCCCCCCCCTCAATTAAGGGCGTCGCGCGGAGTGGGGGGGGCAGATTTTCAAACGGAAAGAGGCGGGAAAAACCGTTGGGCCGCGCGACGACCGTTAGGGAGGGAGGGAGGGAGGGCGGGCGAGGCCGCGGGGCGCATGCGCGTCTCCCGCAGCCCTTTTCCCGGCGCCGCCGCCGCGTCTCCCGGGCAACGGCGCGCGGCTCCCGCCTCTCACATGAAGGGAAGTCACGTGATGTTTGGTTTTTATTTCTCCGGCTCCCTCCTCCCCTCCGGTCGCGCGCGCTGCCTCGCTCCTTCTTCCTTCCCATCCCGGCCGAGCGAGCGAGCTGTTTCCGGGTCAATGCAGGACGCGGCCGCCGGACGGGGAGCGTAAAAAAAAAGCGGCGGGGGCCTCGGTGAGGAGGGGACGGGGCCGGAGGTTGGGAAGGCGAGAAACGGAGGGCCCGCCGCCACCCGCCAGTCCGACCTCCTGGCCTGGAGGGGAAGGGAAAGGGTTTAACGAGGCGGGGGAGACGAGAGACAGATAGACGACGCTCCAGTGGAGCCTCCTCGTCCAGCAGCAGTCTACCTTGAGCTCCTACAGCGCTGGAGGAAGGGGAGGCCGGACCGCCCCCCCCTTTCTTGGGGAAGGGGCCCTGGTTGGAAACAGTGGGCTGAGGTGGGGGGGTTGTGAAGACAAGAAAGGCTGTGGTCCAGTGGAGCCTCCTTGTCCAGCAGCAGTCTATCTTGAACTCCTAACACACTGGGAGGGGGGGGGATGACTCCTGGAAGGGGAGGCTGGATTCCTCCTCTCCCTCTTGGGGAAGGGACCCTTGTTGGAAACAGCAGGCTGAGGGGGAAGGGAGATGAGAGAGGCTGCTGTCCACTGGAGCCTCCTTGTCCAGCAGCAGTCTACCTTGAGCTCCTATAGCGCTGGAGGAAGGGGTGGCCGGACCCCTCCCCCTTTCTTGGGGAAAGGGCCCTGGTTGGAAACAGTGGGCTTGGGTGGGGATTGTGAAGCCGAGAAAGGCTGTGGTCCAGTGGAGCCTCCTTGTCCAGCAGCAATCTAAAAACGCTGGGGGGGGGCGATCCCTGGAGGAAGGGGAGGCTGGACTCCCCCTCCCCCTCTTGGGAAAGGGACCCTGAGGGGGAAGATGAGAGAGGCTGCTGTCCAGTGGAGCCTCCTTGTCCAGCAGCAGTCTACCTTGAACTCCTACAGTGCTGGAGGAAGGGGCGGCCGGACTGCCCCCCTCCGTTTCTTGGGGAAGGGGCCCTGGTTGGAAACAGTGGGCTTGGGTGGGGGGTGAAGACGAGAAAGGCTGTGGTCCAGTGGAGCCGCCTTGTCCAGCAGCAGTCTACCTTGAACTCCTAAAACACTGGTGGGGGGGTGACTCCTGGAAGGGGAGGCTGGATTCCTCCTCTCCCTCTTGGGGAAGGGATCCTGGTTGGAAACTGGGCTGAGGGGGAAGGGAGATGAGAGAGACTGCTGTCCACTGGAGCCTCCTTGTCCAGCAGCAGTCTACCTTGAGCTCCTACAGTGCTGGAGGAAGGGGAGGCCGGAACCCCCCACCCTTCTTGGGGAAAGGGCCCTGGTTGGAAACAGTGGGTTTGGGGGGGGGGTTGTGAAGATGAGAAGGCTGTGGTCCAGTGGAGCCTCCTTGTCCAGCAGCAATCTAAAAACGCTGGGGGGGGGGCGATCCCTGGAGGAAGGGGAGGCTGGATTCCCCCTCCCCCTCTTGGGAAAGGGACCCTGAGGGGGGAGATGAGAGAGGCTGCTGTCCAGTGGAGCCTCCTTGTCCAGCAGCAGTCTACCTTGAGCTCCTAAAACACTGGTGGGGGGGTAACCCCTGGAAGGGGAGGCTGGATTCCTCCTCCCCCTCTTGGGGAATGGGGCCTTGGTTGGAAACTGGACTGAGGGGGAAGACAGATGAGAGAGGCTGCTGTCCACTGGAGCCTCCTTGTCCAGCAGCAGTCTATCTTGAGCTCCTACAGCGCTGGAGGAAGAGGCGGCCGGACTGCCCCCCACTTTCTTGGGGAAAGGGCCCTGGTTGGAAACATTTGGCTTGGAGGGGGGGTTGTGAAGACGAGAAAGGCTGTGGTCCAGTGGAGCCTCCTTGTCCAGCAGCAGTGTAAAAACGCTGGGGGGGGGGCGATCCCTGGAGGAAGGGAAGGCCAGACTCCCCCTCCCCCTCTTAGGGAAGGGACCCTGGTTGGAAACTGGGCTGAGGGGGAAGGGAGATGAGAGAGACTGCTGTCCACTGGAGCCTCCTTGTCCAGCAGCAGTCTACCTTGAACTCCTAAAACACTGGGGGGGGTGACCCCTGGAAGGGGAGCTCTGGATTCCTCCTCCCCCTCTTAGGGAAGGGACCCTGGTTGGAAACAGTGGACTGAGAGGAGGAGGGGCAGATTGCGCCCCCCCCCTCCACCACCCCCATGTATCCCTATGCGAGGGGCAGTCAGTCAGAGGATGCTTTGCTGGGCATCCTTTCTCCAAAGGACAGAAAGATGCTGGTGGCTTTCTGGGAAGAAGAAGAAGAAAGTAGTGGATCCTTGAGGGGTGGGGGCTGCAAAGGAGATCGGCCAGCAGGTGCAGACCGGCCTCTCCATCCCTAGATGTACTTTCGAAGCACAAGAGGTGGAATTGAGTCCAGGCAGGCTTCTGTCTCCTTGGAGGCAGCTGACGGGTAGCTGGTGAGAAGAGAAGGTCAACATCATCATAATTAGCAGTAGGGGGAAAAGCAGGCCTGGAACAGGAAAAAAAAAATCATGAAAAAATCATTGGTTCAAAGAGGTGAGAAACCACAGTGGCTTCAAATGCCTGCTTCATTTGCATTTCCACACATACCACAACTTCCAATAGTTGATTATTGGAGGGGGAAAAAACAAAACTCCCATAGATATTTTTTTTAAAAAACTAACAGTCTGATTTATAACTTTATTTAGGTACCCAGTGATTGAATTTCATTTTTGATTTGTTAACTTCTGAAGGCCTTTATGACTCAAGGAGCTTAGTAAATTAATGTTTTTCCATAGGCCTTTCAGGTAAAATGGTAACATTGATACATTGGTGCAGATAATAGTAACATTGATACATTGGTACAGATAAAATATTTTCTTTGGAGACAGACTGTTACATGGTGACAGTGGCTGTTGCGTCTGGCATCTCCTGTCTTGAAGCAAGCAAGATCCGCTAGGTTTTTCAAAAACACCGTAATACACAATTTACCTTATAGGAAGTATCATGCAGTATCCTGTCCCTGACATTAATCCTTTAAATGTGCATGCTTCTGTATTTCCTAATAATGAACCCCATGGCTGTGGTTTCCTTTCCATCCCCAGCCGTTCAAATGGTGAATGTCCTTGAATAAATATTAAAAGCATAACTATGATAGCGTAATTTGGTGAGTTATTAGTATGTTGCCTTCAGCAATGTGAGAGGAGTTGCAGAAGTCTGGGAGGAAAAGCATGAGTTGTATCATCCAAGGACCATCTGGTCCATCTATTTCCGTGTGTAGAACATGGCATCTGGTTTTCAGAAGCACACAATCTCTGAGCTCAGGAAAGGCAGCGCCTTAATGCTACCAGGCTTTTAGTATTTAAAAGAGTCAACTATAATTTTTCCTTGTTGCCATTTATAAAAACTGAGCTTATTGATCAGCTCATTGCATTGCATGAAGAACGTCTTAAATTGAATCCTTCCATATTCTATTTAGAAAAAAGTAGAGGTGACAGGAGAAATTTTTCAGTGGAATCTGGTAAATCCACTGCCAGTTAGAGTAGGTAATTCATCTAATCTGGTGGATCAGATTGTCCAAAAGGATCTAGAAAAAAACTGAATCCACAGGAAGACCATATATACAGATTAGATTAAATTTAAGAGATAATTCTGTAAAAGACAATGACATCTGTACTTTATGACAGTTACAGGAGTCTTCAGAGCAACCATTGATAAAAAAAAGTTTGAAATAAAGTTTGTATTTTATCAGGAATTGGACAAATAAATACAATTTCCTGTATAGGTTCTTGTTATAAATAGGATCATGATGATATTTAATGTGCCCTTGCATCTCAGATTGTCAAAGTCAAAAAATAAGCTTATTTATTTCATAGTGTAGAGCAGGTTAATCCAGGAAATGAACTATCTTAAGCAATTCATAATAGACTCCATGTTAGGGTTTGAACTTTCTGTTTAGAATAGAATAGAATAGAATAGAATAGAATTTTATTGGCCAAGTGTGATTGGACACACAAGGAATTTGTCTTGGTGCATATGCTCTCAGTGTACATAAAAGAAAAGATACGTTCATCAAGGTACAACATTTACAACACAATTGATGATCAATATATCAATATAAATCATAAGGATTGCCAGCAACAAGTTATAGTCATACAGTCATAAGTGGAAAGAGATTGGTGATGGGAACTATGAAACGATTAATAGTAGTGCAGATTCAGTAAATAGTCTGACAGTGTTGAGGGAATTATTTGTTTAGCAGAGTGATGGCCTTCGGGAAAAAACTGTTCTTGTGTCTAGTTGTTCTGGTGTGCAGTGCTCTATAGCGCGTTTGAGGGTAGGAGTTGAAACAGTTTATGTCCAGGATGCGAGGGATCTGCAAATATTTTCACGGCCCTCTTCTTGATTCGTGCAGTATACAGGTCCTCAATGGAAGGCAAGTTGGTAGCAATTATTTTTCTGCAGTTCTAATTATCCTCTGAAGTCTGTTTTTCTTGTTGGGTTGCAAAACCGAACCAGACAGTTATAGAGGTGCAAATGGCAGACTCAATAATTCCTCTGTAGAATTGGATCAGCAGCTCCTTGGGCAGTTTGAGCTTACTGAGTTGGCAGAAAGAACATTCTTTGTTGTCCTTTTTTAATGATGTTTTTGATGTTAGCTGTCCATTTGAGATCTTGCGATATGATAGAACCCAGAAATTTGAAGGTTTCTACTGTTGATACTGTGTTGTCAAGTATTGTGAGAGGTGGAAGTATGGAAGGGTTTTTCCTAAAGTCTACCACCATTTCTACGGTTTTGAGTGTGTTCAGTTCCAGATTGTTTTGGTTGCACCACAAGGCTAGTCGTTCGACCTCTCGTCTATATGCGGATTCGTCATTGTCTCGAATGAGACCAATCACTGTTGTGTCATCTGCGAACTTCAGTAGCTTAACAAATGGATCATTGGAGATGCAGTCATTGGTATACAGAGAGAAGAGAAGTGGGGAGAGCACACAGCCTTGGGGGGCCCCTGTGCTAATTGTACAGGTATTTGATGTGATCTTGCTTAGCTTCACCTGCTGCTTCCTGTTTGTTAGGAAGCTTGTGATCCACTTACAAGCCTGTTCCGGTACCTGTAGCTGGTTTAGCTTAGGTAGAAGAGTGTCTGGAATGATGGTATTGAATGCTGAACTAAAGTCTACAAAGAGGACCCTTGCATAGGTCTTTGGAGACTTTGGAGTCTTTGGAGACTGTTAAGATTTTCCTATCACATTATCTGCAGTTTCATCATTTGTAGCATAGATTTAAATGACACTTGCAGAGAGCTAGACATACTTGTCCTCTGACAGTTAGTTGTATTAATATATTGGCAAATAGGTGCACCTGGTGAGATTGTATTACCTGTTTCTTGGTAAAAGTTTTTTAAAGGCAAGTGGCAGCATCTTACTGAATAGCATTAACATTCTTCCTGTTTTCTGGCTTACAAACTGAGGCAAAGATTGAAGGTTTAACTCTGGTCAGGGCTTGAGAGGGAAATTGTCTCAAACCCATTTTAAGACCTTCCTTACTTTCATAATGGAAGAAAGGTAGTTTGAAAGATAAAACATCACCTGAGAGCAAATGGAGTTCTATTATAAGATTGTTATTTTATAGAAGCACAAATAGGTAGCTAACGTACCTAGATCCCTATCCTCCTCATCACAGCTTTTCTCTTTCAAGTATTAATATTGTTAGAGGCAAAGTATTTTCTAAATGCTGTTGACTATCTATCTTGTCTAATATGCTTGAAAATATTTTCACTGGCTTTTAACTATCTTGAAAAGTGCATAACTTAAAAAAAAGTCCAAAAAGAGTTTAGTTTAGTAAAAATTGGAAGATTTGTTTTGCTATATTTGTAGCAAGTGTCAAAGGGTCTCATCTTAAGCATTTAAAAATTAAAAATTATGGATAGCAGATGCCTCATCTGCATTTAATAACAGACATTTAAAAAAAAATTAAGTTGCATTCTGGGAACCATTTGGTTTTCTTAGTCAAAGCTTTATTTTACCAGAGAAGGAAAATGGATTATTAACACTCAGAAAACCTTGGTAATGGTATAATACTGATTTTTGGGAAAAGCCAACAAATGTTTCCACTCATGTTTATATTTCTGTTTCCTATCCCCAAAACGAAGCCCTCCCTCATTTTTTCCTCCACTTTCCAGAATGGAAAGTTTGGTTTTGACTTTGGTTACAAATGCTCCTTTTCAGAAGGAACAAAAGTTACTCTGTTTCCACATTTTAGAATTATTTTTGTTGATGTTTTGAAGTATGATTACTTTGATAAATCAAGTGATCGATACAACAAGCCTTTGTAATGCTATTGTTAAAGTTCAGTGTATGAAATACTTCCATGTTGAGTGATACTTTATGAACCTTTCAGAGATTTATTTTTGGAATGGGCTGAAATTAACTGTTAGACTAAAACTCTAAAATGTCCACCTTTTTTTGAAAAGGTTTGATTTTAAAAGCATTTTGTTTCAAGCTTGTATACTGCAAGCCTGCATAGTATACAGCCTGGGGGCTACATATGACCCACCAAGCAACCTTTAAAAAATAAGTACTATAATAAATTTAGAGCTGTCACTGCAGCCCACGCTAGTGCTTCTACTGCCATGGAGCAGCTGATCAGTATTTCTGTGCAGCACATAAGAATGTTCGATATTACCAATGCAGCTTTTCCCCCCTCAATGAGTTGTGCAGGTCTGGAATAGCGTAACCACTACCAGCACCTTAATATATACCAGCAGCTTATCTTCAGAAAGGCGTCCAAAATCCAAGTTTTAGATCCTATAGAATTATTTCATGAACCTTAGTGTGTGGTTCTCAACAACCTTGGGGCATTCGAATTGTGGATTCAGTTTTAAAACTGGGAAAGGATTTGCCCTTTAAGTTTATATTCTAGTTTAGGGGAACGCCAATTAGATTTTGCATTCTTTTATTTATTTTTATTTATTTATTTTGTCACAACAATATATATAAGCATCACACAAAAAGATTATATAGTATATAAACATATATATTAGGAAATATAAGGAGGTATAAGCATATATATATATATATATATATATGAAGAAAAGAAGAAAAACAATAGGATAAGAACGATAGGCACGTTTGTGCTCTTATGCACGCCCCTTATGGTCCTCTTAGGAATGAGGTGAGGTCAATATTAGAAAGTTTTTGGTTAAAGCTTTTGGGATTATGAAAAGAGACCACAGTCAGGTAAAGTGTTCCAAGCACTGATGATTCTGTTACAGAAGTCATATTTTCTGCAATCTAGATTAAAGCGGTTAACATTAAGTTTAAATCTATTGGTTCCTCTTGTATTATTGCAATTAAAGCTGAAATAGTCTTTAACAGGAAGGACATTATAATAGATGATTCTATGAGTTAAACTTAGGTCTTGTCGAAGGCGACGGAGTTCTAAATTTTCTAAGCCTAGGATTTCAAGTCTGGTGGGATAAGGTATTTTGTTGTTTTCAGAGGAGTGGAGAACTCTTCTTGTAAAATATTTCTGGACATGTTCAATTGTGTTGTGGACATGTTCAATTTATGTTGGCTTTCCCAAGCCATCCAACTAATTTTTTTTATGCTCTTATTGCACTTTCGATTTTTATTTTCAAGGCAGTGGGTTATATTACTATTTTGCCAACTGGCATGATTTCCCAGAGAAGTTTTAATATTGAAATCTTTTTTTCCTTGTTGGCTAATTAGATGGGAGCATAATGGTATACTTGTACAGTGAAACCTTCATTTATTAAACCTTGATACAACTAACCTTTCATGCAGTGGAGCAGATTTCCATGGACAATTTGTGTAGTGGCATCACTTAAATGATGTAATTAGTATAATGGTATCCCATGAAGGATGTAAATCACTAGAACAACTTACTTTATGTAGGTTCTGTGAGTAACAGATCCTCTCCCTGCCAAATTAATCCCTTGAAACAAATTTTCTCCATAATTTACCTTCCTCTTTTTCTCTCTTTTGATCAAATAATTTTCAGTTTCTTGTTCAATCAGAAAAGTAGCGATCCATCATCACCACTTAGTAGTTTTTATACACCATCAAGTTGAACAAGTCCACACATTAAAAAAAAGATTAAAAATACAGAAATCAATCCCTCCCATGCCCAAACTCTGCAGTAACAATAAACAAAAAGAAAATGTTAGCCCATCAATAATGTCAACAAAATCCATACAAATTATGTACCAAATGTCCAATTAAAGAATATGGCCTCCAGTGCCTTGCAAAATACTTAGAACACAAGATGTAGCTTTGGAGGACATAATGTTCCAAAAAATGAGGCCACTGCGGTGATAGATGACCTTGGTGTCCATATACCTTTGCTGTAAAGCAGGAAGGCACCCTAAGCCTCCAAATGTTTTGTTTTGTTTATTTATTTATTTGTCAAGCATGTATTAGATAACATATAAGTATAAACATGATTATGTATACATGAGATGGATACGAATAAAAGAGGACAGTTGGACAGGGACGGTAGGCATGTTGGTGCGCTTATGCATGCCCCTTACAGACCTCTTAGGAATGGGGTGAGGTCAAGAATAGACAGTCTAAGGTCAAAGTTTTGGGGGTTTGGGAAAGAAATCACAGAGTCAGGTAGTGCATTCCAGGCATTGGCCACTCTGTTGCTAATAATAATAATAATAATGTTTTAATTTGTATACCGCCCTTCTCCCGAAGGACTCAGGGCGGTGAACAGGCAGATAAAATACAAACATACACAATAGTTAAAACAACCCTTAAAAAACTGATTTAAATTTGCCCAAAAATTTAAAATAACAATACACCCCATAAAATTACAAAAATTTAAAAACCCATCAAATTCAATTAAAATTTAAAAGTAAAATCAAGCTAGTCCAGCCATACGAAATAAATATGTTTTAAGTTCGGGGCGAAAGGTCCTAAGGTCAGGTAGTTGTCGAAGCCCGAGGGGAAGTTCGTTCCACAGGGTCGGAGCCCCCACAGAGAAGGCCCTCCCCCTGGGGGCCGCCAGTCGACACTGTTTGGCTGACGGCACCCTGAGGAGTCCCTCTCTGTGGGAACGCACCGGATGATGGGAGATAGAGGCCGGCAGTAGACGGTCCCGTAAGTAGCCCGGTCCTAAGCCATGGAGCGCTTTAAAGGTGGTAACCAATACCTTTGAAGTGCTGAAGTCATATTTCCTGCAATCAAGGTTGGAGCAGTTTACCTTAAGTTTGCATCTATTGTGTGCTCAGGTATTGTTGCCTGGGTAAGCTGGGCAGATTCTGCTTGAGGGAATCAAGCTGCTAGCTGTTGACAGCCTTACCTGACAAAAATTTTCCAGTTCCTGTTCACACAAAAAAAGAGATTGTAGGAGGAGAGCTCTGCTAGTCTATAAAACTCTGGTAGCACTCATTCCGAGTCAACAGTTTTTATTCAAAGGCATAGACTTTCATGAGTCGCAGCTTACAAAAACTTATGCTTTTAACAAAAATTGTTACTCGGAAAAGGTGCTGTCAGATTCCTGGAAAAAAAATGTGCGAGTTAGATAGCATTGTTTCTTGAGTTCACTGATGCTGTTTTAAGTTCCTGCTTTTCTTCCATTCTCTTATCCCTTCCTGTGCAGGGAATTACATGGATGTGTGATCTTTTCCCTCGGAAAAATACAATGAAGGGCTAAGAAGATTCCCAGAAACTCATACAACTCATGTAACTCCTGAGAGAGCTGATGCTGAAACTAAAAAATAACCATCTTATGTAAGTGGGGAACATCTGAGACATTCTGCACTATTTATTTTTGCGGGATAAAATAATCCACCAATCGGAACATCTTACATAAGATGCCCTCCTAAGATTTAAAGAATTTGGGCACCTTTTCCCTTCAGTCTCCCATGTGAATGTCCAGGGTTTAGCTCATGTTTCCATCACTTCATCTGCTTTAATTCCAGGAATGGAGGGAAATAACTTGGTTTTGTTGCTGCTACAATTGAACAGTTGGGTGATCTACTGTACATCACTCACACATTTACCTTCTGCCCATCTCTGGTGTTGATTAATTCTTTGGTATCTTAAATTTGTGTGTTATTTCTATTCCCATCTGCAAAATATTGATATATGCAACAAATTGGAACAACACAGATACACCTTACAGATTGAATGTTTTATGCCCAGCATCTGTTCACACTAGAAAAATGAAGAAGAAAGTGGTATGTTTGTATAAGTTTATAAGACCTACAAATACTACCTTTACGTCAAGTTATTTTATTGGTTTAGAATAGTATATTCTGTGCTGGTTGAGTTTTGAATATGTTCCACATCAGAGATTTTGTGACTGAATTCAGAAATTTACAAAAAGTTTTACCCTCCATTCCTCTTTTTTTCCACAAGCATATATTTTGATAGTAGTTTGAATGGTTTAAGGAGCTAAATTGCACATGTTTCATTTTGCCCATTGGGATCTCACTTACCTGTTCCTGACCTTCTTGAGTGGCTACAATAGGATGCTTCTAAGCCTCATAAGTTTCTCAGATGTCTTCTTTCAAGCTTGAATATCTAGGCCAGGGGTGTCCAACCTTGGCAACTTTAAGACTTGTCTAGCTAGGGAATTCTGGAAGTTGAAGTCCAGAAGGCTTAAAAGTTGTCCAAGTTGGACATACCTCATCTAAGCCTTCATCTTAACAAGAGCCACTCTGAAAAAGTTCCTTCACATTTGATCTTGGAGTACATTTGCTTTTTTAATAGCATCTTTACTGTATGAGGCTTTCCAAATGTTTAGTGAATTTAATACATTCCCTCACCCAAATTAAAACGGAAGGTGTTTTGTCTAAAGATGTGTTTTACATTTGCCAGTTGGAAGGAAGGCATTTATTTCCCATCTTTTGAACCACAGCATTTCTGGAAGGGATGATGGATCAGCCCAGTGGGAGAAGTTTCATGCAAGTTCTTTGTGAAAAATACAGCCCGGAAAACTTCCCTTATCGTCGTGGTCCCGGAATGGGCGTGCATGTCCCGGCTACACCTCAGGGTTCCCCTATGAAAGGTACAGGTTTTGGCTGCATTTTTCTTTTGACTTCCCTAGAGCAGGGCTTGGATTAAAATTTATTATGTTTACTCTTTGTTCTCCCTCTTCTGTGAGAGGGATGAAAGGGAAACAGAGTTCCTTTCTGGACTGCAAAGAATTTTTGGGTGCACTAACTGTTTATTTGCTCCTTCCTCCCTGACCTCCACCCTCAATTCTGATTTTGAATTCCTGTCAGGTTGATCACAGGTTGATCACAGACATTCCCAAAGAGGAAATACAAACCAGGTTATTTGGGTGGAACTGAGAGTAACTGAATGTGACAGAAAAGAACAAAAGAAACTTGAGTCAGTCGGGGACAAAATGTATTGTATGTCACTCAGAGTTAACCTTTCCAGAGACACCTTAAGAAAAAAAAAATCTTCTGATTTTTTCATTCAAGTACCTCAAAAAGATGGAAAAACTATCTTGGCCCTCAGTCAAGGTTATGTTTTTATTAAAATGCTTCTATCCAGCAAAATATCACAGTGTATGCCGCAGCATACTGTTCCCTTGTTCAATGTGCGCATCCTCATTACCCGTTTCTTATTAGCAACTCCCCTAATGAAAAAGGCAAAATTAAAGTTTTCCTTTATGACGGTAATCATTGCAATTGTCCCAGGAAATCATCTTTTATATGAAGAAAGAAGATCTCTCTCTATCCTTGCATCTTTCATATTGTCTCCAAAGTTACTATTATTTTGTTAGATTTCATTTCCAGAAATCTGGAATTTGGTTTCACTGATTCCTGAAACATTAATACTGCTTCTGAAGAACCCACTGAAAATAGTATTAGGGTAGATGATAAGAAACTATGAAAAGATATTAGTTGGTGTTCATCAAGTACAAACGTGGAATCCAGAGAAGGATGTCTAGGAGAAATTTATCGTGTTTTACCTTTTGACATAGTCATCCTAAACCAGGGGTGTCAAACTCGATTGAGGGCCACATCAGGGTTGTGTTTGATCTCGAGGGGCCAGCTCAACATCACTCATCTCGGGGGAGCCCAAGCGCTCTGCCAGCAAAAAGGGCTCTCACGCTCCATTTGTTTTTGCTGCAATGGCCTCCTGCAACCCTCTGCCAGCGAAAACAGAGCTTGTGGTGTTGCATGCGGGCCCCCCGAATTCCATTTTCACTGGCAGAAGCACTGCAAGCTGGTCCTTCGCTGTTTCCAGGGTAGCCCTGCGGGCCAGATCTAAGCACCCTGTGGGCTGGATCCGGTCCCCAGACCTTGAGTTTGACACTCCTGTCCTAAACCAAATAATTACATTAATTAGCCCTTAGGACATTCTAATTTACAGTTTCATGTATTCCAGAGTCACTTTTCACTTCCATCCAGCAAAGAGCATCATGGATTGCATAATAATAAAACAGTATCTTTTAAAAACAGCCACATCAGGTACAGTTCATCAGACACGGAATCTCATTTTTATACGGCATTTTTTTAAAAATGTATTCTGGATCAGAATTGCTTGGATGGATAACATTGCTCTGCAAAAACGAGAGAGTCCTTATAAGGGCCTCCTGTCGGTTCTGCTTTTTTCAGACCGCCTCAACCTGCCAAGCGTGCTGGTGTTGAACAGCTGTGGGATCACCTGTGCAGGAGACGAGAAGGAGATAGCTGCCTTCTGTGCTCACGTATCTGAACTGGATCTTTCTGACAACAAATTAGAAGACTGGCATGAGGTAAAGCAGCTTATGCGAACTTCATTCTGAGTAGTAACAAGAACAGCTGGCTTTGCTGCAGGTAGAGATGTCTGTTCCGGATGGATTCACATGTGCATCTGGAATTATTGAAGCAAATGTCCTTGCCCGGGGTAATCCAAGGACTTGATTAATTTAGTAGTTTCTCCTTCCATTTCAAGGGATGCGGTGGCTCAGTGGCTAAGACACTGACCTTGATCTAAAGGTCGGCAGTTCAGCGGTTTGAATCCCTAGTGCCGCGTAACAGGGTGAGCTCCCGTTCCTTGTCCCAGCTTCTGCCAACCTAGCAGTTTGAAAGCACGTAAAAAATGCAAGTAGATTTGGCTGAGATGGCTAAAATCACAGCTTTTTTAAAAGACAATACGCAGGAAAGATATTTAATTGAATGGAAAAAATGGATTGATTATCTACAAAATAGATATCAGATTAAGAAATATCAGATTGCCTTTGAATAATTAGAAAGTTATTTTATGTAATGGGGAGGGGGTTGGGAGATGAAAAGCTTTGGATGTGGTTATTTGGATTGGAAGGGAAAATTTTATTCTATGTTTGGTTTATGTATAACAATACCTTGTGATTGACCCGGGAAGCCGGGGGGGGAGGGGAAGGGTTTTTGGGAGGAGGGGAAAAAGGGGAAAATGTTTTTGTTTTTTAAAACTCTTTCAATTAAAAAAAAAAATGCAAGTAGAAAAAATAGGGACCATCTTTGATGGGAAGGTAATAGTGTTCCATGCACCTTTGGCATTGAGTCATGCCAGCCACATGACCATGGAGACGTCTTCGGACAGCTCTGGCTCTTTGGCTTTGAAACAGAGTTGAGCACCGCCCCCTAGAGTCGGGAACGACTAGCACATATGTGCGAGGGGAACCTTTACCTTTTACCTTTCATTTCGTATCCCAAACCTCAAACTTTCTCAAGCACCTATTCTTCCTTGCTCATCTCTCCTCTTGTCGTGTCCCACTCCTCCGCTGACGGCCGGGTCAGGGAAATCCGAATCAGGCTTGCCTCTGCAGCTCTGCCCAAAGTCCTAGCAAAGTCCTCAGAGCAGGCAGGAGACCAGTAAGTGACTTCAGCAAGATAAGTTCGACTTTTGCCTGACTCAGAGACTGCCAGAAAGTAGATCCTTTATATAGGCCATGGGGTGTGGCTCCATGACTCAGCACTCATTAAGGCCTGCCCCTCCCTTCCTTCTGTTGCCTCCGCCTATCCAATCTTCTGATGCGAGGATTACTCCAATCAGCTGTTGGTAATAAACCCTCCTCAGGCTCACATGCTGTGGAGGAGGGGGAGGGGTCTAGCTGCTCCGTTTGCCTGGGCATGGAGTCAGGGCTGGGGCAGGGAGGTGCTCCTTCTTCTGCACTTTGTCTGGGCATGGAGCCAGGACTGGGGCCGGGAGGCATACATTCCTCTGTGTTCGGGAGCAGATAAGAAGGCCCCGGCTGCTCTGAGGGCGGGCAAGACACAACACCTCTGAAGATTCTCTTCGGAGCTCCCATCATCAGCTTGTTGCCTTTAGCCATGCCTTTTACAGTGTCATAATCTCAGCTACCTTCCAAGAGTGGGAGGGAAGAAGATGTTCTCTGTTTCTCTGTCATTTTTCTTTCTTTGGGGCCTCTTAATGCCTGTGTCAGCGTTCCAGAAAAAAACCCAAGTAAAAATTCGGAAGCAAGCATCTTTCAAAGTTCTATTTACTAGGATAGGTAAACTGGCACACCTGGGAAAACCCGAATCTGAGAGGTCCAGGTTTCCCCTCAATAAATCAAAAACCCCAAGACCATCCCCTCACTCCTCAGTCGATCACATGCTCCAATCGCCAACCGTCCCATCTCGCGACAGCACTCCGACCACTCCTTCTCCAGATGCAGGATCGGCCTGACTTTGACCGACAGGAAGAATGCTATTATGTCTAAGGACAACCCCTCTACTAAATCCCCCCCTCCTACTTTCCCACACATGAGAAAGGGGCAGCACGGAAGCTTCTGGACTAATACGGCTTCCAAAGCTGACAGCCTGCATTAGAATGAGGTTTAGACTGGACCAGGGGAGATGCAGTTTCAAGCATATAAAATCTTGCTAGATAACCCTCGCCTAGTTATCTCTCAGACCAGCCGACCTTACCCACAGCTTCTTGGAGGGGATAAAATGAAATGAGATCCCCGTGTAACTCACCTTCCCCTCATTGGAGGGAAGGCGGAATGTGATTTTAAAAATGGAAAGTTCTAATTGTTAATGAAACTCCTTGAGTCTTCTTAATTTTATTAGCAGGCGGTAAAATGGGTTATAAGATCAGGAAGAGCTGTACAGTAAGGCTGTTGCAGCTAAGATTTTTAACAGATCCCACTGACTCTCATTATTATGATCTCTCTTTTAGCCCATATGTCTTCAAAAAAAAAATGGATTTGGGTTTGGCCGAAATGTTGCAATAATTGTTCTAAATGCTCTCCAGCAGTTTGTATATGTGTTTTCCTCCATGTTTCCTTGCAGGCTTTGGATTATATTAAGCCAAAACAGGAAAGGGGTTTTTATTGCCTTTTGGCCATCCGTTTTTCATTCTCAAATGTTAAAAGAATTAGAAAGTTTTTTGTGGGGGTGGGGGGACCCAAACATAAATGAATTTCGGGAATCAAAATTCTTTATTAAAATGGTATTTGACGCATACAAGATTGCAGAAAAGATGGGTTAGCCTGGATAAAATAGTCCTTTGAAAAATGTTGGCACTTGTAAGTTATTTCTTTTCTATAGTTGCTGTTCTTTTCTTTAGAAGCCTGCCAGGTATCTGTTTTTTTCCCCTTATCAAGTCTTTCTAAGAGTGTAATTAACTGAACCATTGAGGGGAACAAGCAATTAACGAATCAATCGAAATCATCAAATGGCCACGGTATGAATTACAGATAACTATCTAGAATGCTGTTAGAATCCTTATCATTCTTCAACTCGGTGAAGTTGACTGGAAAGGTTGCTGGGAAGTTTTAATATTATTGGAGATCTGATTACAGGTTTGTTTGTGTTTTTTTTCTTCTTCCCTTCTCTCCCAGGTCAGTAAAATTGTATCCAATGTCCCTCACTTGGAGTTTCTGAACCTGAGTTCCAATCCTCTGAATTTGTCAGTTTTAGAAAGGAAATGTGCTGGATCTTTCTCTGGTGTTCGCAAACTTGTGCTCAACAACAGCAAAGCTTCTTGGGAAACAGTCCACACTATACTGCAAGAATTACCAGAGTAAGCCTAAAAGAAGTAGGGTGTTAAGGGTTAACTGACAAAATCTATTAAGAAAGGAGAAGGACTGCAACAGTTAAACTCAAAACACAAATTCCCAAAAATAAATTGGAATTTATTTACTTCTAACTGCTTTCCTCCAGACTAGTAGTGGACAGGGCCCTCAAAAATATGCTCTGTTTGACTTTTTTAATCTTTTCGAATGGCCACCTTTTGCACCAGCTGACAGATTCAAATTCTCTCCAAAAGAAATCCAACCAAGAACTTCAGATTTTAGAACTGAACCTAGAGTTCATTACAAAATCTATAGTTTAGATTTGGTCTCCTGTCTTGTTTGGTTTCCATGCATGTCAGTGTTGCTATTTTTAATTTTATATTAGCAGCTATATTCCCATCAAGGAGTTTAAGGCACTCCACAAAAGGTAGTGGAAAGTTTTACTAGCCCATTTGGCTACCACAAATTTTTACTTTAGCCTAAAGGAAGGAAGGCGAAGGAGCCTGATTGCCTGAACATGATTTTAACAAAAAGCCATGATGTTCAAATGTGTTAGACAATTATTATGGCAGCTTCTTGTCATATTGTAATTGTATTTACATGTTACTGAATGGTGTTCCAAGAGGTTCAGTCTCCCTTATTTAGTTGTACTCCCTTATAATGACGTTAGTATGAGATGCTGATTTAAGATTATAGCTTCAGTGTGTGTGTGTGTGTGTGTGTGTGTTTATGTGTGTAAACTGAGTCACTCCTTCTCATCAGAAAAGGGGTGTATCAGGGAAGACCAACACCCGTTTGGTCTATCTTAAACTCCTGGCAGTGCAGTAGATCAGGCAAAAAAAAACCTGGGTTCTGTAATATACCCCTTTTCTATTTGCATAGCTCTATTTTCCCCATCGAGAAGCATTCAATAGCATATCCATCCTTAAGCAGAGTACATCACAAAGCCATTTGTGGTTTGTGCAGATCTATCGACTTCCAAAGTTTTTAGACAACGTTTCTGAACTACTACTAAGCTGCTTGGGGCATTTATCGGTAAATTTATCACTTTAACAGATATACCGCCAGTAGGGCAGTCCACGTTCTGCCTTTCTGCTCTTTGGTTATCAGATCAAATAGCTTTGCTAATGGACATGCTGGCTTTTGATTGAGACTAAATGGGGGTGCAGAGAGAGTGCAGGACAACTTCCAGTTAAACGTTCCCTTACATATTTTATAAGGCCTGGCAGAGGCTCCCTTCAGCTTGGCAACTCTGTTTTCCTTCATGTGGGACCAGAGCTTATTGAATCCAACCACCTGCTCTCACGCTAACTAACCAAATGCAGATTCCGTCAGCAATCCAGAGACGGGATTACAAGGGCAACAGATTTTTCCCCCTAGCAGTTTTCCCCTAGGAGGATATATTTGGGAATGCTTTTTCTGCTGCTGCTGCTGCTGCAAGTAATAGTGATACAAGCCCATCTTTTAATGCTCATCAATGTGTCTTTTCCTTAAAACCAACATTAACTGGATTGTATAGAGATGTTGCTGCATATTTTAATCGGAATTTTCTCCCTGCAGCTTGGAGGAACTTTTCCTGTGCCTTAACGACTATAATACAGTGTCTTGTTCTCCAGCTTGTTGTAATTCCCTCAAATTGCTCCACATAACTGACAATAATCTCAAAGACTGGACTGAAATCCGGAAGCTGGGGATAATGTTTCCATCACTAGATACTTTGGTTCTGGCCAATAACACTTTGTCAACCATTGAAGACTCCGATGATTCCCTGGCAAGGCTATTCCCGAACTTGCGATCTATCAGTCTGCACAAGTCAGGTGAGATCTTGGATGAAATATAATGGAAGGATGTGCGAGGCCTGTTGGATCGGAACAAAGGCCTAGCTTAATCCAGGCTTCTGTTCCCAAACTGCTCACGTAAATATCCTGGAAAGCTTGCAAGAGCATCCTTCTGCTGCGAAGAGGCACACTTTTCCTCAAGCATGGAAAGAAATTGTGGCTCCCCTGTTAGGCAGGGAAAATCAGTGTGGCTCGGCACAAACAAAGAGGCAGAATCCAAATTCTCACTTGGTCACATGTTTAGAATTAGAATAGAATAGAATAGAATAGAGTAGAATAGAATAGAATAGAATTTTTTATTGGCCAAGTGTGATTGGACACACAATGAATTTGTCTTGGTGCATAAGCTCTCAGTGTACATAAAAGAAAAGATGCGTTCATCAAGAATCATAAGGTACAACACTTAATGATAGTCATAGGGTACAAATAAGCAATCAGGAAACAATATCAGTATAAATCGTAAGGATAAAGGCAACAAAGTTACAGTCATAAGTGGAAAGAGATTGGTGATGGGAATGATGAGAAGATTAATAGTAGTGCAGATTTAGTAAATAGTTTGACAGTGTTGATGGAATTATTTGTTTAGCAGAGTGATGGCCTTCGGGAAGAAACTGTCCTTGTGTTCAGTTGTTCTGGTGTGCAGTGCTCTGTAGCGTCATTTTGAGGGTAGGAGTTGAAACAGTTTATGTCCTGGATGCGAGGGGTCTGTAGATATTTTCCCAGCCCTCTTTTTGACTTGTGCAGTATACAGGTCCTCAATGGAAGGCAGGTTGGTAGCCATTGTTTTTTCTGCAGTTCTATTTTATTTTATTTTTTTATAAGGCTGGAAGAATCCTGAATACATTTTAGAGCAAGCATATATAGGTTCCTTCATTTTACTTAGTTACCTAACAGGAGCTATAGCTCATAGTAGATGAGGTATAGAAATTACTCACATCCTGTGGTAATGAGCTTGCTGGCTTGCAAGCTTTATGGTTTCTTTAACGAGGTCTTCACGAGTTTGGAGGCTTTAATTATTTTATTTCTGTCATTTCAACCTAAGAATCTAAATCATCAGACCAATTATCAGAATCCCGATTAATACCCCAGGAGTAGGTTGATACTTTTTTATCCTTTAATTAATAATCTTACCTTGAGAATTTTGCCTGATCTCTTATCAAAAGTCATTCTAATTGGCAGCCTTTACTATGTATTTTTTTAAAAATTGTGATTCCTATAGTTTCCATATGCTCTGAAATAACTTTCTTCATGGCAAATGAACCTCCGTCTTTTGATCCTGCACAAGCCGAAAAAATCTAGTATTATGGAAAAGATAATTTTATTAACTGTTTTCATCATGCCGTACAGTTTTTAGCAACTCATGTGGCATTAATATTTAGTGAGGCTTTAAAACCTTTCGCGTAAGTTCCCTCATCAGTGTGTGTTCATGCAGCGAATGAGTACCTAATGCCAAGCCAATTGTCAAAGAAGTTGGCTCTCTTGAAGATTTATTTCTTTTTGAGCTCATTCCTAAATTAAACCTCACCACCCCTTTATTTGCACAAATATTTTTCATCATCTCCCTTTGCACTTTCTTAAAGCATGTTTACTCTTCTGTGTTTAATCAAATTAACGACTGATACAGTAGCTATGTCAACTGGCTCTAGATGGTTCCTAGACTTAGAAATGGGAAAGAACATTGGCCAGGTATAACCTTTTAGAAGAATGAGGTGGGCCATCTTTAGCATCTGAAGTTCCACATTCCATCGCTCAAGGATTCAGTGCTCTCTAGAAAGAAAAGTATAATTATTCCTTAAGAATAACTCAGTTGCTTCCATTTGTTTGAATTGTGATGCCACTGGATGATAATAACAGGGTTTTACTGATTTATTTAACTTACTACATTCGTACCGCTGGGAATACGAGAGTATACCATAAGCCAAAGCCTTAACTTCCCAGGAAATCTAATCCCGTAGCTGTGTTTTTACCAAAATATATCCCTCTCTCTCAGTAATTAATCACCACCTTCATTGGAACAGAAAAGGTGGAAATGAAATGTTATTTTCAGAAGGGGAAAGTAGTTGAACAACTCCCCAGAATAATCTTAACTTTTCAAGGCTGACATTTTTAAAAATAACAAAATATAATTCACATAAGTATAAAATCAGCGGGGAGAAATCCGTGTTCAGATATCATTCCCTGGTAAGAGTAATTTTCTATTACATTTGAGAAATGTTTAATAGAGAAACATTTGAAAACGGTGTGCCTGAGCCATTTATTTTTTCTGTTCCGTTCCTCATCTAGTTTCGGCCTGTGAATAATTTTCACACAAGCTCAGCCTAGAACAGGGATCTCCAACCTTGGCAACTTTAAGCCTGGCGGATTTCAACAACCCAGAATTCTGGGCGTTGAAGTCGCCAGGCTTAAAGTTGCCAAGGTTGGAGACCCCTGACCTAGAATATGTTACACCTCTTCACTTGTCTGTTTTCCTTGCTTTTCCGTGAGCCTTTCCTTTCTTTAAAGCAGGTCTACATTCCTGGGAAGATGTCGACAAACTGAATTCTTTCCCCAAGCTTGAGGAAGTGAGGTTGCTGGGAATCCCTCTCCTTCAGTCGTACACCAATGAGGAGCGGAGGAAGCTGGTAATAGCCAGGTCTGGAGATTTTGTAGTAGATCCAGCCTTAATACGATTAAAAATTGTGTGTGACTTAAGTCTAAAGTGCTCAGTCTCAAACAGGGAATTGGAAGATAGTGGACTCCTGTAACCTGTGAGTTTTGTGAGTGAATCAAAAAAATAACGGGGTGGGGGAGAAGGAACTTACGTTGTGAATTAAAATTGTTCCATGTAATAAAAGTGGCAGTGGACTGGCAAAGCACCGTAAGTTACTCTGTTTTAAAGGACTACAATAATATAATATAATATAATATAATATAATATAATATAATATAATATAATATAATATAATATAATATAATATAATATAATATAATATAATATAATATAATATAATATAATATAATATAATATAATATAATATAATTAATATAATATAATATAATATAATAATATAATATAATATAATATAATATAATAATATAATATAATATAATATAATATAATATAATATAATATAATATAATATAATATAATAATATAATATAATATAATATAATATAATATAATACAATACAATACAATAACAAATACAATACAATTACAAATACAAATACAAATACAAATACAAATACAATTACAAATACAAATACAAATACAATACAATACAATTACAATACAATACAATACAACAACAGAGTTGGAAGGGACCTTGGAGGCCTTCTAGTCCAACCCCCTGCCCAGACAGGAAACCCTACATCATCTCAGACAGATGGTTATCCAACATTTTCTTAAAAACTTCCAGTGTTGGAGCATTCACAACTTCTGCAGGCAAGTTGTTCCACTTACTAATTGTTCTAACTGTCAGGAAATTTCTCCTTAGTTCTAAGTTGCTTCTCTCCTTGATTAGTTTCCACCCATTGCTTCTTGTTCTACCCACAGGTGCTTTGGAGAACAGCCCGACTCCCTCTTCTTTGTGGCAACCCCTGAGATATTGGAAGACTGTTATCATGTCTCCCCTAGTCCTTCTTTTCATTAAACTAGACACACCCAGTTCCTGCAACCGTTCTTCATATGTTTTAGCCTCCAGTCTCCTAATCATCTTGGTTCCTCTTCTCTGCACTCTTTCCAGAGTCTCAACATCTTTTTTACATTGTGGCGACCAAAACTGGATGCAATATTCCAAGTGTGGCCTTACCACATTTGTATATTTATATAGAAAGTCAACTTATTGCCTTTAGGGGGAAAAAATCATAAATCTCTTGTATTTGGAGACTGTTGAGTCTTTGTGCCCATTTTTTTGCTTGATTCCCTATTGGTATTTTTAATGTTTGCTATACTGCAGACTTATTTATTTATTTATTTAAAAGCATTACCTACCATTTAAAAAAATCTCAGCGGTTTGAACTAAAATCCATCTTCATGTCTAGCCTGGGGCATCAGGGAGAATCCAGGCAAGGCCCTAATCTCAGACGGAGTCGTTTAACTTGTACTTCAGTGTCTCATTTTACAGCTTTGCAGGCAGGGAAATGACTCAAGGATAGGAGCTGAGAGAGGCCTTTGTCAATCAGTGGTAAAGAGAAAGGATCCACTTCATAGTCTTCCCTTCCGGTGTACTTTTTGTATTTTGCAGTGCGAATATGCCCATTGCACATACGCCGGTTGTCATCTCCTCTCTGAAATCTCAAAAGCCACTGACGACAGATGTTAAATTAACTGTTGAGAAGTTTAGAGACAGTTGCTTGAGCTGTGCTCTGATGGGTACTAGTTGTGCCAATTTAAAAGACATAAACCTTTGATCCCACATTCTGCAGTTCCGCATTCATTATTTTCTTTAGTGTTTAAAATGCCTAAAGTGTGTGTACCTGAACTTGGATGCTTTGTCCTTTCGGTCAGCTATCTTTCTATTCATATTCTCCATCTGGAATGATTGGAGTGACAGACTAACCCAGGAACTACAGAAAAAATCTCCCTCCCTCCCCCTCCCTCCCTCTCTCTCTCACACACACACACAAACACACATCAATACTGCAGATTAGGGAAGCAGTAAATAGCAAATTTCTACAGCCTTTCCTAAGTTACCAACACGTTATAACAATGCCTTGGAAAGTCCACAAGAAGGAAGGCATTTAGGAAATCATCAGATACATTTATAATCGAGTCGTAATGCACAATTTTAAATCAATTCTTCTCTGTATGAAGCCCTGTAAAAATGCAATTTCCCCGACAGCTATATTTTTGGGTATCAGATTCTGCAGGAATCTCCTGAGAAGACAATATTTGCTGCTGACTATTTGGGATTATTATTTTTTTCTTTTGTCCTCCCCCCCCATCATCCCTTGCTCATCTGTTAACATTTTCTCTTCTTGTCTTCGGCAGGCTACCATCAATCACCAAGCTGAACGGAAGTGTCATAATGGACGGAGAACGAGAAGACTCTGAGAGGTTTTTCATCCGCTACTACATGGACTTTCCACAGGAAGAAGCTCCGTTCAGGTGAGGGATTACCCAGAAGTTTGTGAAAGGAATGAAAAAAACTTCGGCTCTTCAGCGTGGTTTTGAAGACAGGAAAATATAAATTGAGTTGTCCCCAGTTCAGAATTGTGCGCTAAGTCACTCACCTGATAAACTTAGGCAAGCTGCAGAGCCTCGCCGTACCTCATTTATCTTCACTATAGTGTCTCATATATATTACTGACTTATCTCGCGAGGGGCTGCAGCACAAATGAGTAAATTACCATTTGAACAGCTACAGATATCGGTAAGCACTTCTGAGGAAAGACAGTAAATAACAGGCGAAGGCGGAATGCTTTATTACCGATATTTGTAGCACATTGTTAATGAATAATTAAGTACAGTGAAGCGTTGGCTTGTCAGGAAGGTTGCAATCTGAAGCAGATACCGGGGAAGCAAAGGGTAGAAAGAGAAAATGGACTAGAATGATGCGATGCACGGGGAACGGCTTAGTTAACTGTCAGAAGGGGCAGCTAAAGCCAGCGGGCAAAGAGTCATCCCAACGGAAGGCTTGGCACGCAGGGACACGGGCCACACTGATTGCATTTTCAGCTCTTTGACCCTCACTTGCCCTTCGTAAATCAGATATTGAGACCCTTCAACGGTGAACTGTCAGGCAATCCCAGAAAAAGATATTTTAAAAAAATTGGTGCAGAGGAATCTTAAAACCTGTGTGGTATCTTGAGCACTCGACACCATTGAGTTTCCCATGATTTTTGGTTTGGTTTTACCTCAGTGGGGTGGGTTGTTGTTTTTTCCCCTATCAGTTCCCGGCAGGTTAATACAGACAGCAAAATTGCCTTTCATCTCCCCCATTTCCTCCCCACCCCCCCAGTTCATAGCCTTTGAATAACCCTGGGCTTCCCTCCCCCAGCCTGATTATTCAATGGCCCCTTTGTCCAGATGCCCTCATCTGTGTGGGGTCTTGAAGAGACCTGTGCCCTCAATGGAGACTTGCCTTTCCAGTCCACCAAACCAGCGTGGCATTTCAGGGCCCTGAATAGCTGAGACTGCGTCCCCAGAGAATTGAGCTTCAGGTTCCACTTCCTCCATCTTTCCTTCATGCTTGAAGTTCATTCTCGTGACTTTTCCCTGCCCCCAATAACTCCGTTTCTTTCCCCTTTTCCTCCTCCAGCCTTGATTACAACCTTCTTTCCTTTCCCTTTTAGGTTCTTTCCCTTTTCTGCCCTTCCAAGATTGATATGTAATTTTTTTTAGGACCACATCCTCAAAACAATTATCCTTTGACAATCATGATATTAATAATAGCATCATAATAGGCCAAAAAAGGAGTTTTTCATCCACCCACCCCCTTATTTTTGCAAACTGATGAGTTGCCATCCTGGTATCCCGAAGTATTAATTCACCTGATCTTTACACCCTTATTTAAAATTTGCACACAGATTTCATTTGGGATAGAAATGCCTAAGAGTGAGGTTACAAATGAAAAGATCTTTTGTGTCGTTTCTGGCTGCTTAAATGCTCTTCTTAAATCCAGAGACAAAAAGATGCGCTTCACAGACATAACTAGACTAAAGATGAGCTTAAAAGTCCTACAATTTGGGAGCTTGAATACAGTCATAGTTAAGATGCTGAGCCAAGGGACCACAACATTTATACAGCAAACTTGGACCAATTACTCATTTTAACCCAACATTGTTTAACAGAATTGTGCCTTTGGGGTGAAATGAGTGGCCTTATGCATACCAGTTTGTGTTTCCAGGAAGAAGGCAGGATATGGATTTGATCAATGGAAATTTCTTCACTTTGGAAGACAAGTTAGCTTTAAAAAAACCCAGATTCCAGTAGTTTTCAATCCCGTTGAGGAAAATAGTTCTGCTGTCCCCAATAATTCTGCATTGTTCTTATTTTTGTTTCATAAAAAGAGATTGGACAACCATTTGTCTGGAATGGACTAGGGTCTCCTGCTTTTGAGCAGAGGTTTGGACTATAAGACCTCCCAAATCCCTTCCAACTCTTGTTATCATCTGGTGAGAAGTTTTGGCCTTGGGTGGGAGTGGGAGAGAAAAGAGTTGTGGAATCTCCAACACCCTTGGACCCCGTTTGTTTTGATGACAATGGCATGTCTACCTCTCTGGAAGCAAGAGACTGCAGTCACCTCAGCGGAAAAACAAAGCCCTTTTCAGAGCTCTGCGGAACAAGCCGTGGATCCCATTATACAAGAAGTGACGGAATGAATGGAGGTGTTGAAACCCACCCTGAAAAGCTGCCTTTTCACTTTCCACCATTGATTTAACTGCCGTCAGCCATCAAGGAGGTTCAGAGAACGCGTCTTCCTTATCTTCCCAAATCGTCGTTAGCCAAAACGGACCAAGTTTTCTCTCCGTGTTAATTGCAAAGCCAAGCGCGGCAGCCCATTCTCGGCCTCTGCGAAAGCTGGTTTTTTGTCCCAAGACGCTGGGCGAAACCGAGGGAGCGCTTCATCAGCCCCCCCCACCGCCTCCCCACCCCTCCTGTTGCAGACAGACAGAGGCTCTGCTGTTGGTGGAATATCCTTACCTTTAACACGAGTCCCCTAGGGGGGCCCTCCCTGCCCAGTTGCCAGGCCCCGTCATCCCCTGACAGGAGCAATGACAAAGCAGCGATCACGGTTTTCGGCCTGAGCCAAGAAGGAAACAAAAGGGGCTTTCAGTCTAAGGGCGTCCCTTAGAGACTCTGAAATGTTATCTCCCCTCCACCCACCCCCAATCTTAACCACTCTTTGTTTTTTATCTTTTCAGCTACCTTGGATTTTGGGTTGACTTTTTGCCACTTTCCCAGCCCAGGCGAAGAGATGCTACTTCCTTATTATTAATGAGAGATATCTGAAAAATGCCTTGGGGTGATTGGGTGGGTGGTGGGAATGGCAGAGTCAAGGAGGAAAGACAGAAATCTCTAACCAGGAGCCTAAACAAGAGGGGTGTTTATCTCGGGGAGAGAGAAGAAACTTGTGGAACGGGTTCGTGGCCGTCCAGACAGTGCTGTCCCACTTATTATTTTTTTCCCTCCCATTCAGCCTCGTCCTCCGTTTGCAAATGCCAAAAGGGACGGAAGTCAGACCTACAGAAAGGCAGAAGCTGAACCAAAGTTATGCAATTAATAGCTGTAAAAATTTCAGCTTGACTCAGTTCCTACAAGCTAATGACAGCGGGATTCACGCTGCCAATGAATGAATACTACCAAGAGAGCAGAAGAGAGGTTGGGGAGGAGGGGGGGGGCATGTCGTGGGTGTTTTTTTTCCCCCTAGCCCCCTGAGGATGTGGAACATTGATCTCTGCAGCATTCAACAGGACGGATTGGCAGGACCGTGTTGAAAGCACTATATGTGGAAGTTTATCACAGGGCTACCACTATTCAGGTAGTCTTCGACTCACAACAGTTCATTTAGTGACCGTTCAGAGTTACAACAGCATTGAAAACAAAGGGACGAGCATTTTTCACACTTACAACCATTGCCGCCTCCCCATGGTCACGTGACTTACATTCGGATGATTGACAGCTGACTCACATTTATGATGGTGGCAGTGTCTCGGAGTCGTGTGCGATCTCCTTTTGTGACCTGACGAGCAAAGTCAATGGGGGAAAGCCAGATTCACTTAACAACCGGGTTACTAATTTTAAGAACGGCAATGATTCGCTTAACAAATGAGGTGAGACAAGTCGTAAAATGGAGCAAGCTCACTTAACAACCTAAACTTTGGGCTCAGTTGTGGGTCGTCAGTTGACGACTGCCGGTAGTTCGTGCACATTGTGAGACTTTGGAATTGCAGCTGCACTGCCCCTAAATGTACACATTCGACTTTCTCTTCATTGGGGGTTGAGAATACGAGCTGATTGAGCTGCGACCTGACACCAAACACTGACAAGTTTGGGGAAATTTCAGTTTCCATGTCCTTAGTTAAACTATTAGGGGCCAGGATTAGAGATAGCACAGGCCACTGGCCTCCAGACTTCTTCAAGAACTCAAAACGGTGTGGATCCAGGATCCTTAAAGTAAACTACCTCTCTGTTCATTCTTTAATCTCCAGTGAGGCTCTTTTTAGTTTGTAATGGCTGAGCGTTGCGTTTTCTACCTGGGTCCTGAAACTAAGTAGTGCATTCAGCCCCTTGACTCTTAATTTTCTGGCTGCAAGAACATAACAGTTTGCTTTAAGGAGCATTTTGGGTCTTAGCTTGTCCAGCCCGCAAAGGGCAGAATTGATCTTCCCGTTGCTAAAAAGTCTTAAAAGAGTTGAGTTTCTCTGGGGTTTTTCTTTACCAGGTATGTAAGATATTGCTAGTTGGCTTTAAAAGGTTGGCACAAAACGCCCTTATAAAGCAACATATTCAGCAACCTTTGTATGTTGTCTCTCTGCCCCATTTTCGTAGGTATCAGGAACTAGTGACAAAATACGGGAAGCTGGAAAAACTGGCAGTGGTTGACCTGACGCCTCAGAGCAGCGCCAAAGTCGAAGTTCACTTCAAAGACCAAGTGAAGGAGATGAACATCCGCTTAGATCAGACGGTGGCGGAGCTAAAGAAAAAACTGAAAACGGTGGTCCAGCTGCCCATCAGCAGCATGCTGGTCACCTACTTCGACAACGAAGATCCTTTTGGCCCCGAAGAGCTGAAGTACAACTCGAGGGCCCTGCATTCCTACGGCATCCGGGATGGAGACAAAATCTATGTGGACTCCAAAGCCAAGTAGCCTCTCTGCTTCCAGAAGGCCTGCTCCAGAGTGCGCACCCGCCCCACGTAACGGCCATCAAGGGACTTTTTTGACGGGGGTGTTTCATTTGGGTTCCTTTGGTTGAGATTTGGGGTTTTAGAAGTGCGTCCAATCGCTTCTCTAGCCCAGGTTAGCAGGTCCAGATCGGTGAGATAAAAGCAGCAGGATTCAGCGCAGATGACAGACAAGGATGCTCCTCAGAGGCGTTGACATCGAGCAGGTGGGCTGTTTCCCTTTGGTATCTCCCAGCTGCTTCCGTATACTTGTGAACGTAGCACGACAAACCGGCTTCAAAACTCGGAGGTTATTAACGGTTACTCAGCCAGGGTGAATTCAGCCTTCCGGCACCCATAAGCGTAAGGTACGTGTGAAAAACCGATTCTGTGCAGCTCTTGTTCCCGTGGCACTTGGACTCCAATTACAAACGGCTGCACTGCTGTCCTTTCACCTGGGTTGGTCTGTCATTTCTTTCTTCCTGGGGGGCCTTTTTTTGGAAGGAAAGGGTTCTTTAGGACATGGGCCTGCGGGATTGTCCGGCAGCATTCTGGATTTCAGATCGCTGAAGGAGATAACTCTGAGAGGTGCTTAACATGCGTGTGCACACTGTCTCCCTCTCTGTCTCTCTCACACACACATAGAGACATACACACACCTACAGCTTCCAAAGCACAGTAATAAGGACACTACAAAACTGCATTCCTTTAGATCAGGGGTCTCCAACCTTGGCAACTTTAAGCCTGGCAGACTTCAACTGGCAGAGTTGAAGTCTGCCAGGCTTAAACTTGCCAAGGTTGGAGACCCCTGCTTTCGATAACCCTCCTGTTTTGCCAGTTCTCCAAGATAGCATAGATAAACTCTTTCTGCACAGGCCACATCAGAAGTTAAATGGATAGGACTTTGAAATACAGCCAGTGAGTCGGGCAGCTAAGCAGAACACCTGATGGATCTGTTTGATAAAAGACATCACTTGGTTGGATGCTGAAGGAAATTCCTTTCATTCAACAGTTTACTAAAAGATCACGAATCCCTTGTAGCACTGGTATATGTTCGGTTCGTTGTTATTATTATGAAGATGCACTTTGGGTGGCTTGAATGCTTCTCCCTCTCATTCCCTGCATCCATAAATTCATCCTTCAAATAAACTTGTGGCAGGATTAGCTGAGGGATAGACACTGGTTCCTACCAACTAGAAACCTTTCACAGCTAGTTTTAACCTGAATTCCAAATTTTGTATCATGACACTTGGATGGAAACCAAAACCCAATACAGCACAGTTCATTTTTAATCCATTTTTAAGACAACAGAAGCATGCATAAACCATTCCTGGCCCTCCAAGTTGTTCATTTTTATGCACGAGTCCTTATTCTGGACTTGTCCCCTTTATATGGTCCATAATTTGTGAAGCTCCAATAGGATGAGCTTCTGTTCTCTTAACTTCAAAGCAGTTCTTCTATTTTAACTCGGGATGTGCAGCGCTTCTGATTCCAGCGACTGCAGTGAAGACCATATTAAATGCTTCCCACTGTTTTCCTGGGCACTCAGCCTCTTGTACGGTTCTGCTTGGAAATGCATTAAACTTGTTCACTTTGTAAATCAGGCAAGGGGCTGCCCTTCCTTCCTCGTGTCAGTTTGACAAGCTGGAAGCAGTTCAATCCATCCATTTTACACATGTACATTTAAATGTCCGTGAAGCTGGCTGATTCTTATTACCTGTGCACTTTTGACCTGAGTTGGTAGCTTTTGTGCTCCGAAAGCAAGATATATATATATATTTTTGGCCCCTGATTCTACAATTCCCTCTTGGGGCTTCTTTTTTATATAAATTGCAGAGTGTGTGTGGGGGGGGTTCGCCCCCTTTCCTTTCTGGTATCTCTACTGTTGGAAAGCAAAAGAAAGTTCTTTTGTTCTCTCATTGGAAAGGAAGCATTTACCACCCTCTGTACATTAAAGAGAGGGCATGGCTCAGATGGAATTGCATTCTGACTCCCATCCCTTGTGAACCCACTGTTCTCCATCAAATTATGACTATTGGACGTCGCTCCAGAATAATAATATTCTGGATTTTAGAACTATAGCAAGCTGAGGTTCTTTCTTCTCTGTTTACTTAGCAAAATGCCCTTATGGTAATATTGTGATGCCAACCCAAATCAGCATTTTATTTATGATCGATGCGTTTGTGGGTGTGTGTTTTTACACATGCTGTAATGGGGAATGTTCATGTCAATAAGATATTTTATTATAAAGATTTATGGAAAGATAGAATTGTGTAATAATATACTATTATTTTATCGGTGGTCCTACTGTATCAAATACCCCAGTAGGGGTTGACAGACTGGTTGGATGCAAAGGGCCAGCCATTGAAATTTATGGAACATCCATTGGAACAGTATTTCTTATCTTCCTCCCAACTCCAATGTTGATGCCATCGTAGTACTGTCCACTATCCATGTAGTTGGTATCTTAGAAAGAAGCATTAAATAGGTGAGGGAGAAAGACAGCAAAGGAATTCCACCGAAGATTCATATTTTTATGCGTATTATCGAAAGAGAGTCAGTCTTAAATCCTAAACCTACTTCCTTAACCTTATGTCTCCTGTGTTGTGACTGACAGACTTCTAGAGGGAAGTAAGTTAGGAAAAAAGCTGTATTTAATTTATTTAAATCTGCAGTTTACATAACTTAGCCAATTCAAGAGTGTTTGCTTAAGTTGACGTTCTGCTAGGTATCCTAGAGAAAAGGCTTACAGCAAGACAAGAGCCTTCAGGAGCCTTGAGGTTTCTTCAACCATTCCCGTTTTTGTTTTTGTTTTTTAAAAAAATCCAAAAAAACCAAATGCTTTGGAAGCTGAGGTCTGCATCTAATACATTCTGTCAGCTTTCTGCAATTATACAGAATTGGCGCATAACTATGGGCAAAAACCGTCAGCATTGGGAGCAGCCAAGCTACATCAAATATTTAATCTTTTAATTAGGTACATTATAGGAGGATAAAAGCAGCATGAAAGGGAGAGTAATGTAATGGCATTCTGTACCAATGTCCTGTTCGGCTACATTTTTGCATTGGATTCAGCTGCGAAATCTGTGGATCATCCTGGTTTGCCAATAGCATCAAATTCACCACATTCTCCAACGTTCTGTATTCAACCCATAGCGCTGATTGGTTCCCTGTGTGAGCTTTTCTAAAATGCTGTGTACAAATAGGAAATGCGGTATCAGACTTTGCCAGTTTTCAACTCTGCTTTCATCCAGTGCTAATGTCACACGAGATCGTTTCTGACTGAAAACTGATTTTGACCATTGGCGTTTTGCTTAAAATGTTAATATTAACATTCACTTCACGTTTGGCTAGTCATCCGATGGGAACTGTCATAAGCCAGATGCCACAGCTGTTTGCTGTTGAACATGTGAACTCCTCTTTATGCTAGAACAGGGGTGTTCCAACCTTAAAGTTGTTTTAAAACCTGTGGACTTCAACTCCCAAAATTCCCCAGCCAGCCATGTTGGCTAGGGGATTCTGGGAGTTGAAGTCCACGGATCTTAAAAGTTGCTAAGATTGAACACCCTTCTACTGGAGGCTTCCTCTGCAGATAGTTAAGAAGCCAGGAGACTAAACACTGTAGAGATCATTTGTATTGCCAGACTGAATGGGCCCTAAACTCCCCCACGTCCAAAAATCTGGATAAAAAGCAAGAAGATCGTCTGAAATTATATTCTGAACAGCATTATCAAGTTCACAGTTGGATGGTGAACCCTTTTGTACGAAACTGCGATTCTACCTGTGAAAACTCTTTTGAGGTTTTGTTTTTGGGGGGGGAGAGCAATGTTCTGGGCCTTGGAAGTAGTTTATATTTCCCCCAAAGACCCCTGTTTACGAAAGGTGACCCTTTTTAAAGATAAGTGGGGTGATGTCAGAAAGTCCTCCTTTCCACAGTCAGGTTAATCCGTAGATTTCATGGCATTAGAAAATAGTGTAATTATCCGCCATTTTTAATGGTCTTGTACCGAAAACAAAACCTGGGGAACCGGGAAGTATTAGCTTTGGAACTCAGGGGGCTGTTATCACTGGGTAGCAAGCCATAGCAAGTGATTCCCGGCTCATATCTGGGCCTGGCAGTTGCGTGTAGTATTGAGCAAAAGGAAGGATCTTGGTTGGCATGACTGCAGGTGAGTAAGTTCTGTGCATGTTAGACCTCAATTTAGCCTTCACATTATGCAAAATAGGAAATTCGTAGCTAATTCTGCTTCCGTGATTAAGTTGAGCAAGAAACTTGTGATTTTCCCTTCCCCCCACCCCCCCACTTTTCCGACATGGAATGGTGGGGTGAAGAAAGGGCAGGGGTGTGCTGTGTTCTGGTGAGACCCCAGCATGATTGGAGATTGGAGAAATTAAAAGAAATAACCAAGCAAAATGAATGTAGGCCTCAACCGGTGATGGCGAACCTACTTGGCACTGTGCGCCGAAAAATTTGCACGGAAACATCGCGCGCTCACACTCTGGAAAAGCCAAACTTCTGGGTTCTAGTGCACATGCACGCTGGACGATCAGCTGGCCGGTGTGATGCACGCACCAGTTTTTGGCACTGCTGCGCGAGCGAAGGCAGTTGATCGTCGCCTGTGCATGCACGTTAGAAACCCGGAAGACAAACAGACAAGGCTGGACACACATGCCATAGGTTTGCCATCACGGGCCTAGACTCTGAAATCTCTACCCTTGCTTTGGCTTTGGGCTGCTGAGGTCCCAGAGAAAGCTGTGTATATATGGATGGATCCATTTAAAGTTAAAGGCATTTGCAATAGACGCATAGCATATTTACTCATTAGCAATCTCCAGGGTTTCAGACTATAACGCAGCTGTCTGTTTCAGTGACGTTGGTTTTGAAAAGATTACGTAGATTGAACCCCCCATTTTCATATTCTGAGCCTTTTTTCCCTCACTGCAGCTTGAGTTGAAACTGGTTATTAAAGCAGACAGTCTTGGCTCTGCTGAAAGTCCATAAACCAGTGTTTCTCAACCATTGCCCGCTTTAAAGACCTGTGGACTGCAACTCCCAGAATTCCCCAGCCAGCTATGCTTGAGGTTGCGGAGAGCTAGTGAGCCAGGATCTAATTAAGGGGCTGTTTCCTAAGGAGCCCTAATTTGTACTAATGGCTAGCTAGAACGCACTTTCTAGAGCAGGGGTCTCCAACCTTGGCAACTTTAAGACTTGTGGACTTCAACTCCCAGAGTTGAAGTCCACAAGTCTTAAAGTTGCCAAGGTTGGGAGTTGAAGTTGAAGTCTCTGGGAGTTGAAGTCCACAAGTCTTAAAGTTGCCAAGATTGGAGACCCCTGTCCTAGAGGGAGCTGCAGCTACTCTCCAGAATACGGATGAGCACGTGGCTGCACTCTGTTCGCTACCCTAGTTGTAAAGATTAGGAGCAGACACGTAGGCTGCAACATGGGGGGGAAAGTGTCATTGAATTCAAGAGCTGGTTTTTGGTAGAAAACTCTGTGCAGGGTTACACCAATGGAGCAAGGCAATTGAACGTAAGTAATAGCGTGACATCTATATAGGATTACCATTAGGGAGCTTCTGAAGAATCTACTCCCGTTTTACTCTCTTGCTGGCACAGAGCAAACAATGAGGAAGAGGAGGCCCACATTGACCGCTTAGGTCACTTCCAGATCTACCATCTGGCCAAGATCCTTGGCTTTAGTCATTTGAAAGGGCAATACATGTCAACCTTGGGAATACTAGGCACAATGACATGCAGCAATTCCTTATTCGGGATACACAGGGCCTGAAGAGTTTTCTGGATCTATTTACCTGGAAACATATCTGACAGGATGGTTAAAATAAATTTTTTTAAAAATCCACTACAATTTCCCTTTTGTTTGTATTCCGATTCATGTACTTTTGTGGAAGAAAGATAATATCCCTTTTCCAAGAAACAAGCGTTGTATTTCAGTGTTCAAGAACTTGCTCCAAATATAAGGCAGTCAATGGAATGATATCAATAAACTTTTAAGTTTTGTAAAAAAAGAAAAGAAAAAAAAGTGTGAAGCTGCTTTATTTCCATATTCCATTTCTAAGCCATAAATTACAATGTGCATGGATCTTGATGGATTAAGTTTTAGTTTCTCATCTGTGCTTTGGGAAAACTTCGGAACTGTCCAGAAAGACACTCAACTTCTGGCTGTTGAAGTCAGATGATGGTCTATTTCCTGAAACATTCAGAGACCTGAAACGATTTTCTTTTAATTTTCTTCGAAACCGAAAGCCCAAAGAAAGAAATCTATGGAAACTGTAAATCCACACGAATCCCTTCCTACACATCGATTTGGGGTATTCTATAAGCTTGGAAAATGTTACTTTGGCTCCTTCGTTCCTGAGCGAGCTCAATTCTTATGCTCTTTAATGCTAATTTGGTAACATTATATAGACCCTCCCTCAGTAGCACAAAGGAAGGGATGCTTGCTTTTTCCTCTACTTTTTTTTTTTTTTTTTGTCCCCAAGTGAAAAGTGATTCTAATCAAAACAGCCTCATTCCTAGTTCTTCCAACCTTGACATCTCCTGGAAAGTTTTTTAAGTTTTCAGAAAGAGATTTTTTTTTCCAGATTTGTAGCCCATTTCTGATTCACCTTTCGATCAGCAAACACAAACATTATAGATTTGAAACGCAAAACGGACCTGTTATTCGTTAAGCATTTAGTTCCGTCTTCAGGTTTTTTTTAAAGGGGGGGGGATTTTTTTTGGAACCACCAATCATTCACCGTTTGCAGGCGTTTTATTGACATGCTGACCTAAGTTTTCCCAGAGTTGATCAAAACGTGGTTTCAGATTTCAGCTATAATTTTGCTCCGCTCGACCACAAACCAGGTTGGTGATTTTGTTTTGCCATATATTTATATGCCTCTATTTAGAATTTCTATTTCTTATTTTCAAAGAGTTTTTATTTTTCTTTTCTTTTCTGAATTCTGCATTGTAAACTCTCGACTTTTGGGGATACAAATCTGTGTTTGTGATAGCGGTTTGATGAGGTGGTTGTTGTTGTTTTTTGTAGACCAGCCATCTAGTTTGTTTTTATTTTGTTTGATATCTCAGAAGCCACATAAAAAGCAACACATTTCTCTGCAATGGGAACACTGAATGTAGTTGATTGCGAATTGGATGTGATAAGTCTACTAATATTGGCTTCTGTTCCCAATTACATAGAGGAAAAAGCAAAGCTTTCAGCTCCCTGGTTCCCTTATCATCCCACTTAAACGCTTCTGCAAGATGAGATACCAGTCCTTAGCATATTATAATTTCTACATTTTGTAATTAATGCGTTGCTGTCATACATTTCAGGAAAATTAAGCCGCATACCTAATGAGGCAGCGCATCTCTTTGGGCATGTACACACAATCGCACACATAACAAAATACAGAGGCAGGTTTTATGCAACATGATTGAAGCATCTTCAAAGACTCAGCCAAGTTAAGAGATAGTGGTGCAGGTGCCAAGGAGTCAGAAAGAGAAAAAGGTAGTTTTGAGCACTGACATTAGACTGATTCCTCTCTCTTGCCAGCCTCCCAGGAACAGATGCATGATAAAAATAAGCAGTTGCAGCCAAATCCTACAGTAACAAAGACGTTTACACCTCTATGGAGATTATCAACCATCCAAATCCCAAAGGTGCTTTTCCAAAAGGACCTGCTTGTTTTTTGTTTTTTGTTTTGTTTGTTTTTCCTTGAAAACATTTTGCTTCTTATCCAAGAAGCTTCTTCCGTTCTTCACGAACGAAGCGAAATGGAAAAAGCACCTTTGGGATAAAGGTATTTTCTTTCACATGAATAATGCCACAGCTATTCTGGATGAAATCCCATTTTGTTCAGAGGTCGTTGGGGCGGTATGAATATTGGGTACAGATTCCACGCGAATGAAATTTTGCCAGCTTCCTCAATGGTTATAGAGGTTGCTAGCAAGATAACCTGTTGAGTTGCGTATCGCTAATGTGTGTACGTGGGCTGATTTTCAAATTAGTTTTGAGTAGAAGTAGAACTTGACTTGGGAATTCTGCCGAAAAACATTTTTATGGCTGCATATAACCACAATCCCATGCTTCTCCTAGTTCAGATTTGGAACGCAAACCGGTTCCCATAAATAAAAATTCTTCCATAGATAAATATCTTTCATAGATAAAATAGATAAAAAGACTTTACTCCCTCCCAAAAAAAAAAAAAATTAAGTAGAAGCTTGTTAAGGGCTTTACAGTTCTTTACTTCTGCATTTTTCAGCAGAACATAATTTTCCCCTCTACGGTAATGTAGCTTTCAAATGAGGAAGGTTGGCAAATAGTGATGAAACAGTGCGTACTTTACCTTAAAGTCTCTTTATGTATTCAATAATGTATGAGAAACTTCCACTCCCCCCCCAATAATTAAAACATCACCTAGAATGTATGTATTATTTATGTAATTTTGCTTTTAGCTCCTTTTCCCTTGCCCCTTCTAATCACCTAACCCACACATTTGTAGCAAGAGGGGGCATGCTTATGTCACAAAAGATTAGCCTCTGCAGCCTTGTTTGTATTTTCAAATTCCCAGTCAAGAAACGTTTAAGTATTCTTCAGCTGTTTTTTTGCAAGGGGCAGAGAAGGGGGAGAAGAGAGGATTAGTTTAATCGAAGTTTAAAGTCTCTGCAACGACAGCACTCCATGCTCAATAATTGGCTCTCATTTTAGTATACAGTGAAAAGCTAATCAGCCAAAAGCTTTGTACTGGAGAGATCACGGAGAAACTGAGGTTATTAAAGAATTGAATGTTTCTTCCCACTAATGTTCCCGTTAAATCCTGTTTACTGCTGACCTTGGAAACTCTTCAGTCCTAACCCATCATTAGGCTGCACTTTTCATTTGAACCCCGTCGCATAAAACAAGCAATTTACTTCTCCTTCCCCTTCCCATTTAATAAGGATGTTGACAGCTCCTGGCTAATTGAGAAGGTCTTAAGATCTGCAGAAGTTTTTTTAAAAGAAACAAATTTCTTCCCCAAATTTCTAGGCTCATCGGTCAATTTGGAGGTTGCTTGACTGACATATATTTAATGGAGAATTGATGAACTATTCCCGGCAAATTGTTACTGGTTACACTTCTCTGGTTTTTGGTTTCTTCCCTTCCCAGGATGAATTACCCATCGTTCTTTAGAAGCTGGGTGGCCTTCGCTGTTCTGCTTCTACAGCCAGGTTAGTATTTCAGGTTTTCAACGTGGGATAACTGAAATGCGCTCTGTTCATTCAGACAATCCACTGACATGGAGGGCATTCGGCAGGTTACATGAGAACCAAGGAAGGTGCCCCATCAGGAATCCTTTCCTTACCGCACATTCTCCGCTTTGTCTCTACGATTCTACCAAGAATATCTTCTTCAGAGGTGTCTTAAAATTGCTTCATTCTGGTGTGACCTTACCCTGCCACAAACACATATGAATGTGACCACCTGGTTAGCATTGTGGATTCTCCGGCCCATCACCCAACCAGGATGGGAAGGTGTTTGAACAGGAAATGCGGCTGATCTCATCTTCGTGGTTCTGGAATTGGTGTCCATCCTAGAAAAAGGCATGGTTGCATATAATATAATATAACAACAGAGTTGGAAGGGACCTTGGAGGCCTTCTAGTCCAACCCCCTGCCCAGGCAGGAAACCCTACACCATCTCAGTCAGATGGTTATCCAACATTTTCTTAAAAATTTCCAGTGTTGGAGCATTCACAACTTCTGCAGGCAAGTCGTTCCACTCATTAATTGTTCTAACTGTCAGGAAATTTCTCCTTAGTTCTAAGTTGCTTCTTTCTTTGATCAGTTTCCACCCATTGCTTCTTGTTCTACCCTCAGGTGCTTTGGAGAACAGTCCCACTCCCTCTTCTTTGTGGCAACCCCTGAGATATTGGAACACAGCTATCATGTCTCCCCTAGTCCTTCTTTTTGTTAAACTAGACATACCGAGTTCCTGCAACCGTTCTTCATATGTTTTAGCCTCCAGTCCCCTAATCATCTTTGTTGCTCTTCTCTGCACTCTTTCTAGAGTCTCAACATTTTTTTTACATCGTGGCGACCAAAACTGGATGCAATATTCCAAGTGTGGCCTTACCAAGGCATTATAAAGTGGCACTAAAACTTCACGTGATCTTGATTCTATCCCTCTGTTTATGCAGCCCAGAACTGTGTTGGCTTTTTTAGCAGCTGCTGCACACTGCATATGACAGGACCCAATTCCCACACCGTCATGGAAATTCTACTCCGGGCAAAAACGTAGAATTAAATTTGAAGCAATCATTTTATAATCATGCAGGTGGATTCTTGTGAGGCTTCTTAACCTGCATAGCACCTGTAAAAGGTGAGAGAAGCCAAGATTTGTTGGTTTCAGCTTAAAAAATAAAGTTATGAAGTCAGGTATAGGAGCACGACTAAATCTTGAGGGTTTTGTCTTAAAATTTACCCCTTCCCCATTTCTCATACATTAAAAGCACAACCTTGAGCCTTTTCGTATTAAAGGATTAGGTAATTCTGTCCCTCAGCCATCTTTTTACGAAAGCGTTTAACCATCAAAAGTATCTCCCCCTCCCCCATATTTTCCTTTACTTTTAATTTTGTTTCATTTGGCAATTTAATGAGATTTTAAATTTAAACTCTACCCCGCTCCAGTTAGCCCCACATTTAACAGCTGTGAGTTGGGATATAGATCCGTGCGGCTATTTTCGCCGCAGTCAAATGCTTTTCGTTATCCGTCGTCTTGCAAAATAATCTCTGCTGCAACTTGTTAACACGGTCCACGTCCATATGCAAGAAAGATGCACCATCTGCCAGGTGCTCCAGTTTTATGACACCCTTATCGAAAGTTTGCGCGAGGGCATTTAGAGCATTTAGGGCCTCTGTGGCTCAGACTGGTAAGACAGTCTGTTATTAACAGCAGCTGCTTGCAATTACTGCAGGTTCAAGCCCCACCAGGCCCAAGGTTGGCTCAGCCTTCCATCCTTTATAAGGTAGGTAAAATGAGGACCCAGATTGTTGGGGGCAATAAGTTGACTTTGTATATAATATACAAATGGATGAAGACTATTGCTTGACATAGTGTAAGCCGCCCTGAGTCTTCGGAGAAGGGTGGGATATAAATGCAAAAATAAATAAATAAATAAATAAATAAAAACTCTTTGGAAGTGCACAGGCTCCAAAGAGGCCTTGCTTTAGAGCAGCAGTCGGCAATCTTAAACACTCAAAGGAGCCACAAAGGTCCTAACTAGAAGCCCCATTCAATTCTGGAGCTGACCGGAAGTCCGGTTCCCCCACCATAGAGTCTCCTCCTAGCGCAGCGTCTTTTTTCCTCTGCCAACTGGAAGTCGGTTCCCCCCACCATAGAGTCTCCTCCTAGCGCGGCGTCCTTTTACCTGTCTACCTGTCCTACCTCTACCTGTCCTAACCAAAAGCCCTATCAATTGTGGAGCCGACCAGCAACAGCAGAGGGATGAAAGAGCCACATGCAGATCCAGAGCCATGGGTCGCTGATCCCTGCTTTAGAGTAAAACCCTCTGCAGCTTCTGACGAAGAAAACAAATATCCATGTTCTACTGTTAGTTAAGGGACGTGGTGGCTCAGGGGCTAGGATGTTGAGCTTGTCAATCGAAAGGTCGGCAGCTCAGCGGTTCGAGTCCCTAGTGCTGCTGTGTAATGGGTTTTTTGTTTTTTTTTATTTACATTTATATCCCGCCCTTCTCCGAAGACTCAGGGCGGCTTACAGTGTGTAAGGCAATAGTGTCATTCTATTTGTATATTTACAAAGTCAACTTATTGCCCCCCCAACAATCTGGGTCCTCATTTTACCTACCTTATAAAGGATGGAAGGCTGAGTCAACCTTGGGCCTGGTGGGGCTTGAACCTGCAGTAATTGCAGGCAGCTGTGTTTTAATAACAGGCTTCTTACAGCCTGAGCCACACCGCGGCCACACCACGGGGTGAGCTCCCGTTACTTGTCCCAGCTTCTGCCAACCTAGCAGTTTCGAAAGCACGTAAAAAATGCAAGTAGAAAAAATAGGGATCACCTTTGGTGGGAAGGTAACAGCATTCCGTGCGCCTTTGGTGTTGAGTCATGCCGGCCACATGACCACGGAAACGTCTTCGGACAGCGCTGGCTCTTCGGCTTTGAAACGGAGATGAGCACCGCCCCCTAGAGTCGGGAACGACTAGCACGTATGTGTGAGGAACCTTTACCTTTTACTGTTAGCTTGCAAAAATTCAGCCACAGAGAAATGCTATTTATAGACAATGGATGCCGCTCTTCTCCAAGTCCTTACCAACACCCATTCCACCTGTCTCAAGTCTCTATAAGACTAGCCTATTAAAAGACCAGCAACATTAAATTCTCTCTCCATCCTCAAATGCATCCAGCTGATTACTAGACTCATCTTTTAATGACCCCATAATCCCTTGCGGGTTGGAGTCTGGGCAACCGAATGGAGCTAGCAGAGTGTTTTAATGGCCGGATGCCCTTCCTGTCGCCAATGCGGACTTTCGTTCAGCAGACATATCCTCAGTGTGCCCAGAGAGAGAAATAACTGCCTCTACCTAGGATCGAACTCACAGCCTCCTGACTGTGAGGCGAGAGCTCCACCTCTCGGCCGCCGCACCTCTCCAGCTGATTACTGATTATAATTTCATTTTAGTCTTAGTTAACTGATAATATTCTAGAGTATCATCCATTAACGAAGACTAAAATGAAATTATAGGTTAAATAAATAAAGGTGACCCTGGATTGCATTTTTTGCAACCATCCGCCAGGGTGGGGGGAAAAATGGAGCGGGTTTGGAGGAAATAACAAGAGGTACGGCATGAAATATGGTTGGCACCAAAATAATTATTTCTCTCTCCATGTCTCTTTGTTGCAGCCCAGACTATGGGCATCTTATACCCTTTTTGGCCCAATGACACCAAAACCCCCAAAGTGGATGATGGCAGCTCTCCAGAAATTAAGCTCTCCTTCCCCTTCATTTTCTTTGGCGCACCGTACAGGACCATTTTTGTAAGTAAAACACCACTTGGTAACGCCAACCGCGCCTTTCCCCCCCACACACACCATTAACATCTGCATTTTAAACACTGCTCTCCCCTTAACAGCCTTCCTCGGGAGAAGAGGAAGATTAATGGCCTCCTCCCTGCCAAGTTCTTACACGTTATGGACGAGAGGGTCTATTATTAAGAAAATCAAGGGTGCGCTTACGAGGCGAGCGTGCGAGGGGCCAGATTATAAAAGCCCAGCCACAGCCTTGTGCAGTTGATTAAACACTCAAACGACGCGCAGGCTTTGGCATGTTAAGCATTGAGCCGGTGGCAGGAAAAGCAGAATATGTCAAGGAGCTGCAGAAAAATATACATACATACATACATACTAGTGGCGAAATGTAAAATTTGTTACTACATGTTCTGTGGACATGGCTTGGGCAGGTAATGTGGCAGGAAATTGGGCGTGGCCAACTTTTTTTTTTTTTTTTTTTGCTTTGAAAAGCATTTTTTCTACAACCTCTTTGGCCGAAGAGGTTGTTAAAAAATGCTTTTAAAAGCCTCTGACGATTCCAGCTGAGCTGCACGATCATTCACCGATTTTAAAAAATGCTTTTAAAAGTTAAAAAAAAGCCTCTGATGATCACGCGGCTGAGCTGGGCATGTGGGGTGCAAGGATTTTTGCTACCGGTTCTCCAAACCACCCGCCGCCATCGCTACCGGATCTGGCGATCCAGTCCAAACCAGGAGCATTTCACCCCGATACATACATACATAATTTGTATTTTGCTAATAAAGAAATAAAAGGAGACTAATTTAGCTCTCATCAGCAAGCCTATATATATATATTAGGAAATACTTCTGCTTTGGGGATTGTTGTTTTTCCCTTAGGAGCTGTGTCATTTACTCTGCCTCCTAAGTTGCTGCTCCAAAAGAGAGCATGATTTTTCCAAGACAGGGTTGAGAGGAGAGGATCAAACTGTTTCGTGCACACAAGACACACAGATACAAACAAACACACACACACACAGAAACACACACAAAGAATAAATTCCAACTTTGGAATCTGGTTTCTAAGCAGACATTGGTCCATGCCACGAAGGCCACCGTTCATGCAGTTGGGAGACTTCTGAATTTGTAGGTCGGACTGAAACGGGGCTAAGCGTGGGTGGAATCATGGGAAAAGTGGGGTTTGGGGTTCTTTTGCGCTTAACAATGGCAATAGGCCCCGTGTTTTTGTTTTGGTAGTAGACAAGCGGGCAACTTTCACTTAAATCAGTTCTCTTCAATGGGTCCCAAGAATGCTTTTTTTTCCCCAAAAAGGCAACTGAGCTTTCTTGGTTTTGTCCTGGAAAACATTTCGCTTCTCGTGCAAACAAGCCCTTTCCGTTCTCTTCAATGTGGGCACAACAAGATGGATGCAGGGGTGAAATTCAGCAAGTTCTGACAGATTCTGGAGAACCGGTAGCAGAAATTTTGAGTAGTTCAGAGAACCAGCAAATGCCATCTTTGGCTGGCCCCAGAGTGGGGAGGGAATTGGGATTTTGCAGTATCCTTCCCCTGAAGTGGGGTGGAAATGGGGAGTTTGAAGCATCCTTCCCCCAGGAGTGGAGAGGGAATGGAGATTTTGTAGTATCCTTCCCCTGGAGTGGATGGGAATGGAGATTTTGCAGTATCCTTCCCTTGGAGTGGGGAGGGAATGGGGATTTTGCAATATCCTTCCCCTGGAGTGGATGGGAATGGAGATTTTGCAGTATCCTTCCCCCAGGAGTGGGGAGGGAATGAAGATTTTGCAGTATCCTTCCTCTGCCACGCCCACCAAGCCACACCCACAGAACCAGTATTAAAAATTTTGAATTCTGCCACTGGATGGATGTCACGGGAATTCAGAGCGTAAGATTTGAATTCTGTGTTTCATTCCTCTGTCTTTACTCCATCCCAATCTCCAAACACAAGGGGGACATAAATATATAGCTCTATTTCCATCGAATAATTAAAGAGCCTCTACGTTCGACTCGCCTTGCCTCAGTGTGATGTTTGAGCTGACATTGTTGCTTCCTGCTAACATAAGTCAAACCTTCCTCCTGCCTTCAACAGGTCAACAACAATGGAGTCGTTTCTTTCAATGTGGTGGTCAGCCAGTTCACCCCAGAATCCTTCCCTTTAGCTGACGGGAGGGCATTCATCGCCCCTTTTTGGGCAGATGTCCACAATGGCATCCGGGGAGAAATTTACTACCGGGAGACCACTGACCCGGTCCTGCTCAAGAAAGTCTCTAAAGATATCAGGAAATATTTCAAGAACCTGCCTTCTTTCGCCGCCCTGTCGGTTTTTATTACCACCTGGGATGAAGTTACCTTCTACGGAGGGAGTAGCACAACCCCGGTAAGGTCACCATCTTGGTTCCTGCTTAACAACTTACCTCCAGATTTCTAGAAGGAGAGCGGTGTTAACTTGCTGTGCCCCAAAACCAGATGGAGTCTGGTAGCACCCCTTTCCATAAAAATAAACCTTAGAATAGAATAGAATAGAATAGAATAGAATAGAATAGAATGGAATGGAATGGAATGGAATGGAATGGAATGGAATAGAATGGAATAGAATTCTTTATTGGCCAAGTATGATTGGACACACAAGGAATTTGTCTTTGGTGCATAGGCTCTCAGTGTACATAAAAAGAAAAGATACGTTCATCAAGAATCATAAGGTACAACACTTAATGATAGTCTAGAATAGAATAGAATAGAATAGAATAGAATAGAATAGAATAGAATAGAATAGAATAGAATTCTTCATTGGCCAAGTGTGATTGGACACACAAGGAATTTGTCTTTGGTGCATAGGCTCTCAGTGTACATAAAAGAAAAGATAGGTTCATCAAGAATCATAAGGTACAACACTTCATGATAGTCATAGGGTACAAATAAGCAATCGGGAAACAATATTAAGAAGAGATTGGACAATCATTTATCTGAAATGGAATAGGGTTTCCTGCCTGAGCAGGGGGTTGGACTAGAAGATCTCCAAGGCCCCTTCTAACTCTGTTAATTCTGTTCCATTCCATTCTATCATCTATCTATCTGTCTGTCTGTCTGTCCTCTCTCTCTCTCTCATTTATCTATAATGTTACAGTCATTTGAAAGTTAGATTAGCATTTTAGAGGACTTTCCTGCCCTCTAAATGAGAGATAGCATTACCAGTTTTCAGCCATTGCTCGAAACCCCCAATCCCCCCCTTCCGCCCCCCCCCACCCTACCAGCACCCAAGGGGGGGAAAAAAGGATAGCCATCATTGGTATAGGGTTTCCTGCCTAAGCAGGGGGTTGGACTAGAAGACCTCCAAGGTCCCTTCCAACTCTGGTTATTCTGTTAGCTGCGCATTTCACAAAACCCCAGCTCTTTTGCTAACCCGTTTTATTTATTTACCAAATTTATTCGCCGCCCAACTTGCGGTTCAAGGCGATTTAGCATGTTGTGTGATTTTTCATCCCCCTTCCCCCCCACCCTCCACCCCCTGTTTGTGTCTTCATTTAGTTGTGGCAATCGGTGCAAAAGCAGCTCCATTTAAAGTCTTTTCTCCAGAGTAGGGCACAGGATGGGGGGTGGTGTGTTCTTCGGAGCGGCGATGAGTGAACGGTGAACGATCTCAGCCGATCCACGGAGGATAGTAAATACAAACAGAGACATCACCCTGACAAATCTAGAAAAGATTTTGGACAAGTGGGGCGGGTTCATGGCGTTGGGATTGAATCAAACCTCCCTGCACCACCGCATTAAATCAATCCTGGGTTGCCATCCCTTCCCTTTCAAATCTTGCAAGGTAGGATGAGAAAAATGGAAGTCTGGTTTGTTTGTTTTTCCCCCCCAAATGAAAAATACATGTTTTGCTGACCTCGTTTATTTATTTATTTATTTTATTTATTTTATTTGATTTTTATACCGCCCTTCTCCCGAAGGACTCAGGGCGGTGTACAGGCATAATAAAAACCGACAATACAATATACAAATTTAAAATACGATTAATCGTATTTTAATCGTTACCTCAGTTACATTACAACTAACCTACGTAATGATGAAGAATTGCACCAGCAAGCGTTGCTATGTATCCTTGGCGTCATTCAACCATTAGTTCTCAGAATGTACCGAGATTTAGCGGTATGATGTCCGACCCTCGGCGACGTTTACTAAATATATGGGACCTCCGAAACGATAAATTCGGAGAGACACGTTGCGTGGGAGGAGTTGCACAGTAGAAATGTTGAAGGTTTTATTCAGTACCCTGTTTTTAAGGATGACCAGCTAAGCCAGGGGTGTCAAACTCGGGGGCCGGGTTGGGTATGGCCAGCTTGACGTCACTCATGTTGAAGGCGTCTGGTGGCCCAAGCGCTCTGCCAGAGAAAACGGGCTCCCGGGCTCAGTTTTGAGCAGTACTGGCTTCCTGCCACCCTCTGCCAGTGAAAATGGAGCTTGTGGGGGGGGCACACGCAGGCCTCCCACCCCCCAGCTCCATTTTTGCTGGCAGAGGGTGTCAGGAAGCTGTCACAGCTGAAAACGGAGCCTGGGAGGTGCTAGACCAGTGATGGCTAACCTTATCTGGGCCAAGTGCCCAAAGCACACACGAATGCGTGCGTGTGCAAACCCCCAAAATGCAATGCGAGCATGGCCCCCGTGCATGTTCCCTGCCCCCCCGTGCGTATGCACATGGCCCCCACCCCCCCGCGCCTAGGATCGAACTCACAGCCTCCTGATTGTGAGGGAAGAGCTCCACCTCTAGGCCACCGCACCACTCAGGTGTTGTAACTTCAAACGATGATCGTAAATCAAGGTCTACCTGTATTTTTTTTTTTTTAAGAAATTAGCTTGGAACATCCTAATGTCAAGAGGAGCATTATGAGGCCTCTGAGATCTCCCCATAGGCGTTTTACTTATAATTATGTAGCCCGTGTACCAGGGTGAAATGCTACCGGTTCAGACCGGATCAGCCGATCCGGTAGTGGTGGCAGCGGGTAGCTTCGGAGAACCGGTAGCAAAAATCCCAGCCTCCCCCCACCGCCCATGCCCACCCAATGCCCAGTCGCCCGTTTCCCCGCTTGCTGCTTCTTTTAAAAAGTGCTTTTAAAAGGTAAAAAAAAAAAAAAAGGCTCTGACAATCCCAGCTGAGCCGCCTGATCGTCAGAGCCTTTTTTTTTTAACTTTTAAAAGCATTTTTTTTACAACCTCTTCTGCCGAATAGGTTGTAAAAAAAATGCTTTTAAAAGTAAAAAAAAAAAAAAAGACTGCGCGCCACAGCTGATCACCACCACCCCTGCACGCGCTACTTACCCCATGCCTCCTTTTGGCGCGCACTGCACACGGGCGCACACCTTGCGTTTGGTGTGTGGTACGCACTGCACACGAGCGCACGCACCCCGCGTGCGCAGCCGGCGAACCGGTAGTAAACTGGTTCAGATTTCACCAGTGCCGTGTACATAACCTTTACTTCTGTCAACGTTCTCCTCGTACGCTAAATAAATATTAATAACTGGACCATGACCGAGCTGACAGGAAACAAACACACGTTTGCAAGAACTTGGTCTTCCCTTTCCCTATGAAAGTGCCTCTTCTTGAGCTCCCTTTGCGTTAAAAACAAACAAACAACAACCTTGTTTTATGCCCCGTGTTCAACGATGAAGCTGGAAGCAAGAATAGCATTGGGCGCGTTCGGTTTGGGATGGGCGGGGGGTGAGCCAGTACCATTTTTAATTTGGCCCTGAACACGGAAACCTGCCGGAGTTAGCCTGAAAGAGAGAATGCTGCAGTTTGTTGCAATGCATTTTTATAGGCTTATCATTGTGTTGCTCTCTCTCTCATCCATTTCCTGGGTGAGAACAAGTTATTTTCCAGGGATGATGGAAGACAGCTGTCTGTTTAATAAATGCACCGTTCAGAAAGGAGCAGCGGGATGATAGTAATATCCCAATTTGAAGCCGGGCCAAAAGAGCTTGGGGTGAGCGGTAGCCTCCCTCTGCAGATAGGCAACAGATGACCGTTTTCCTTGCCAGGCAGCTGCAATCTTTCTCGGTGGAACCGGAGTTCTAGGTCCAACTGGATACAGCCCAGCCTGCAGATCTTGGTTTTCTGCAATACATTTTTACGGCAAAGTCTGCAACGGTGGATTTTCTCCTGAATATTTTCTCCCGGTAGATTTTGGTCTCCCTTGGACTGGACTGGACTGGACTGGACTGGACTGGAATGGAATGGAATGGAATGGAATATGGGGAAGGGAAGGGAATGGAAGAGAAATAGATATTGGAATGAAGAATGGAATGGAATGGAATGGAATGGAATGGAATAGAATAGAATAGAATAGAATAGAATAGAATAGAATATGGGGAAGGGAAGGGAAGGGAAGGGAAATAGATATTGGAATGAAGAATAGAATGGAACGGAACGGAACGGAACAGAACAGAGAATGGAATGGAATTTTTTAGTGGCCAAGTGTGATTGGACACACAAGGAATCTGTCTTGGTGCATACGCTCTCAGTGTACATAAAAGAAAAGATACCTTCATCAAGAATCATAAGGTACAACACTGAATGATAGTCATAGGGTACAAAGAAGCAGTCAGGAAACAATCAATATCAATCTAAATCATAAGAGTACAAGCAACAAAGCTACAGTCATACAGCCTCACCAAGCAAACCTTAACTAAAGCTAAACCTTAACAAGTGGATGGGATTTTTAAACGATCCAACGAGGTCCAAGAGACCTTAATTAAAACGTAAGCAGTAAATAAATTCTCAATGGCTGAAATCTCCTAAGGAAGGTGCAGGATCCTCCTTCCTCCTTTCCTATCTAAGAACAGATTGACGAGACTGGAAAACCAAACCACGTACGAAAAACCCTTATCATTATTATTATTTTTTTAAAGCAGACATAATCATTTCTTACTTCACCTCCCTTAAATATAAATGAGTAAAACTGGATTCGGGAGTTACCGACGCATACTTGCTACACCGACCTGATTTTAATTGCTCCAAATGGTCTAATAATGCTATTAAATTCATTCAGTGAGTGAGTAAAGCAGTTGATCAGAAGGTGAGGGTGGAGGGACCAAGCTGTTCCGTCAGGTGTCTGTAATGAGATTTTTCTACATAAGCGCTTGTGATGGAGAGAAAGCTACCATCCCCAAAACAGCTCTGGATTTCTTCCAGACCATATGCAATGTGCAGATTATGTAGTAGGCATTATGAAATCACCATTAATTTAATTCTCTGGCCCTACGTCTGACTTTGAGTGGGTGCCGTTTGAAAATATCATCTGTCAAGACTAGTTTGAGGTCCCTCGATTCTTATTTTGAACTTCTAGTTTTATGTTTGTTTGTTGTTAGTTGCGAAGTCATGCCCGACCCATTGTGACCCCATGGACAACGTTCCTCCAGGCCTTCCTGTCCTCTACCATCCTCTGGAGTCCATTTAATCTCATGCCCACTGCTTCAGTGACTCCATCCATCCAGCCACCTCCTTCTCTGCCGTCCCCTTCTTCTTTTGCCCTCAATCGTTCCCAGCATTCGGCTCTTCTCCAGTGAGTCCTTCCTTCTCATTAGGTGGCCAAAGTATTTGAGTTTCCTTTTCAGGATCTGGCCTTCTAAAGAGCAGTCAGGGTTGATCTCCTCTAGAACTGACCAGTTGGATCGCCTTGCAGTCCAAAGGACTCACAGGAATCTTCTCCAGCACCAGAGTTCAAAGGCCTCAATTCTTTGGCGCTCAGCCTTTCTTATGGTCCAACTTTCACAGCCATCCATTGGAACTGGGAAAACCATAGCCTTGACTATACACACTTTTGTTGGCAGGGTGATGTCTCTGTTTTTTAGTACTCTGTCTAACTTTCCCATAGCTTTCCTCCCCAGGAGCAAGCGTCTTAAGTTCTTGGCTGCAAGTCCCCATCTGCGGTGATCTTGGAGCCCAGGAAAATAAAATCTGTCACTCCCTCCATTTCTTCCCCATCTATTTGCCAGGAATTGAGAGGGCCGGATGCCGTGATCTTAAGTTTTCTTAATGTTGAGTTTCAAGCCAACTTTTGCACTCTCCTTCTTCACCCGCATCAAGAGGCTCTTTAGTTCCTCTTCGCTTTCTGCCATTAGAGAATAGAATAGAATAGAATAGAATAGAATAGAATAGAATAGAATAGAATAGAATAGAATAGAATAGAATAGAATAGAATAGAATTCTTTATTGGCCAAGTGTGATTGGACACACAAGGAATTTGTCTTGGTGCATATGCTCTCAGTGTACATAAAAGAAAAGAGCAGTTCATCAAGGTACAACATTTACAACACAAATGATGGTCAATATATCAATATAAATCGTAAGGATTGCCAGCAACAAAGTTACAGTCATACAGTCCTAAGTGGAAGGAGATGGGTGATGGGAACGATAAGAAGATTAATAGTAGTACAGATTTAGTAAATAGTTTGACAGTGTTGTGGGAATTATTTGTTTAGCATTTATTATTTATATTATATAATATAAATATAATATATTATATATATATAAATAATATAAATATATTATTTGTTTAGAGTGGTATCATCTGCATATCTAAGGTTGTTGATATTTCTCCCGGCAATCTTAATTCCAACTTTTGATTCATCTCGCTCCGCCTTTATCATGATGTGCTCTGCATGTAAGTTAAATATGAGGAGACTGACTTTATAGGCGTGGAGTTTGTTGCTCTGACCCTCCTGAAGCCCAGCCAGGACATCCTAAGGAAGTGAGTCCAGAACGGGAGGTTTTGAACTGCCTCCTCAGAGTACAAGCGCGATTCCATCTTTAGCATACTAACAAGGAGAATCACAACATCAAGAGGTTTTATTGCACCCACGGTACAGTCACCGTTACCTAATGGCATTGCTTTTAATTATTGAAATTGTGTTCGTTATTGATTGTCTTCCTTCTGTAGGACAAGGCAAGGGAAGGACACACATCAGAAATAGGGAGAGGGACTGGTTGGTTTTCGATTTGTGGGGATGCAGGTATTAGCAGGACTGAATATATCTCCCTTGGTTCATATTTTCCTATTTAGATTTTAGAACTGGGATCAGAACAATTTGTAGCTGGGAAATCGAAAGAAAGGTTTTCCAGAAAAGCGGCTCAATGACCACAAGAGATGGTCAAGGACCACTAGGTTCCACAGAGTTTTATTGGGCCACATCACTGTGCATTTGTACACGTGGATAAACGGTCACAAAATTAACTAAGCTACGGATATCAAACCTTGTGGCACAAACCGATGACAAACTGATATATTTTCGATCTGGTGCTTTTGCTGCTTGTGCATGGATTGTTTTCAGTATAAAACCCAGTGGACTATCCCAGCGGCTCCCAAACTATGGGGCACCAGGGACCGGTTCCGTGGAGAGTGGATTTTTTTCCGTGGCCCAGAGAGGGCGTGGTTTCATGTGCTACCTGCATCCCACAGATGGGGCTTTGCTTATTTGCATGGACCATTTTCTGCCATGCTGCAGACTGGTGTCCATCCACTGACCAGGGGTTGGGGATCCCTGGACTGTCCTACAAATTAGGTTGGCGTTATAATTTATAGGGGTGCGGTGGTTCAGTGGCTAGGACGCTGAGCTTGTCGATCGAAAGGTCGGTAGTTCAGCGGTTCGAATCCCTAGTGCCGCGTAACGGGGTGAGCTCCCGTTACTCATCCCAGCTTCTGCCAACCTAGCAGTTCGAAAGCACATAACAAATGCAAGTAGAAAAATAGGGACCACCTTTGGTGGGAAGGTAACAGCGATCCGTGCGCCTTTGCCGTTGAGTCATGCCGGCCACATGACCACGGAGACGTCTTCGGGCAGCGCTGGCTCTTCGGCTTTGAAATGGAGATGAGCACCGCCCCCTAGAGTCGGGAACGACTAGCACGTATGTGCGAGGGGAACCTTTATCTTTACCTATTGCACCATCTTCAGAGAGGAAATAACCAAATAAGATGAACGCTTGGGTAGATAAATGTGGAAGTTCGAGCAAACTTTTTATTCGTGCTTTTCCCGTTCTTTACTCAACACTGCCATCTATAGGGCGTACGAGGGACAAGGTCATTAAATGGTGAAGCTTTCATTGAGGTGACCTTCGGGATGCTGAGACCAGGTGATGACATCAGGCTCCCAGGCTGCCACCGCTGAATGATAGGAGCTTCTTTAATAAATTCATATTAGATAATAAAAACTCTTCGAGCGGACCTATCATCTATTACCTGTGTGTTACATGGGATCTGGTCTGCCACTGGACGTTTTGATTGCTTTGTTTTTTTTTTTCTTTCTTCTGGACTAAAATTGTATTTCAGTGTAAGACATGTGGGTAGCAACAGTAACAGAGTTGGACGGGACCTTGGATGTCATCTAGTCCAACCCCCTGCTCTCGCAGGAGACCTGTACTAGGGATTCGAACCGCCGAACTGCCGACCTTTTCTGATCGACAAGCTCTGCGTCTTAGCCACTGAGCCTTCTACTCAGGCTAGGCAAGAGACCTGCGAGCCACAGTTAATGACACATTGGTGGGATTAACCCACTCTCTCTGTTGTGTCAAAAATTTCAACATTATTTCCCTAATTTATTTTGCCTTTCTCATTTTAGGTTTCTTTTTAAAGGAATTAATGGGGTTTTTGTTCTCTAGAAAGTTAACATCATTCAGATTCGTAAAATTGGCTTCAAGTTCAGAAAGAAGATGAACTAAATCCAAATAATAATAATAATAATAATAATAATAATAATAATAATAATAATAATAATAATAATAATAATAATAATAATAATAATAATAATAATTGCAACCTGGCCATCGAAACTACATGGCTATGGATGAAACAGGTAACAGTGATGCCCATCGGGGCATTTGGTACCATGTCCAAGAATTTTATAAGATACATCAACAAATTGCAGCTTCCTGCAATAACACCAGCAGAACTGCAAAAAACTGCAGTACTCAGAACATCGTACATCTTAAGAAGGTACTTGGTTGATACCTAGGATGCTGGCAGCAACCCGTATCAACCATCAGCACCAGTCAATGGTATTTGTGATGCATTTTTGAATGTTCAGCTGACTGGGTTTCATGTTTAATGAATAAAGATAAATAATAATAATAATAATATTTTGGAAAGTAATTTCCTTTAGAAAGAAGAGCTGACCTCTGAGTAAACAGTTGTATTTAAAACAGGTGAACACTTTCCAAGCACTCCTTATCTCGGATGGAACATCTTCCTTCGCCATGTTCAATTATGAAGAAATTAACTGGACCACCGGAACGGCGAGCGGAGGAGACCCTCTAACTGGTCTCGGTGGGGTGATGGCCCAGGTAGGACAATTAGATGACCGTCGTGGGCTTCCTTTTCACACTCTATGCAGCATCCACGGAAAAAAGATTATTTATATTTTGGCAAGACAATAAAAAACTAAACAGCCCATCTGGAACCCAGGAGATTTAACCGTTCTTTTGGATGATCAGGGAACGGTCAATTATCATTGTCTCCCTGTGTATTTACAATAATCCAAGCATTGGAAAATCGCTTGTGTTAGAGATGTGCGAAGCATTCTGAAATCAAATACACGGAAATTCAGACAATTTTCAATAGCCCTGGAACGGCAGTCCCTTCTGAGGAAAGAAAGTTTCAGCTTCAATAACTTTTTCATTTCTCAATATTATTGACATGAAGAACATTAACACACATGACACACACTATTATTGCTGGTCAGATGAGGGGGGGAAAAAACCCCATCTGCACTAAAATGCAAGGAAGGTTGCCTGATTTCGTTAATTAACACAGAAGGGGATGCTTGTGATGGTATGTAAGGAATGGCCTTGTGTTGTGGTCCACCAGCAGCTTGTGGAGCTGGCAGCGGAGGGACAGTGAGGATCTCTGCATCAGAGGCAGAGATGGGACCAGGGCAGGGGTGAAATCCAGCAGGTTCTGACAGCTTCTGGAGAACCGGTAGCGGAAATTTTGACCAGTTTGGAGAAGCGGTAGCAGAAATTTTGAGTAGTTCAGAATACCGGCAAATATCACTTCCAGCTGGCTCCAGAGGGGTGGGAAAGGAGATTTTGCAATATCCTTCCCCTAGAGTAGGGTGGGAATGGAGATTTGGCAGTATCCTTCCCCTGGAGTGGGATGGGAACGGAGATTTGGCAGTATCCTTCCCCTGGAGAGGGGTGGGAATGGAGATTTGGCAGTATCCTTCCCGTGCCATGCCCACCAAGCCACACCCACCAAGCCACACCATACCGACCAGGCCACACCCATAGAACCGGTAGTAAAAAAAAATGGATTTCACCACTGGGCCAGGGCCATCACAAAGTTCAGAAACAGGAGACAAGAAACAGTTGTAGCAATGTTGCTTTCCTACAAAGAGCCCAAGAGCCGTTGCTGCTCTTTTAAGCCTTATGGGAGGGGCCAATCATCTACTGGCCTTACTCCCGAGTCATCCTTTTTGTTTTAGCTGTAGCAGCTCTTTGCATGCGTGCACTAGGAACAGCCTCCTCCTGTTCCTCTGCCTTTCTGCTGTCCACCTCTGGAGGCTCCAGAGTCCATGCATCACTCCCAGATGGCCCTGGCCCCATCTCTGCTTCCGACGCAGAGCCCTCGTCTGGGCCTTCTCCTGACTCCAGGACTGGCCCATTGTCCTCCCCAGCCTCCTCACTGTCTGACTCCACTGCCAGCTTCGCGGGCTGCTGGCGGATCACAACACATCAAAGGTGAAGTTCGTCAGGTGAAGTTCCGGATCATTTAAAGGGGACTCTCTTCTTTTCACTCTCCTAGGCTGGTTTCAACGGTGGAAACAGCACCAACTATTTTAGCATTCCCGGTTCCAGAACCCCGGACATCGTCAACATTGAAGACACCACCAATGTCAACGTGCCAGGTCGTTGGGTATTCAAAATTGATGGGAGGGAGATAGACCCAGCCAATGGATGCAGTTTTAGAGGTAAGCAAGTATAAGAAGCTGTATCAAGTTGAAGCAGGTTGCCCTGTCGCGCAAACCACAATATGACACAGATTGGGTTTTGGGGGGAGTTTTGTTGTTGTTGTTTGGTTTTTTTTGTTTTTTATTTCAGACAGTTCTACCAAGAGATGTTGCTAAAGATGGAACCAGGCACTGTTTGTATATCCAGGGACTCCTACTTTCTCCACTTTACCTGAATGCTTAATGTGCAACATGGTTCTCTCATCCTCATTTATTAGACCAGAGGTCCCCAACCTTTCAGACCTCAGGGACCACTAAATTCATAATCTTAAATCCCACGGACCACTAATACGATCTGCTTAATGACCGGCTGGGTGGGCGTGGCTAGGTGGTCATGTGACTGGGTGGGTGTGGTCAACTTGATCTCACTCACGTCAAGGGGTGCCTTACCGGTCTCTACTCGCCCCTCCCTTCCAGGCACTCATCACCTCCCCACCCGGGCTCCTTAGGGTCCCAACAGGAAGCAGTTGTTGGAGCTAAGCGGCCACAACGAGAAAGAGGTGACAAAACAGCTCAGTTCAAATTGGATCTGACCGAGAAGGAGGGTCAGCAGAAGCACCTCACTGAGGACTAGGAGCATAGGCTTTCCAAGCAGAGGGAAGACTTGCTGGGGTGCAAGGCCAGGTACCGGCGCCTGGAAGCTCAGTGGGCTGAGATGGTCAGACAGTTCCAGGCCATGATGCAGCCCCACTGGAACGAGGCCCTCCGGCTCTTCGCCACCAGTGGCCCTTCCCTCCAGCCTTCGCCCAAAGCCCCACACCAGGAGGTTGAAGCAGAATTTCTGCCCCCCTCGACCCGCACAAAAAGACTTCAAAGGGGGAGACTCTGCAGCAACACAAACATGTATCCAGCCTAGGGGCCATAGTTTGAGGACCTCTGATTTAGTGCAATATTTAAAAAATGAAAATAATTTTTCTGCGGACCACCAAAATTTTCTTGAGGACCACCAGTGGTCCAGAGACCACCGGTTGGTGACTGCTGTATTAGACCACATCAGCACCTTAAATATCTCTAATTTGCTTAATAGAGCTGCCACTGGCTACTAGCAAATAAAATTAATTTTAGGGTACACTGGAGAGGGGTTTTCCACAGGTTACTCTCAAGCTGGGAAAGCAACACAGCGGCCTCCTCTCAAATTGAAATGGGTTAATCATGACTTTCACTGTTTTCTCCCATTTGGATTGTTTACGTTTTCTCTTTCTGTGGCTGCGTGTTTTGTAAAGCAGAATATAAATCGAACATACGACCCCTTCCTTCCTGCTGTTTAGCGATTCCTACTTAGGACAAACACAGACAGAATTTCAAGAGCGGTACATGATTTTTTTTCCTTCATAGAATTCCTGGGGGGGAAATCTGAAAAATGGTAGTTCTTCGTGGGAATTCTCCCCAAAATGCAATTTGTGCGATATCGTCATCGTTTATAGCTGATTGTTGCCATTTCTTAATGTTATCCATCAGCATTGATTGTCGCTAGTATAAAGTGCCATTCAGCTTTTTATCTTGCTACGCCAGATAATGAAGAACAAATCTAGCAGAGGCCGTTAAGAGCTTTAGACATTTATTTTAAAAATGGTCTCATTTAATGCCTTGTTCTCTCAATTCTTATCTGTGCTAATAATAACTAACAGAGGCTTGGGTAAACCTATTACTCTATCAGAGCAAAAGGTCTGGCAAGAATCTGGCAATGTTTAATACATGTATTGGGATATCAGCATATCGGTTCCATTGGCTGCAAGAGAGAAGGTGGATAAGCATTGCACCCCACCAGTTAGCCAAGAAACGTAACTCTAATGTGATCCATTTCTTGTAGAGCCAAATAAATCCAAAGTCCAAATGGAATTGGCAAGATACAGATTTAATAATAATAACAACAACAACAACAACAACAACAACAACAACAAAACAACAAAAACAAAAACAAAAACAACAACAACAGAGTTGGAAGGGACCTTGGAGGTCTTCTAGTCCCACCCCCTGCCCAGGCAGGAAACCCTACACCATTTCAGACAAATGGCTATCCAACATTTTCTTAAAAATTTCCAGCGTTGGAGCATTTACAACTTCTGGAGGCAAATTGTTCCACTTATTGATTGTTCTAACTGTCAGGAAATTTCTCCTTAGTTCTAAGTTGCTTCTCTCCTTGATTAGCTTCCACCCATTGCTTCTTGTTCTACCCTCAGGTGCTTTGGAGAATAGTTTGACTCTTCTTTGGGACAGCCCCTGAGATATTGGAATACTGCTATCATGTCTCCCCTAGTCCTTCTTTTCATTAAACTAGGCATACCGAGTTCCTGCAACCATTCTTCATATGTTTTAGCCTTTAACCAATTCCTTATTGTTGTCATTATCCTTAAGTATGAAGGATGAAGACTATTGCTTGACATAGTGTAAGCCGTCCTGAGTCTTCGGAGAAGGGCGGGATATAAATGCAAATTTTAAAAAAAGTACCATAATTGAAATCACGGAAGTAAGACCTCATAACCACTATCCATTTTATTCTCACCACAAATTTGAATTTTTCCCAGCCTTGACAATCTCCAGGTGTGTGAATTTCAGTTCCCAACATTTTTTACAATGGCCAACCTGGCTGCAGAATTTTGAGAGATGTGAGGTTACACCTATTTGAAGGGAATCCAGAAACCACATCAAGTCCCAACATGGAGAAGGGTTGTCATAAATAATAATAATAATAATAATAATAATAATAATAATAATAATAATAATAATAATAATAATAATAATAATAATAATAATAGCATTTCTGAATGTTCAGTTGACTGAGTTTCATGTTTAATGGATAAAGTATAATAATAATACAAAAATCCAATGACAATCCAAACTGCTGACTTTGCAACGACAAAGTTAAAACTGTTTCACATTTAATACAGTATGTGAGTGCAGCAAAATCGCGCAAACGGATTACAAAGCTAGACATGATCAAGTTGCTAAATTAGTCCACTGGTCATTATGTAAAAAATACACCCTACCTGTATCCGAAAAGTCATAGAAGCATAAAGTGGAAAAAGTTATTGAAAATAACTTTTGAAAAAAGGGCCGCGGTGTGGCTCAGGCTGTAAGAAGCCTGTTATTAAAAACACAGCTGCCTGCAATTACTGCAGGTTCTAGTCCCACCAGGCCCAAGGTTGACTCAGCCTTCCATCCTTTATAAGGTAGGTAAAATGAGGACCCAGATTGTTGGGGGGACAATAAGTTGACTTTGTAAATATACAAATAGAATGAGACTATTGCCTTACACACTGTAAGCTGCCCTGAGTCTTCGGAGAAGGTCGGGATATAAATGTAAATAAAAAAAAATATGAGGCAGTGAAGGTCTTGTAAGACTTTCAAATGTAGACAGATCGTCATTTGGAATACAACATGCCAGATATCATGGTTGTCAAGGGCCAAAGTGTACAGTTTATTAACATCACTGTACCAGGAGATGCCAGAGTAAAAAAAAAAGTACCATAATTGAATTCACGGAAGTAAGACCTCATAACCACTATCCATTTTATTCTCACCACAAATTTGAATTTTTCCCAGCCTTGACAATCTCCAGGTGTGTGAATTTCAGTTCCCAACATTTTTTACAATGGCCAACCTGGCTGCAGAATTTTGAGAGATGTGAGGTTACACCTATTTGAAGGGAATCCAGAAACCACATCAAGTCCCAACATGGAGAAGGGTTGTCATAAATAATAATAATAATAATAATAATAATAATAATAATAATAATAATAATAATAATAATAATAATAATAGCATTTTTGAATGTTCAGTTGACTGTTTCATGTTTAATGGATAAAGTATAATATTAATACAAAAATCCAATGACAATCCAAACTGCTGACTTTGCAACGACAAAGTTAAAACTGTTTCACATTTAATACAGTATGTGAGTGCAGCAAAATCGGGCAAACGGATTACAAAGCTAGACATGATCAAGTTGCTAAATTAGTCCACTGGTCATTATGTAAAAAATACACCCTACCTGCATCCGAAAAGTCATAGAAGCATAAAGTGGAAAAAGTTATTGAAAATAACTTTTGAAAAAAGGGCCGCGGTGTGGCTCAGGCTGTAAGAAGCCTGTTATTAAAAACACAGCTGCCTGCAATTACTGCAGGTTCTAGTCCCACCAGGCCCAAGGTTGACTCAGCCTTCCATCCTTTATAAGGTAGGTAAAATGAGGACCCAGATTGTTGGGGGGACAATAAGTTGACTTTGTAAATATACAAATAGAATGAGACTATTGCCTTACACACTGTAAGCTGCCCTGAGTCTTCGGAGAAGGTCGGGATATAAATGTAAATAAAAAAAAATATGAGACAGTGAAGATCTTGTGGGACTTTCAAATACAGACAGATCGTCATTTGGAACACAACATGCCAGATATCATGGTTGTCGAGGGCCAAAGCGTACAGTTTATTGACATCGCGGTACCAGGAGACGCCAGAGTAAAAAAAAGAAAAGAACTGGAAAAAAATCAGGAAATATCGCGACCTGGCCATCGAAACTACATGGCTGTGGATGAAACATGTAACAGAGCTATCCATTGTCATCGGGGCACTTGGTACCATGTCCAAGAATTTTATAAGATACATCAACAAATTGCAGCTTCCTGCAATAACACCAGAGGAACTGTAAAAAAACTGCACTACTCAGAACATCGTACATCTTAAGAAGGTACTTGGTTGATACCTTGGATGCTGGCAGCAAACTGTATCAACCATTAGCACCAATCAATGGTATTTGTGATGCATTTTTTGATGTTCAGTTGACTGACCTTCATGTTTAATGAATAAAAGAGATCATCATCCATGTTGGCTATGAACAAGTACAATGGAGGCAATTTTACTTTGTGAAGGAGTAAAACCGTTCCTTATTTTTACCGACTCCAGTTGCAAAATCTCCGTTTCTTGTATGAATTTTAGCTCTGTTGCTTTGTAATAGAGTTTTCTCTTGGACACCGGCGCTGTTGAAATACAGAGATGTCATAAAGTCAATTTCAAAACATCCGCCTGAGCTGCCCTTAGAATCTGCAGCATGCAGAGTCCTTTCGAAAAGAAAACAACGTGATTCTTTTTCGTCATTGCCTGCTAGTTAAAATTTTCTCGTGTTAGGTCTTTTAAAATAGCCACCTGGCGAGCCTGCTCATCTTCTCTTTACAAATACAACTGTTCGGGAAATAAAAGGAAACTTGTCTGCCTCCGGGGTGCTAGTGGAAAGATTCCAATTCTCCCCATCTTCTATATTATGAACTTTTATAGCATTCTAGTCACTAAGTGGTGCAGTAGTCTAGAGGTGGAGCTCTGGCCTCACAATCAGGAGGCTGTGAGTTCAATCCTAGGTAGAGGCAGATATTTCCTCTCTCTGGGCACAATGAGTAATTATCTGCTACAAACTCCGCATTGGCAACAGGAAGGGCATCGGGCCAGTAAACACTCAGCTTCAATTCAGTTGCCCCGACTCCACTCCGATGCAAGGGATTATGGGGTCCTTAAAAGATGAGGGGGAAAAAATAGCATTCTAGTCCCTCTGTTCAAATTCTGGGACAAAGTCTGTTTGAACTCCCTGCGTGAGTATGGAAATTGTTTCGGAGTTAATTTCATCGAAAGAGTTCCGTTAATAAGAAAATTCCAAAGCAAAAGGATTTTGGCTGCCACTGGGGAGTATCATGTGCACCACCAGATAAATGGTGAAATCTAATTTTTTTTACTACCTGTTCTGTGGGCGTGGCTTGGTGGGCGTGGTGGGGCTTGGTGGGCGTGGCAGGAGAAGGATACTGCAAAATCTCCATTCCCACCCCACTTCAGGAGGAGGATACTGCAAAATCTCCATTCCCACCCTAATCCAGGGGAAGGATATTGCAAAATCCCCATTCCCACCCCACTCTGGGGCCAGCCAGAGGTGGTATTTGCCAGTTCTCTGAACTACTCAAAATTTCTGCTACCGGTTTTCCGGAACCTGTCAGAACCTGCTGGATTTCACCCCTGCATCCATCTTCTTGTGCCCACATTGAAGAGAACGGAAAGGGCTTGTTTGCACGAGAAGCGAAATGTTTTCCAGGACAAAACCAAGAAAGCTCAGTTGCCTTTTTGGGGGGAAAAAGCATTCTTGGGACCCATTGAAAAGAACTGATTTAAGTGAAAGTTGCCCCGCTTGTCTTCTTCCAAAACAAAAACACGGGGCCCATTGCCATTGTTAAGTGCAAAAGAACCCCAAACCCCACTTTTCCCATGATTCCACCCACACTTAGCCCCGTTTCAGTCCGACCTACAAATTCAGAAGTCTCCCAACTGCACGAACGGTGGCATGGACCAATGTCTGCTTAGAAACCAGATTCAAAAGTTGGAATTTATTCTTTGTGTGTGTTTCTCTGTGTGTGTGTGTTTGTTTGTATCTGTGTGTCTTGTGTGCACGAAACAGTTTGATCCTCTCCTCTCAACCCTGTCTTGGAAAAATCATGCTCTCTTTTGAAGCAGCAACTTAGGAGGCAGAGTAAATGACACAGCTCCTAAGGGAAAAACAACTACTCAAAATTTATGCTACCGGTTCTCCAGAACCTGTCAGAACCTGCTGGATTTCACCCCTGCACCAGATACTTGCAAATACAAAACAAATTGAAATTATGGAGACATTTGGGATGGATCCACTACACGGTCCGTTGGAGCCGAAGTTGACTGCAAGCCCAAAGCCGTGTGAAGAACTTTATCTGCAGGTTGGTGAGGCTTTATGTGAAGAGGATAGAAGAGGGGATGAAGGCAAGCGAGCAGATGGAGAAGGTGACCAGAAAATGATCAGATCTAGAACATCTCGGGATCAGCTCAGTTTGGAGTCAAGCACAAAATGAAGCAGATTTGGAACCAATGATCCATCCCAATCCCTGAATTGAATGAGCTGCATATTTAATTTGCATTTTGAATGACCAGAACTCCGAGTTTTTAGGCGTCTAATTTAGACTTTCGAAAGGCCATGGCTAAAAATAACCATGGAACCAAAGATCCTTACTCAGCAAGTTACGGCAACCTCTGTCAAGCATATCCTGATAGACATTCTATTGTTGCTTTGTTTTATAATGATGATTACCGGCACAAGCAATACATTATTTTTGTGTGTGTGCAATAATTAGCTATGTGTAAGACAGAAAGGCAGACACCCACCTCATTAAGCGATACAGTCAAAGCCTGCTGTGGCTATTGTAAAATATGAAGTCTCCAAAGTTGCATTATTTGATGTTTAATTAGCGCTAATTCATATGGAAGGAAAAACGAGTCTAAGCAGGCAATTAACACCCCTTGAGCTGCAGACGTAACTCACCCGTTATTAATAGAATTAAGTTATAGCAACCGTGGCACGCTTGGGATATAATTCATGCTGCATCCACCTAGTTGTTTTTAGAAGCCAGCCAAACCATAGTTGAAGTTTAACTGTGGTCAGTGCCCTGCAATTTAAATATGAGATTTATATTTCCAATTTTACATTTAGAGAGGATGCTGGCTCAGTTCCTGGGGCTAAGGCAGTGTTTTGCTGCCTATGGGGGAAAGGAGCCTTAATGCATTAAAGCTCTACTGAGGGGAGAAAGTAGAAAATCTTTGATGAAGCTGGATTCCTGATAGCAATAGCACTTAGGCTTATATACCGCTTCACAGTGCTTTACAGCCCTCTCGAAGTGGTTTACAGAGTCAGCCTCTTGCCCCCCAACAATCTGGGTCCTCATTTTACCCACCTCGAAAGAATAGCAGGCTGAGTCCAACTTTGAGCTTGGTGAGATTCGAACTGCCAAATTGCAGTCAGCCGGCAGTCAGCAGAAGTAGCCTGCAGTACCGCACTCTGACCACTGCGCCACCATGGCTCATGGATGTGGTTTTCTTGGATGCTGTTCTGATAAACGCAACCTTGCCTTTTCGTAAAACGGTTTTCTGATTTCACCAACTAGTTTATAACCTTGGGAGTTCTCCCAGTCATGTCTTAACCAAGTTGGTCCCTGCTTAAGTTGCCAAGAACAGCCAAGGTCAGCTAGATCCTGTCACCATCTTGAATACAAAGTGTTGTGATCCAGGTTCCTGGACCCGGACTCCTGGACTCGGATGATTCAGAAAGTGAGGGAGAAGACCTGGCCAGCCCTGCTTCTCTTGAGCCCTTTCCCTCCCTGGCACCCACTCAAAGGGAGGGAGGGCCGCACAGCCTGATTCCATGGAGCCTCCTTCTGATTTGGCAACGCCCAAGAACAGTTTTGGAGCGATGCAAGGTCACGAGACGAATCGCCGCGCGCAGCAGCGGAAGAGTTGGGACAAAGCTGTCATAATTGTCATGCAGTGACATCTGCAGAGACTATAAATAGGAGGCGGACTTCCTGGTTTTTTGTCTTGGACAAAGTAATGAGTTGGCGCGAGCTAATGAATTGGCGCGAGCTAACTATTTCAATGGAGGGAAGAATATATTCGTGAGTAATTCTGGCCTTATCTATAATTTCCTCGTTATCTCCAGAAACTTGGCAGGCCCGTGGGTAGACGTGGCCAGGACATGTATCTATGTAAATAAAAGGAAAAAAAAGGAAGGCCTCTGACGGACTCTTTGCTGGGAGTATTGGGGGAAGGGAAACAGAACACAAAGCTTAGCCTATAGCAGGAGTGTCCAACCTTGGCAACTTTAAGACTTGCGGACTTCAACTCCCGGGATGCCTCAGCCAGCCATGCTGACTGGAGATTTCTGGGAATTGAAGTCCACAGGTCTTTAAAATTGTCGAGGTTGGACACCCCTGGCCTATAGCCCCGATGGTCACCCCTGCAAGCATTCACCAGTTCAGATTTGTTTAGCAGACCTGGTGCGTTGACGAAATCACACCCATATAGGGGAAATGCGACGATTCAAATGCAATGGAGGTAAGATGAACATATGGTATGCCGATGGCAATGTGTCTTAATATGTCGCATTACAGTTTTGTGATTGCACTTTAGTGTCAGCGATTATAGCTTCTTGTTTCTTGTGTACACATCCCACACTGAAAGAGTGCTTCTAATGCTCTTTGGGACACTTTCCAAGGTTTTAAAGTGGTATCAGACCATTGCAGCAATGATTCAGCAGCAGATTATAATAAATAAAAAAAGTACTTAAATCAGAGCTCTCTTGCAGAGTTAATAGCACAGGGGTTAATGGAATAAACCACCTTCTTCTTCAGATGTCTTGAACAGCATCTTGTCGCACTGAAGGTAAATATGGCAATGATAATGAGAACTGTGATCCAAAATATTAGACCACCATAGGAACAGGGGTGAAATGCTCCCGGTTCAGACCGGATCACATGATCCAGTAGCAATGGGAGAGGGTAGTTTGGACAACCGGTAGCAAAAATCCCTACCCCCCCACCACCACTGCCCACACCTCACTGTTCCTCTTCTCTGTCCCTGAAGCTATTGGTGGTGATATAGCTGCAAACGGCCTTAAATGACTGCCGCGGTGCTTCAAAGGGCCGCACTACAGCTGATCAGTGCTGTAGGCGACTAGTAGACCAGTGCCTCTATTTTTAAAAAAGATAGACCGATGCTTCCCAAAAAAAGGCAATTAGTAGACCGCTGCCTCTATTTTTAAAGAAGGTAGACTGGTGCCTCCCAAAAAAAGGCAATTAGTAGACCGGTGCCTCTATTTTTAAAGAAGGTAGACCGGTGCCTCCCAAAAAAAGGCAATTAGTAGACCGGTGCCTCTATTTTTAAAGAAGGTAGACTGGTGCCTCCCAAAAAATGGCAATTGGCAGACCGGTGCCTCTATTGTTAAAGAAGGTAGACCGGTGTGCTCCCAAGTAGGGCCGCAGTGTGGCTCAGGCTGTAAGAAGCCTGTTATTAAACACAGCTGCCTGCAATTACTGCAGGTTCAAGCCCCACCAGGTCCAAGGTTGACTCAGCCTTCCATCCTTTATAAGGTAGGTAAAATGAGGACCCAGATTGTTGGGGGGGCAATAAGTTGACTTTGTAAATATACAAATAGAATGAGACTATTGCCTTACACACTGTAAGCCGCCCTGAGTCTTCGGAGAAGGGCGGGATATAAATGTAAACAAAAAAAAAAAGTTTTGTATACTTTATTATTTTTATTATTTATTATTATTGGCCATGCCCACCTGACCACCAAGCCATGCACACCAATTAAGCCATGCCCACAGAACTGGTAGGGAAAATTTTTAGATTTCACCCCTAAATAGGAAGCCTAAGAGTAACCTCTACTTCTGGTCATCTCCGCTTGCTTTCTTTTCTTTTCTTTTCTTTCTTTTCTTTTCTTTTCTTTTCTTTTTTGCAAAAATGGGTAGACAGCAAATTATACTGGCCAGGGTTCAGTGGACTTCCGAATAGGAACACGGGTCATCACTACTTCTAGAAGGAATCTAAAATTCTGATCTTTCTTGATTTATCTTCTCATTTATATCTTGGATTCTTGCTTTGAACAAAACTCCACGTTGGTGACAAGGAAGGGCATCCGGCCATTAAAACACTCGGCTTGCTCCATTCAGTTGCCCAGACTCCATCCCACAAGGGATTATGGGGTCGCTAAATGAAGATGATTTTTGCTTTCAATAGTGAAGGTGACTTTGCCTCCGAAGTGCTTTTTCAAACGGCAACTGGACTTTGTTTTTCCTTGGAGACGTTTAGCTTCGCTTCTTGGATGAGAAGCAAAACGTCTTCATGGAAAAACAAAGTCCAGTTGCCTTTTGAAAAAGCACCTTTGGGGCAACCATGAGCTGGATGACTCGGAATCTCCACAGACATGAAGATGACTTTGATTATGTGGTTTTCCTTTAGGCCAATTTCTCCGTCAAGGGGAGATCTTCTGGGAAAGTGCCAACTGCTCCACCAAGTGCCGCTGCCTGGATTTCAACAACGAGCTCTTCTGCCAGGAGGTGTCCTGTGGCCCTTACGAAATCTGCGAGGCCAAGGAGAAATTCTTCCAGTGCGTGTCGATGGAGAGCAGCACGTGTGTGATCTTCGGAGATCCGCACTACCATACCTTCGACGGCTTCCTTTTCCACTTCCAAGGGTCCTGTTCCTACTTGCTTGCCAGGCAGTGTTGGCCAGGATCCAGCTTGCCTTTCTTTAGCGTGGAAGCCAAGAACGAGAATCGGGGTGGCTCTTCGGTCTCCTGGCTGAAGGACATCTCCATTGAGATCTATTCGCACAAGATTGTCATTCCCAAGGGCAGCTTTGGGAAGATTATGGTAAGATTTGCCCTCACCTACTTGTGAGGACATATTTCATCCCTCAGGCTGAGCTTACTGAGGGAGCCACTTTCAGCTGTAGAGAAAGCCAGATCCTCTCTGTGCTTGGGGGATTTTCATAGAAGAAAAAAAATATTCACACATGAAAAGGAAGAGCTGTGCCTTCCAGAATGGCTTCCGCTTGCCCTCAGGGAAGGGTCTGACTAGCCCAAATGTCATTGCCTAGAGCAGGGATATCAAACTCAAGGTCTGCGGGCCGGATCTGGCCTGTGTGGTACTGAGATCTGGCCCGTGGGACTGCTCTGGAAACAGCCAAAGACGGGCCTGCGGTGCCTCTGCCAACAAAAACAGAGCACGTGGCCCTCCCTCAGGGGTAAAATGCTCCCAGTTCTGACTGGATCTCATGATCCGGTAGTGATCGTGGCTGGTGGTTTGGCGATCCAGTAGCGATGGCGGAGTGAAGCTTCGCCCACCCGCCCGGGTGTCATTACTTCCTGGTTTTAACCTGGAAATAATGTGTTTTTTTACCTTCTGCGCAGAAGGTCTGCGCGCGTGGCGTGTGCACTTCCGAACCTGTAAGGAAGGTAAGTAGATTTCACTCCTGCCCTCCCTAGCTCCCTTTTCAGCTGCGACGGAACTCCTGCAACCTCTTTGACAATGAAAATAGAACTCGGGAGGGGCTCCCGAGCTCCGTTTTCATTGGCAGAGTGCTCGGGCAGCCACAGGCGCCCCCAACATGAGTGACGTCGAGCTGGCCATGCCTACTCTGGCCACGCCCATTCCCCTCCCCCCGAGGTCAAACACAACCCTGACGCGGCCCTCAATGAAATCGAATTTGACACCCCTAGACTAGATGATGTCATTATATCATTCCATTGTCTGGATGTATCTGGAAAGAAACATTTGAAGAGGGAAAAAAGCAGTCCTCAATAATAATAAAAAATAGCAGTCAGCTAGGCTGAAAATAGAAGACTGCTAATTTCTAGGATGTTTTGATTATTATTATTATTATTTCATCTAATGGGAGTAATATGGGAAACGTCACATCAGAGAATCAGGTTCCCCTCCCCCCCTAAAAACTAAGGCCCATCATATAGGTTGACTTTCATCTTCTATAATCTTCCAGGCAGGAAACCAGGGACATTAGTAAAATTTACGCTGGAAGTAAAATCCAGCATAGTTTGAACGCGCATTACTTGCACACCGTATCCTTTCAAGATTATTATTTTGGATAATAGAAAAAAGTGTGCTTGCCATCTTCCGTCTGCCAGAAGGCCAGGTTGATCCCCAGAAATAAGCACCTGCTTAGACATATCATTCAAGCTGTGATGGCTAGCCAGCAATCCCAAGCGGGGAGTCGCTTTATCCCCCCCCCCAAAAAAAAAAGTTTGCAAGAAACAACATTTCAATAATTGGGTATGACACAGTAGAGTCACGCCGGCCACATGACCACAGAGACGTCTTCGGACAGCGCTGGCTCTTCGGCTTTGAAACGGAGATGAGCACCGCCCCCTAGAGTCGGGAACGACTAGCATGTACGTGCGAGGGGAGCCTTTACCTTTATCTTTAAGTTAGAGAAAATTCTCTCTCCCTGTTATTCAGCTGCTGGCTCCCCTTCCTCTTATCTCATCACAGCCTCATATCAGACTTGCCTTGACCGCAGCTCTTCCCCCTGCCTTCCAAGTTCATACCCACATACCATTACAAATTCCTTCTACTATGTGGACTTCAACTCCCAGAATTCCCCAGCCAGCATGGCTGACTGGGGAATTCTGGGAGTTTGAAGTCCACAAATCTTAAACTTGCCAAATTTGGAGACCCCTGTACTAGAGGGTCCTGAGCCTTTTCAATTCCTCCCTTGGGAATTGAGGTCTTGTCTGATTCTCTCTTTATTTTTTTCTCTCCGACACCTTACAGACATTGTAACAGCCTTAGGATCTATTCTAGACTGAGTGTTTCAATATTCCCTTTATATATATATATATTTTCTTTTTGCACTACTTCAATAAATATTAGCCATTTAATTTGTAGTGACGGTGATCATTATAGCAGTAGAAGATTCATATACAACCATAGTAAATAAATCCATTTTTAATCTTCTCATTTTGGATGATGATGATGATAAATGTTAACTTTCTATCCATGTCACAGATAGATGACTTGGTCATGTCTCTGCCTGTCTTCTTGGAACTGGGAGCCATAAAAATCTATCAGAGTGGCATGTCGACCGCTGTGGAAACAGACTTTGGCCTTTTGGTGACCTATGACGGTGACCATTATGCTGCCATTTCAGTTCCCGGCTCCTACATTAATGCTACCTGCGGCCTGTGCGGGAACTACAACAAGAATCCTGAAGATGACGTCTTGCGCTCCGATGGGAAACTGGCCACTTCGGTCCTGGATCTGGGAGAGAGCTGGCGGGTTTACCATCCTGAATGGAAGTGCTCCCCAGGCTGCTTAGACAACTGCAGTCTTTGTGACATGGCGATGGAGTCTCTCTACTTCGGCCCCGAGTACTGTGGCTTCATCAACAAAACCGGAGGCCCTTTGTGGGAATGTGGGGCCATTGTCGACCCCACGGCGTTTGTGCACAGCTGCGTGTACGATTTGTGCAGCATCCGCGATAATGCCACAGGAGGCCTTTGCCAAGCCATTCAAGCCTACGCCTTGGTTTGCCAGGCCTTAGGGATCCCGATTGGAGACTGGAGGGGGCAGACAGGATGCGGTAAGTCACCAAGCATTCAGAGTCGGACTCAACAAAATGGTAGGGCTCACCTGCTTCATGCAGGGCTTCTAGTCCATCAACTTCGACTTGGTCAACCTGAGTTAGGAAGGAAGGACATGTAGGAAGGACATCAAGCTACTTGTGCCCAAACAGAGAATTGTCATATGATTAGGTAAAGGAAAGGTTCCCCCACACATGCGTGCTAGTCGTTTCCGGCTCTAGGGGCGGTGCTCATCTCTGTTTCTAAGCCGAAGAGCCAGTGCTGTCTGAAGACATCTCCGTGGTCTTGTAGACGGCATGACTAAATGCCGAAGGCACATGGAGCACTGTTACCTTCCCACCAAAGTGGTCCCTGTTTTTCTAATTGCATTTTTTACATGCTTTCGAACTGCTAGGTTAGTAGAAGCTGGGACAAGTAGCGGGAGCTCGCCCCATTAGGCGGCACTAGGGATTCGAACCGCTGAACTGCTGACCTGACAAGCTCAGTGTCTTAGCCACTGAGCCACTGCATCCCTTTATGTCATCCCTTTATGTCCCATGCGCTCTCACAGAGAGGGACTCCTCAGGGTGCCGTCAGCTAGGCAGTGCCGTCTGGCGACACCCAGGGGAAGGGCCTTCTCTGTGGGGGCTCCCACCCTCTGGAACGAACTCCCTTCAGGACTTCGTCAACTTCCGGACCTCCGAACCTTTCGTCGCGAGCTTAAAACACACTTATTCATCTGCGCGGGACTGGATTAGATTTTAAAGTTATTGGTTTTAAGGGGTTTTTATTATTTATATTGTTTTTAATAATTTGGCAATAGAATAAGTTTTTTAATCGGCATTTTTAATCTGTATTTATATGTATTTTAATTGCCTGTGAACCGCCCTGAGTCCTTAGGGAGATAGGGCGGTATATAAATATGAAAAATAAATAAATAAATAAATAAATAAATAAATAAATAAATAAATAAATAAATAAATAAATAAATAAATAAATAAATAAATAAATATGACATCCCTTTACGTTATATGATTATCAGATGCTAATAAGAGCAACCAGCTCTTGAGGAGATGATCTTGGCAATAATTTGACCCAAGAGAGTAGAAATGGCAGGTTTATTGTCCTTGAATGATGCTTTTGTCCATATTTGAATCACAGAACTCCTAGAAAGAGTAACGATAAAAAGGTTTCATAATAGACGACTCAGACATGATCTGAGGGACGTTAACTTAGCTATTCTTTCCCATTCATCTGGCCATTGGTCTGTACCCTTTAAAGCTTTATTTTAAAATTGCATCACGTGTAAATTAGATTACAGTTAACGGTTTGTTTATTTTATTTTATTTTTATTTTATTTGAATTTATATCCCGCCCTTCTCAAAGACTCAGGGCGGCTTACATGTGTAAGGCTTACATTTGTTCACAAATGGTGAACAAACTGGTCATAACGTCCTGGCGACATTTCTTTTCCTTCGTCGCTTTTTGTCTGTGTTTCTTCTTGGTTTGCAGTCTCTTGGAAAAAGTACATGTTCAGTGAGCCTCCCTTGATTCAAACTCAAATCTTGGTGACTTTATGCAAAGTTTTCTTGGCAACTGTATAGAACCGTGATGGCGAACTTATGGCATGCTTGCCCAAAGTAGCACATGGAGCCATGTTGCCTGGCATGCACGGTGTCACCCGTCCCTCTTCCGGGTTTCTGGTGCGCATGCACACGCGATGATCAGCTGGCCTTTGTGCGTGCAGCAGTGCTGGAAACCGGAAGAGCTGGTCTTCCGTTTTCAGGTGTGTGCACATGTGCCAGCCAGTTGATCGGCATGTGTGCATGTGCGGAATATTGCCAGCACACATGTGGGCACCGAAACCAGAAGTACCTTATCTGGCGTGCTTGCCCCCTGGTCATGGCCTTGATGAGCATGCGCATGCAGTGCTCCCATTTCGGCACTCGGTGTCGAAAAGGTTCGGCATCACTGGTATAGAAGTCATTTGCTGCCTAGGGCTTAGGCGTTTTTCAGAGGGACTCACATCCGAAGAGGAATGAGGCACAACCCTGTATAGCTTCTTTCAAGGTCAGCCAAAGTTGACTCAGTGCTATCACCAAGCTGGAGGCTCAAATATGCCCACTATTCTAAACCAGCAACTGCTGTATCAACTAAATCAACTGTTCTTTTTGCCTTTTTCAGCGACTGCTATAAACTGTCCAGAGTTTAGTCACTACTCCATCTGTACCAGTAGCTGCCCAGCCACCTGCTCGGATTTAACGGCCCCTTTGAACTGCAACTCTCCTTGCACGGAAGGCTGCGAGTGCATCGGAGGCTACGTTCTCAGCACCGACGCCTGTGTCCCTGTTCAAGAGTGTGGTTGCGACGTGGACGGCCGTTACCACGCCGTGGGGGAATCCTTCTGGGCTTCTGTGGACTGCACAGTGCAATGCTGGTGCGAAGAAGAAGGAGACGTCAACTGTTTTAATGCCACTTGCCAGGAAGGAGAAGTGTGTACCGTCGAGAAAGGCTACCAAGGGTGTTACCCCAAGCGGGAGACCTTGTGTTTGGTTTCTCAGGATCAAGTCCTGCACACTTTTGACGGAGTTGGCTTTATTTATCCCTCGGACAATTCTTACACCTTGGTAAAAACATGCCCAGACAGGCCCACTTACCTGGAATTGGACATCAGCAAAAAGAAACCAGAATTGAGTCCTGACTGGCTTCGTACCTTGATGATCCAGGTTGCCAATCAAGATGTTAAGATCGGGGGTGTAGACAACTCTGAAATCAAGGTAGGGATTTTCTGGTGGGTGACAGGCTCAAAAGGCTTGGGTCATTGCTCTTAATTGCAGGAAACGATTTAATAGCACAGTCTTTTGACAAATGTTCCTGAGCCAGTTTTATTCATATAGAGCAGCCTTTCCTGATCTCAGGATGGTTGACGCTGGATCCATCCTTTCTCCCCCAGATGGGAAAGCCTGGAGGATAGTTTGTGTAAACCAACAGATAGGAGAGCGGTGACTATCAAATGAACTCAGAAGACGAAGCGCTAGTGGAGGAATCAAATTCTGGGAGAGAATTATGCAGGGAGGATGATTCATGGTCAAATGAGGTATTTTGTTGCCCTTCGTTTTGTCTGCTGCTTGTGCTTCTTTTAACCCCGGTGAAAATTCCTTGTGGTTCCTTTTTTTCTTCTTCTCTTTTTAACGTCTGCAGCGGCAAAGCTTCACACATGTTCAGACGTCTCATTAGCTGCATCTGGTGCTGACATTTTCATCCCGCTAGACATTTGCCTGTCAATTTTTATGCTCGTCGTGGAAGAGACATGATCAAACAACCTCTCTTTGGCTCTGCCCTTGTTGACCATTGAAATAATTGCTTGTGTCTTCAAGTTAAAAGATGTTAAAAGATGTCTTTGCTACCCACATTTGCTTCCCCAAATGTGAGAATCTTTGACAGAGACAGAAGGTCTCTGGGTTTGTTTGTTTTTTGTTTTTTTTTACAGATGTCCAGCTTTAATTCTCTCCCACTCCCCACCCAAAGGGCAAAACCTAAAATGCCTGATTGTTGCAGGAGTATAATTAAAGAACCTTTCCAAAGGGTGAAACTACTAATCTTGCCTACTCTGCTCTGACAGAGAATTGGGTCGTGGGCTTCAGAGAGAAATGAGTTTTGATTTGCTTCCCCAGTCTGAAATCTTCCAAATGGCTGTGGACTAAAGATCTTTGGTAGGGGAGGGGCAGTCTCAATGCATCCAGAATATTTCAGATTGAGAAACCAGGTTGCCCTGACAAAAAAACCAACAACAACATTTAATCTTTCCCCTGGTATAGCCGACAGAGGGAGGAGAGCCTGTGGCTTAGAGGTTAATACATCTACCTAATATGCAAGTAGCCCAGGTTTGAATCCCAGAAGGTTATGGCTAGCTCAGGACTCTCAAACTCAATTTCATTGAGGGCCGCATCAGGGTTGTATTTGACCTCGGGGGTGGGGGAAGAGCAGGGGGCATGGCCAGTTTGACATCACTCATGTTGGGGGCACCTCACACGGCGCTCCTGAACTCTGTTTTCGCTGGCAGAGGCACTGCGGGCCAGTCCGCTGTTTCCAGGTTGGCCCAGTGGGCCAGTTTTAAGCACCCCGTAAGCCAGATCCAGCCCCCGGGCCTTGAGTTTAACACACCTGGGCTATCTGATGAGAGCTAAATAGCTTGAAATAGATCTATACTAGTCTCCCTTGATTTCTTTGTCGGTAAAACATAAATTCAACACAAAAATAGTTCGTCGCAAAAGCAACTGCCTGTGAAGGTTCCTGGATTGGGGCCAAAAATGGAAGCAGTATTCGCCGTCCCATAATTGGGTAGACCAGGTTGCCCTGATAAAAAAACAAAAAAAACCCAAAAAAACCCCACCCAAATTGAGAAACGTTAGCTTGGCATGTAATAAAGAAAGAATTAAATTCTCCTTGTAGCCTGAAGCCATCACATTGACTAGAGCTTCTATTTACATAGCCAACAAAATAGTGCCAGGCCTGATGGGATCAATAACTATTAGACTTGATGGCAGCGGACTGTCTCCGAAGGCCATCTGTTGGAAGCTTAGCAGGCTTCCTCGTGCAGTTGGTTTGACCATTATGCATTCAGACTTTCGGATTAGTCAGGCCAGGGGTCCAATCCAGCAGGGGGCAGTTTGTGTTCTTATGACCTGCAGATTGCATTTCATGCAATTACAGTACAGGAAGATTAAGTTTGATCTCTCTTAAGAGATAAAGAGCTTCTCGTAATACACAGCATGGGAGCTTGATGTGTAAGATCCGTAATAAATTGTAATTAAGTTGACAGAATTGGAAAAACGGTTGTGTTCACCATGGAAATCCTGAATGGTGTGAGATTTCCAATCATGAAGAACTATAGCCAGGTTCAGGCAAACCTATAGCCTCACTGCAGACCTTCATCACCCTCGTGAGAAAAGTGATGGAGTTGGATAAAGGACCAGGACTACCTATCTCTGCTTTCTCTGTGTGTTTTGGATATCCAAGCATGTGGATAATGGTCCCATGGTGCAGAATTTCTGATATCATGATACAGGTGTTGCTGTTAGTTGCAAAGTCGTGTCCGACCCATCGCGACCCCAAGGACAACGTTCCTTCCTGTCCTCTACCATCCCCTAGAGTCCATTTAAGCTCATGCCAACTTTTTCAATGACTCCATCCAACCACCTCGTTCTCTGCCATCCCCTTCTTCTTTTGCCCTCAATCTTTTCCAGCATTAGATGCTTCTCCAGGGAGTCCTTCCTTCTCATTAGGTGGCCAAAGTATTTGAGCTTTATCTTCAGGATCTGGCCTTCTAAAAGAGCAGTCAGGGTTGATCTCCTCTAGGACTGACTTGTTTGTTCACCTTGCAGTCCAAGGGACTTGCAGGAGTCTTCTCCAGCACCAGAGTTCAAAGGCCTCAATTCTTTGATACAGGTAAATGGGTGTAAATATATGTGGTTGTCCTACTGGAATCTAGATGGCTATTCTTATCAGCAGCTGGGTCAACATCAATATAGAATTCCCCTAAAATTGATGGAAATTTTCTTTTCTTTTCTTTTTGGGGGAAAAAATGGTACCATTGTTTAATATAAATTCATGACTGCCCACTCCTCATCTTACAAACTTTGTCTAGTAGTCAACAATGGTAGTGTAGATTACTTGATTCCTTGGGGAAACCAACGGTTCCAGTGGTCGGTTGCCCCTGGTTCGGACCGGTTTGCAAGAACCGGTAGTAAAACTGGCGGGAGGCTCCGCCCACTAACCCGGATGTCATCAGGAAGTTTCTGCGCAGTCCCGTTGCGAACCGGTAGTAAAGTTAAGTAGAACCCACCCCTGAACGGTTCCCTTCCATTGGAAAAAACATAACCTTCCCTTGGTTTTGCTACCTTTCAAGAAACTCAGTTCTGCTCTTCTAAATCGCAGCCCTGTAGAAATGTTGCTTCGCAGCCGTCTGGTAGGTGACACTGCCACCAGGTGGATAGAAATGCTTCACAAAAAGGAAGCATCTGACAATTTATTTTAAACCTGTTTTCCACACTAGCAGGACCGCGGAACACAGCTCCTGCTGTCTCCTTGCATGTATGAACATTGTGCGTCATTCGAAAGCAGGGGAAAGATATTTGCTATTCTATTGTCACCTCTTCCCAATCTCACGATGACATTTCATTGTAAGAAGAAACATAAAACCCAACAACCTTGGGTTGTATTTGCTGTAATTGTCAGGGTCTATTTTTGTGTGTGTTTGTGTGCCTTCCACCCACGTCAGTTGTGCTTTCTGTTCTTTCCAGTAAGTCTACCTCTACAGCAACTGTTGCTTCTCTCATATGTCTATCAAATCGAGCGTCTCTTTCTTGCGTTGGGTCTTGTATTTTCTTTTTGAATGACTGACGTCAGAAGTTTTCCCGAGGATCAGAAATCTAGTACTGTCACTGTGGGATAATGGCATGAGCTGAAGGCAAAGCTTGGCTTCCAAGAATAGCTTGTAATTCCTTTGAGGTCGAGAAATCCATACAGATCCATCATGCCAATCAAGTGGTCTCCACATAAGTTGGGACTTCAGTGCCTAGGTTCTAGAAGCAGCATTCTGAAGTAGATCTGTGGGCTTTTTGAGATGATAAAAAAGCTGTTTTAAGTCCGCTTAAAATATACAAGCACCTGAAGGCCAAGCTGGGTTTGAAAAGTCATCTGCTCTGTAAATCTTTTTGTTTCACAAATGAGAATAGTTGGCTCTTACTCTTAAATTTAAGGAAAGTTGTTATATAATGTGAAAAAAACCCTTTTTAGATTCCCAAAATCTTCTCTCTTAAAAATGTATTCGAGTTCTGCTTTCTGGGTATCCCAAATTTAAATGCTGTTCAGCTTATGTTTGACAGGTAAGTAACTTCAGCTGTAGACGTACAGTTTATCTCTATACGAAGTGTGCCTTCCTGTTGACTTCCATTGCTCAATTCTGCTGATGCCTCACTAATCAAAGGAGGAACAGGAAGATACCGTGGGATTATTGAGTTGCTTTCATTCATTTGTTGCCTCTTCTTTCCCCCTTTTTCCTTTGCAGGTGAATGGATATGAAACGGAGCTTCCATATTTCCACCCTTCTGGGCAACTAGAAATCTACCGGAGTAAAAATGGGACGGTTGTTGAATTGGATGGACTCATCCACATCCACTATTCAGACTTGGGTATCTTGGAGATACATCTCTCCACCAGCTATTTCAACTGTACTGGAGGCCTCTGTGGCTATTTCAATGGAAACAGCAGTGATGAATTCTGCTTTCCCAACGGGAAATGCACAGATAACCTGGTGGTTTTCCTGGACAGCTGGACAACCTTCAATGAGATCTGCAACGGGGAATGCGGTGACCTTCTCAAGGCCTGCAACAATGATTCGGAGCTTCTGAAAGACTACCGCAGCCGCTCCAGATGCGGAGTCATCAATGACCCCACCAACAGCTCGTTCCATGAGTGCCACGCTGTGGTGAACGTGTCCACATATTACAGGACCTGCATTTTCCGCCTGTGCCAAAGTGGAGGAAACGAGTCAGAGCTCTGCGACTCGGTAGCTCGTTACGCCAGCGCTTGTAAGAATGCAGAAGTGGACATTGGACAGTGGAGAAGCTTAACCTTTTGCCGTAAGTTGGGAAGTGGGGGAGATACCGATCTTCATTTTGTTTCCAATAGGACGTTAAGTTGTTTGAGTATTGGTCAACATCATGGACCTTTTAGGTCAAAAAGGCCCTAAGATTTCAATTCTATTAAACAACAATTATCATCATTCTCAATCTAATGGGATGCCCATGTTATATACCGTGTTTCTCCAAAAATAAGACCCTGTCTTATATTTTTTGAACCCCAAAATAAGTGTTTGGCCTTATTTTTGGGGAGGTCTTATTATTTTGGGACGCGTGGAGCAAGATGGGTATCCTCTTGCTGTCTTACCTGATTTCCAGCTCTGTCTCCCTAACCCTAACCAGAGGAAATGGCGGGGACCAGCTGCACATGAGTTTAAATATTTTCGGGGAGAGGTTATTTTAGCGCATGCACTCAAAATCTTGCTTGGGCTTATTATCAGGGGATGTCTTATTTTCAGGGAAACAGGGTAGGTTAGGACTGAATCCACTAAAAAAAAATTCATGGGATTGGTGGGAATTTTCTTAGTCTTATGCTCAGAAAGCTCTTCTGAGGTTTGTGAAGCCATTCATGGAAGTTAGAAACATAATCTTAGAAAAAAAAACTTGCTTGGGTATACAAAAGTTTACAGTCAGTCCTTAGAATGGTGGCCTTTGTCCCAAGAGTCAATGTTTCATGCTGTCCGATTTCAGGAAATGGCTATAAATTTCTTCAAAAACGTAATTTCATATTCAGGAAATAGTCAACGCAAGAAACTTCGGGAGAGGAGAGTGTAGTGCTAAATAAGTAACTTTACTAAATACAAGGAAGTCACGCATATACAGACATTCCTGATGCAAAATGCAGGAATCAAGGAATATGGGATTTAAGGAGTAACGAGAGAGGATAACTAAAATGTGAGAAGGAAGAATACGCTGTTTTGATCAGCTGGGATAATATTTTTGCTGCCAATGATACAAATATCATCATTTAAAGGAAAGATTTAAAATAGCACCTTGTAAAAGCAGAAATAAGTATGGAAACTGAATTAGGCTGAAGAAAATGTAAGCAATCGAAAAGAGTGATCCAGCTGATCTTGACTTTTTAGATAGTCAAATCTTTTAGGAACTTAATCTTAAGGTAAAGGTAAAGGTTCCCCTCGCACATCTAGTCGTTCCTGACTTTAGGGGGCGGTGCTCATCTCCTTTCAAAGCCGAAGAGCCAGCGCCATCCGAAGACGTCTCCATGGTCATGTGGCCGGCATGACTCAACGCCAAAGGCGCACAGAACACTGTTCCCTTCCCACCAAAGGTGGTCCCTATTTTTCTACGTGCATTTTTTACATGCTTTCGAACTGCTAGGTTGGCAGAAGCTGGGACAAGTAACGGGAGCTCACCCCATTTTACAGCACTAGGGATTCGAAGCACTGAACTGCCAACCTTTCGATCGACAAGCTCAGCCTCTTAGCCACTGAGCCACCACATCCCTTAACTTAATCTTAAAGGAGTAATAAGAGGCACATTAAGTGATTGTTTAATTAGGGACTCTTTTAAAATAGGATGTGCAAAAGTTTGCTTCCTCCCACCCCGGAAATCTGATATGTAAGAAGAAACTTTCTGGATCAGCACAAAATCCTCATTGTGCATCTCACAGTGGTCCATAAAAGTCCAGCATAGAGGCAGTGACTTTCTCTGTTCTTTGTATCCGACAGCTGGGTTTGAATTTTATACTTTAGTGGAGGGAAACTTTGTTGGTAACAAAGGGTGAATCTCATGGTTGTAAACATAATTTAAATGTTTATGGATAAGCAATGAAAAAATAAAGCAATCCCAGTGCAAATTTGAAGCTGAAAGGAAATTTCATAGAGGTGAAGGCAGTGTAATGTAACACAATGTGTAATCAATGAGAGAAGAGTAATTCACTCACAGGGCAGGATTAAGAAAAAACTAAAACGCCTTTCAGCTGTTTGAATAAGTATTTGATAAACCAATAAAAAAGCAAGTTGGATTTTTAAAAAAAATCATGCCAGCAGGTCTCAGATTGTATCTTCTGTAAGGATAAATAATAAAACTCTCTCCCTCTGTCTCCCTGCTATTCAGAGATATAATATTTTAAGGGAAAGAATAATGTGTAAAATCAATCCTTCTTCTCACTTCGTGGAAGTCCTTCTCTATAAAGATCAAATCGTTCATTTCACAACCATATATAGAGATTGAGTCGGAATCTGATATGATTACTCTTCCTCCCAACCTGGTTGTGAATCTCTGTATGGATAAGGGATTGCATAAGGGGTTTCAGATCGGACGCAGTGGCTCAGGGGCTAGGACATTGAGCTTGTCGATCGAAAGGTCGGCAGCTCAGCAGTTCGAATCCCTAGTGCTGCCATGTAACGGGGTGAGCTCCTGTTACTTGTCCCAGCTTCTGCCAATCTAGCAGTTTCGAAAGCACGTAAAAATGCAAGTAGTAAAAATAGGGACCACCTTTGATGGGAAGGTAACAGCATTCCGTGCATCTTTGGTGTTGAGTCATGCCGGCCACATGACCACGGAGACGTCTTCGGACAGCACTGGCTCTTCAGCTTTGAAACGGAGATGAACACCGCCCCCTAGAGTTGGCAACGACTAGCACATATGTGCGAGGGGAACCTTTACCTTTACCTTTATGGGTTCTCCTGATTCTAGGGGCAGTGGCAGGTTTCTACCCGCCCACCCCTGCGTTCTACTCACCTATATTTCTGCTTCTGAAGCCCAGCTGATCGGGGCAGCAGAGTGGATTGCCTTTCCTCAGCTGTTTTCCTTGCTCTCAGCAACACAAAAGTTCAATTTTCTGCAAATTGCGCATGCGCGCTCAGCGAACCGGTTGTTAAACTGGTAGGCTCCCACCCCTGCCTAGGGATGTCTGTGGCAGATGTCAAGATGGTAGTTTGGGACCTCCTGACCAAGCTCCTAACTCTTTTTAAGGGTGTTGTGCAAAATAAGGTTTGATTGTGTGAATGGCTACTGTCTTGAAATATCTCTGTGAACACCCACAGCTGGACTCAGGTCAAGGTGGCGGCTGCCTGATGCAGAAGATGTCTTCCATCTGACCACTGACTCTTTTCCTTTCCTTCCAGCTCTTGCCTGTCCTAAGAACAGTCACTTTGAGGAGTGCATGTCCTGCTCTGAATCCTGTGACACCCTGAGCATGGGGCCCGTGTGTCTGGATAGTTGTGTGGAAGGTTGCCAGTGTGACAAAGGCTTTGTGCTCCAGGGCACCCAGTGCATTCTCCGTAGCGACTGTGGCTGCAGTTTTGAGGGCCACCAGCTCTCCACCAACCAGTCCTTCTGGATGGACATCGATTGTCAGTACTTCTGCTACTGCAATGGCTCTGACAACAGTGTGCGCTGCGAGAACCTCCCTTGCAAAGAGGATGAATACTGCCTGGAGGAGAATGGTCTATATTATTGTCAGGCCCGCACAGATGCCTCCTGCATCATTTCCGGCTACAGCCATTACTTGACCTTCGATGGATTTGCGTTTGACTTTCAGAGCAGTTGTCCTTTGGTCCTCTGCACCACCATTGACCGCCAGAGGTCCGAGAGGTCAGATACTTTCCCTGAGTTTACAGTTGTTGCCAAGAATGAGGATCGGGATCCTTCCCTGGCTCTGTGGGTGAAGCAGGTGGAAGTTGAAGTTTTCAGCTACAGCATTGTGATCCATCGAGCCTACAAGCATACTGTGCTTGTAAGTCACTAGAGAGTTCTTTCCTCCATTGCTTTAATCACAGGGGTGGTTATTCACTTACCTTCGCTATTGGTTTGCAAATGTGAGTGTGCACATGTGCTTGCTTCACTCATACGTGCCACCTCTGTACATGCGCAGGGCCTTCTGCACATGTGCAGAGCATCAAAAACAGGACGTGATGACATCCAGATGGGTGGGCGGAGCCTCTCCCAGCCGCCGCTACTGGTTTGCCTGAACTGGATAGAACCAGCTGAATACCACCACTGCTTAATTAGGATAAGAGTTTGAGACCACCCCAAACCAGTTAATTTTGGGGTTTAATGTGGGAAGGTGGATGTCAACTTGTGAAGCTTCTCTAACCTGCTCCCGAGTTGCCATAGGCAGGGGGTGGGGGAATCGAGCCTCGCAACTGCATCGAGGAATTTGCACCTCAGTCAAAACAACGCACATCTAGCCAGCCAAAATCAAGGCTATCTCCACAGAAACCAGTAGTGGCCGGAGGGGAGTGACTTCTACGACCCACAAAATTGCTTCATTGGGGAATGTGACTGACACACCTTGGGGGGATGGAAAAACGGTCAGAGGCAAGGTGCAAACTGAGTGGGGTCAGAGCTGGCTTCACTAGGTCCGCGCCGACATAGCGCTCCTCATAAATAACTGGATTTTCCTTGAAAACTGGCTTGAGGCTCCTGCTTTTATTAGGGCATCGGTCGGAACCCTGACAGTAGAAAGTCCACCAGGTTGAATTTTTTTTTTTTTGTTTGTTTACATTTATACCCCGCCCTTCTCCGAAGACTCAGGGCGGCTTACAATGTATAAGGCAATAGTCTCATTCTATTTGTATATTTTTACAAAGTCAACTTATTGCCCCCCCAACAATCTGAGTCCTCATTTTACCTACCTTATAAAGGATGGAAGGCTGAGTCAACCTTGGGCCGGGCTCGAACCTGCAGTAATTGCAGGCTTTGTGTTCTTAATAACAGGCTTTACCAGCCTGCGCTATTCACCGGCCCTGGACTTCATGGCCTCCTCTTGACCATGTCTAAGTATGTGTAATTTTGTGTTCGTTATTATCTTCTAGTGGGTTTTCTTTTTAACTTTCCTGTCTAGTCTTGGTTTTCCCAGTGGCATTTCTTCTCAGTATTAATCAGGTCTGACCTTGCTCGGTTGTTGCAGTCCAAGTGCTGCAAACTGAGCTGGATTTTAAACCCGAGTATAAGAAAATCCTGCAGAGATATGGAGATCTTACCAAAAATATGCAGTAAGCTTTTCATGTGGAGTGAGGGTTTAAACCTGGATTTTCCTAGGTCAGCTATTCTTTCTTTGAAGCGTGCCTCCTTCAGCTGCCCTCTTTCACTGACTTTCCTTTTTGCAGATCAACAAGGAACGTCTTTACCTGCCTTTGAAGCTGGGCCAAGGGAAGGTCAACATATTCACCTTCGGCTTCCACATCATTATAGAGACTGATTTTGGCCTGAAGGTGGTGTACGACTGGAGGACCTTCCTCTCCATCACAATTCCACGGAGCCTCCAAAATCACACCTACGGCCTTTGCGGGAGATACAATGGCAACCCTGAGGATGATCTTCACACCTCTGGTGGCCTTGTGGTCTCCAGCATTAATGAGTTTGGCCACAGTTGGGCCAAGCGGGATCCCTTCTGCCAGGCTGGCTGTGGCGATAGGTGCCCAACCTGTCGTAAGGTAGAAGGCTTCTGGAAGCCTCAGCAGCTGTGCAGTTTGATTCCTAGCAAGAGCGGTGTCTTCTCCAGGTGCCACAGTAAGGTCAGCCCGGCCTTCTTCTACAAGAACTGCTTATTTGATACCTGCATTGATGGTGGAGCAGTGCAGACAGCTTGCAGCTGGCTGCAAAATTATGCCAGCACTTGCCAAACTCAGGGGATAGCAGTAACTGGCTGGAGGAACTTCACTTCATGCTGTGAGTAGATCTTTCCTCCTCCTCCTCCTCCTCCTTTCCCCTCCTTCCTCCTCCTCCTCTCCTTCTGCCTCCTCCTTTCCCCTCCTCCTTCTCCTCTTCTCCTTCTTCCTCCTCCTCCTCCTCCTCCTCTTCTTCTTCTTCCTCTTCCTCTTCCCCTCCTCCTCCTCTTCCTCTCCTTCCTCTTCTCCCCTCCTCCTCCTCCTCCTCTCCCCTTCTGCCTCCTCCTTTCCCCTCCTCCTTCTCCTACTCTCCTTCTGCCACCTCCTCCTCCTCCTCCTCTTCTTCCTCTTCCCCTCCTCCTCCTCTTCCTCTCCTTCCTCTTCTCCCCACCTCCTCCTCCTCCTCCTCCTTTCCCCTCCTTCCTCCTCCTCCTCCCCTTCTGCCGCCTCCTCCTCCTCCTCCTCCTTCTTCTTCCTCTACCTCTTCCCCTCCTCCTCCTCTTCCTCTCCTTCCTCTTCCCCCCACCTCCTCCTCCTCCTCTTCCTCTTCCTCTTCCTCTTCTTCTTCTTCTTCCATTTCTCCTCCTCCTCCTCTTCCTCTCCATTTTAAAATAAGATTTATTATTTTATTATTATTTGCATTTACATCCCGCCCTTCTCCGAAGACTCAGGGCGGCTTTCTTTCATCATTAGGAGTTCTGTTGATGGGTTTCTGGTCACCTTCCCAAGGCAGCCATTCTTCATTTGTCAAATGCAAATGTTATTAGTTTATGCAAGTGAAGGGAAAGTCCATGCGATTGTTGCAAAGAGCCTCTCCTGTCAATAAGTTACCATGTTTTGTTCAATTATTCATCTCATAAACGAAGACGCAAAGCGTCTCAGGCAGGCCTGAGGTCTGGCAAATCCATTGAAAACTTGTTTTCCTCACTAATCAGATTTACAAATTAAATTAGGCTCTTTTTCGGTCTGCAAATTGACAGCCTCCATCAGCCTTGCTCCTTCCACTAGAGGATTCATTAACAGCCCTGAGAAAAATGGAGGCGGCCGGAAGAGAAAAGCTTTGAAATTAGTCTTGTTTTGGCCCTTTGGAACGCTGGGATGTTCTTCAAATTGTCTCTTTGGACGGAGAAAGGGAACACGTTTTTGAAAAAGCCAAAGTGATGTTTTGAGAGCAGTGTGGCATTCAAGCGTGCAGGGGCTTCTACTTTCCAGCTGTTGTTTCTGGACAGAGGCTTTGGTTTTGATACAGTTCAGAAATTCCTTGTTCAAACACAGTGGCATTATTTTGACTTTGAGAGGCGATTTCGAAAAAGGAGTATGAGTGGTCGAACCTTTGCTATCGAGGTCTCTTTCTCTCTCTCTTTTTAATCCCTGGGATTGATTAAAAAAAAAAAAGCCTCTGACGATCAGGCACCTCAGCTGGGATTGTCAGAGCCTTGTTTTAACCCTTTAAAAGCATTTTTTTACAACCCCTTCAGCCGAAGAGGTTATTAAAAAAAATGCTTTTAAAAGTAAAAAAAAAAAAAGGCAATTGCATGGCTCAGCTGGGTATGGGGGAGGGGAGGGATTTTTGCTCCTGGTTCTTCGAACCACCCACCGCCATTGCTACCGGATCAGCCGATCCGGTCCAAACTGGGAGCATTTCATCCCACCTTATCTCCAAACCAAAGACCATCTTTCCTGTCCAGGCTTAGTTTCTACATAGTAAAGGTAAAGGTTCCCCTCGCACATACGTGCTAGTCGTTGCTGACTCTAGGGGGAGGTGCTCATCTCCGTTTCAAACCTGAAGAGCCAGCACTCTCCGAAGACATCTCCGTGGTCATGTGGCCGGCATGATTCAATGCCAAAGGCGCACGGAACGCTGTTACCTTCCCACCAAAGGTGGTCCCTATTTTTTTCTACTTGCATTTTTACATGCTTTCAAAACTGCTAGATTGGCAGAAGCTGGGACAAGTAACGGGAGCTCACCCCATTACACGGCAGCACTAGGGTTTCGAACCGCTGAGCTGCCGACCTTTCAATCAACAAGCTCAACGTCCTAGCCCATACTACATTCTACATACATTCTACATAGTAGGCCAACTTTTACTAAACCACGGACAATCTAGTTGCTCTTTCTTAGCTTTCCAGGTCCAGAGGAATCTTTGCCCAACAATTGTATGTGCCAGTAAGTATGTTTCCCTAATTTAGCTTGGGTAGATGGCTGTCAAGACTCTCAATCGCCCTAACCAATATGTTCCTCTGGATTTAAGCTCCTTGGGTCTATTATGTCATAGAGAGGTATATGGCTTCACCGTGTTAATAGATGACTTGCAGACCGAGATGCACCCACGTTAAGAAGCTTGGTCCCTTACCTTCCAGCGGTCAGCTGCCCTCCCAACAGCCACTACGAAAGCTGCGTGAGCGTCTGCCAGCCTCGTTGTGCTGCCATCCGGCTGAAAAGTGATTGCAACCATTACTGCGTGGAAGGGTGTCAGTGCGATCCAGGCTACGTCCTCAATGGCAAAAGTTGCATTCTTCCTCACAACTGCGGCTGTTACTCAGATGGCAAATATTATGAGGTAAGCCCAGGATGTCAAAACAAGGCCTTGGGCTGTGAGGATTTTCTGAGTCAGCCACTGGAGGCCTGGGAGATACTGTTGCCAAAGCAGAGAAGAGGTGGGACGTGGGTGTCCATAAGGGACAACAGCTTTGCGCAGATGCCATGGTTCAGTATTAAGCATTTCATCAGTCACTGAGATGCAAATATGCAATGGTGGCCATTCTGTAGTTGTCATGACGAGTGTCGACGTGTTATCATTCTGGCATCATTGTGGCTTGTTCCAGAATCTCCTGGAGTAGGATATGTTTTCTGGCTCAGGCATGGCTGGAATTCAATAGTAACATAGATTTGGTCCAGTGTGACTTTCAATGTTTTGAAAACTTGGTCTCATTTCTTTTTGTCTAAAAAGAAGAACATCAGTCAAATAAACCTCTAAATAGAATCGGAATCAGGATTTCATGTCTGGAATACATTAAGGGAGAGAACAATTTTTCTGTCGCCTGTCCCGAGTAGCATCCGTTACGAGTGTTAAGAGTATGGGTGTACAATCTACACGAATTCCTCCAATTATTGCAATAGATATGGTCCATAAAGATTGCAACAAAAATATACAAAAGAGCTATTTTTGTTTGTTTTAAAAAAGAAACTCACTGTGTGAAATTCTCCTCTAAGCTTTCTTTGCTTGGTAACGATGCATTTCTAAACAGGCAGCTGTAAATCTGTGTAGCTTAGTGGTTGTTCTTTTCTGGTGCCCTCGGTTTTTTTTTTCCCCAGGAGAAATAAGGATATGTTTGCTTTTACACCATCATGTTTGTTTCTTGCGACCTTTAGCATCCAAATCAGGAAGCTCGCTCCGTTTTATTGAAGGGGCCATCCTCATCTATATTCATCCGAACAATAACCACAATGAGCGAAAAAAAGAGAAGCCTTGTAGAATTTGTGCAGATTGTAGTGTTTTTATGCCTTAAACTGCCTGTGGGATTGCATAGCAAATAGGTTCTAAATAGGAAGAAAGCAAAGAGAGATATGGAATGTCGTTGGCCTGTTGCTTCAACAGTAATTTATTTTATTTATTTATTTATTTTGTCACACAGTATATATAAGCATAAGCATGAAATAATTGTACAATATATAAGCATATATATGAGTATGAGTATTTAATGACTATATTAATTGGATATAACGAAAGGAAACAATAGGACAGGAATGGTAGGCACGTTTGTGCTCTTATGCACGCCCCTTACAGACCTCTTAGGAATGGGGTGAGGTCAATGGTAGATAGTTTTTGGTTGAAGCTTTGGGGATTTGGGGAAGACACCACAGAGTCAGGTAGTGTATTCCAAGCATTAACAACTCTGTTACTGATTTTCTGCAATCAAGATTGGAGCAGTTAACATTAAGTTTAAATCTATTGTGTGCTTGTGTATTGTTGCAATTGAAGCTGAAGTAGTCTTTGACAGGAAGGACATTGTAATAGATGATTCTATGAGTTAAACTCAGGTCATGTCGAAGGCGGCGTAGTTCTAAATTTTCTAAACCCAGGATTTCAAGTCTGGTAGCATAAGGTATTTTGTTGTATTCAGAGGAGTGGAGAACTCTTCTTGTAAAATATTTCTGGACACGTTCAATTGTATTGATGTCAGAAATGTGGTATGGGTTCCAAACAGTAATGCTCCATAATAGGTTGACTTTGGGGGAAGTAAACACAGTTCTTTGGGGAATTGGTTCACGGGGCTTTAAAAAGGGATTTTGTTTTCTGCAGATAATTTTCAGAGACTGTGATTCTACCACCACCCGCTCTTCCTCCACATTGCCAGTCAGTATTGCTGCCAGGTTCAGCCTCTCTTGAGTGATCTCAAAAAAGGACAATTGTGGAATAATACACTGGGTGTTCCTTTTAGTGATGTAGGTCTGTGAAGGACGCAGTATCAGTTTAGCATCAGTTTCATCCTTACAATGCAGTGCACCAGCTCTCAATAATGGGGTGATACTTTCAGTCTTTTTTTTTCCCAAGGGAGAGAGGGAAATATAAGAAGATAGTAGCTTTGTCATGTTCTCAGCATCTCTTGCTGGACCCCAGAGGAGATCCTTCCCTGTCATTTACTGATTTCTGATTCCCCAGAATTTACTCTCGCAGATTAGAGAAGGAGAAGCCATAAATTCATAGAAAAGACATTTCATTTGCAGAGGGAAACTAATAAATGAGAGACAAAGAAGATTAATCAAGGTGAAAAATGGTTGTGAGTAGGTTTTATTTTGACATGGGGGATATTAATTGTTATTTTTGAGTTAGTCATCAATCTAGTGATTATTTTTCAATGGGACAAGTTGATATTTCTTGGTTCTTGTCCCAGTAAATTATTTACAGTGTCTTATATCTACTAGGGAATCAATCAATACTCCCTGGCAGTTTTCCAGTTTCATTCATAAGACTTTTCCTCCACTACCTGTCTTCTCCTCTTCATTTTTTGCTTTGGCTTATTTATGTACATAGTTTTCTCCAATATGCAGGTTTTTCTAACTTAAACTATTAATTTGTATACCTATTCTAACTAAAACTCTGCATTTTTTATGCTTTCCAGTATGACACTGATGTATTTATTGCATCGTATCAAGGATGCTGCTAATCCAAGCAAGGCAACAATGAGCCAGTAACAAAAGTATAGCAATCTGACCAAATAAAGTAGTTTTCCGTGTTTGGAGAAGACAGCTTGGGTTAAAAATTGGCATATCCCTTCACATATTTGTGAAATGCTAAATGAGACGAGACAGCTTAGAAACATTGCCAAGGAATAAGTAGGTTTCTTTCAAATAGTCTTTAGCTTCCTGCCTCTTCGAAATAACAAAGTTTAGGAAAAACTATTGTCTGTTGCCATCCAACAGTTGGATAAAGCCACTGTGAAGAATCATTTCTGGTGCCAGTTTTATCTTTCTACTTTCCTGTTCTTGGCTTTTTACTTCCCAAGTAAAAGAAAAAATAGTAGCTGGTTTTATTTGATGAGTCCGAGTCCTTGCTCTCCATTATGCAATAAATCTGATAATGAAAGAATGGGATGTAATGTGTGCTGCTCCGGAAAGCCACCCTTCAGCAGTCAAAAGGCTATTGGTATCACTGCCCTTTGGAGGAGTGGGTAGAGATGTTGCTATGGAAACTCTTACCTTTGAGTTTCCTCCCTTTTGCAGGTCATGAGCATAACAGGTCAGGGAGACCAGTCAGGAACTTTTCACAAGTCTTTTGGTCTGCCAGAATTAATTAAGTCTCTAAGCCAGAATATGCATTTTAAAACAAGAGAAATGTTGCTTTTAGTAGGTTGATCTCAAACATTATTTTGTAGTAAGCTGTGATTTATGGTTGCATTAAAGCACAGATTGTCCTAGGATTTCAAACTTTTTTTAATCTTACCGTTCAGGGCCACAGAGTGGGTTACAACTATAGCATGCTAAAAATTCAGAAATAAGTTTTCGCGTTGCAGCAGCCAAAATGTGGATGAAGAAAAGAAAAAATGTATAAAATTAAGGCTCTAAGCTTTTCTCTCACATCTTTCCAAATCTCTCTCTGGTGATGCAGCTGAACACACAACTGCCTATCAGAAATGAGATGATACGCTGAGCATGTTTCATCCGACCTGTTTCTAGATCGGTTTGCTGCTTGTCACCAAATGAAAAACAGAATGTTTGAATGTATCTGAATAGGGAATTGAAATGGGCTATTATCTTGAAAATCCAGTATTATTATACATCTGTTGCCCTATAGAAAAAAGACATTTTAAGATTTTGTTTGAATTATATTGACCTAAACCCCAGAGATTTTCATTTGCCAAGTGCCTAGAGCTTCTGACAAGAGAGCAAGTTAGGCTATCCACTAAGAAATGCTCTACACAGCCTCCCTCTCCTGGTGAAAAATAAAATTTTTGAGGAGCCAGCTGGTTCCTGCACGGCCCCACTGTGCAGCTAACTTGATGAATTGCAAAAAGATTTGGTAGTTAAGACTACTGTCGGGTTCTTAAAAGAAAAAACTCTACTTAGTTCATTGTGGTTGGAGATTGTTCCTTGTGTATATGAATTGCATATATCATGTTATATTAACTAACTAAAAAAGCTTTAAGTGGGGTCAGGAAGAACTGTATATTGAAACAGCAGCACAACGGAACGAACATTTATCTCATACCGGTCCTGCAAATCAGCAGCAGACACTTGGCAGTAGAATTAAAATATAATGTTCTCTGCACAGAAAGTGTGCCCGTGTAGGTTTGCATGCATGAATGCTGCTTTCTCTTCAAATAAAAAAAACCAAGAAATCTCAATCATTAAATAAACCAGACTATCCAGCTATAAGCAAATATGTTATTGTTGGACAAGGCAAAAAAATTGGAATAAGTGCTCCATTGGAGCAAGAGGAAAAATAAAATAAATGAAATTGCAGTGAAACAAACACAGAATGCCATGGACAGGTAAAGTCACTGTAGGTCAAGCCCAGCAAAGAGGCACAGAAATGGCTGAGCCACGAGGACAACTTGGGAAGTAAATGCCTTAGGTCTGCTGACATGGCCCTCAAGACCACTTCTTGGTAAATATATGACATATTTATCATGGAAGAACAGGGCAGGAGCCACAGAGATGGGCTTTGGATCCTTGTTCCATTCTCCAGGGTGTTTGGTGGGGTTTTAGAGGTGTTGCTTTCAACCCTTGGAAGAACTGTTTGCATCCTGTCTCTGCCTCCCCCCCAACTTTTGTGCAGCCCAAGCAGCTTTTCTGGAACAGCGACTGCACCCGCCGTTGCCGTTGCTTTCGACGAAACCTGATCCAGTGTGACCCACGGCAGTGTAAATCCGATGAGGAGTGCGCCCTCCAGAATGGAGTCCGGGGTTGCTTCAGCATGAAGAGCTCCTACTGCATTGCTGCGGGAGGAGGGGTCTTCCGCACATTTGACGGTGCCTTCCTCCGCTTCCCTGCCAACTGTGCCTTCGTCCTCTCCACTATCTGCCAAAAGCTCCCCGACATCTCCTTCCAGCTCATCATCAATTTTGATAAGTGGACTTATCCCAACTTGACTGTAATTTCACCAGTTTACTTTTATATTAATGAGGAGCAGATTCTTATCAGCGATCGAAATACAATTAAGGTACAACGCTGAGTCATTAAGAAACTTTGGGACTGGGGCGCAGCCACCTGTGCGAGGTGGGTGGGCTGAAGCTGGTCAGTAGCCTTCCAATTTTGCCTATGTTTGAGATGCCAGCAAAGAAAGCAGAACAGGCTACAGGAGGAAGTTTGGGTTATGCATGACCCAAAGCCAGACTTCCAAATTTGGCTTTAGAAGGGAATCTACTGTGCTTAAAAAGGGGGAGGATGGGCATCTTACAGACTAAAGTATTCTTATGTCCACAATTAGGTGAATGGGACATCAGTGAGCATTCCTTTTGTGACTGGTTTGTCAACCAAAATCTACAGCCTGGAAGGTTTCCTGGTCATAGACACAAGCCCAGATATCCAGATCCACTACAATGGGTTCAACATCATCAAAATTGCCATTAGTGAACGCTTGCAAAACAAAGTTTGTGGGCTTTGTGGAAATTTTAATGGAGATCACACTGATGATTATGTCACCCTGCGAGGGAAGCCAGTCGTCAGCAGCGTGTTCCTGGCCCAGAGCTGGAAAACCAATGGCATGCAGAAGAGGTAACGGACGGGGCCAAGTGAGTGATGTCCAGACGAACTCATTCATTTTGCCAACTGCATCAGCCACATATTGTCCCATCTGTGGGCTGTAAGGGACCACATTTAAAAGTTTATGATGTGCTTTTAACTAATCACTGCATCGAGAACGAAGACATCAATTATACTTTGCATGGGCCCATTTGGGAAGTTGGGTGGAGACATCTGTGTGAAGAATTGCTGGAAAAAGTTGTTGGTGACCGGAGTATCTTCTTTATGGCATTTCACCAGCTAATTTTACCAGCAAACAATTTTGCCAGCTTCTATTATAGTTTTAGATGGGCACTGAAAGACTCAGTTAAATTGGTACTCCTATCTCACTCTGCCAACTCTACGGGAAAGAAGGAGCAGAATCCAGGCCTCTTGCAATAACTAGAAGAATGTGGAGAATCCAATTACTAGTTCCTTTTCCATAAATTGTTTAGGTTTTATTTCTGCTTTCAAAGGCTAGGAAGGATGTGTCAAATAGTTATGATGCTCAGTGACCTGAAAAGGCACTTCTTTGACTGAAGAGCTGATTTTTGGACAGCTGTTAATTGAAAGACAGGAACTGAAAACCCATACATTTAGGAAAGGGTTAGAGTTTAAGCAGCTGACCCACATCATCAGAGTAACTCAAAGCTGGCCATGTGTCATCTTCAATCAAAACCTTTGTTGTCCTTTATGTTGAGAGGCCAATAGGAATGAATGAAAACATACTGGTACTGGAAATAATTGCTTACCAGAGGGATGGTCCAAGGTAGAGTCTAACCACATTGTGTCACCATTTATGGTAAGAACATATAAAATCATGACACTGTCATAACGCTGACTTTAACAATAGTTTAGTGAATAAACCAAAGACAGCTGTAATGGTATTTGGAATGAGCTTGGGAGATGGGGAAGAACAGCCAGCACAACCAACAGATAAGAGGCAGCTTAGCCCTCAGCAGGAAAGAGAATAAACAGTCCCTAGTTTCTTGGCTGTAAACACATTAGGGGAGAAATGTGGTTTCAGACTTGTAAGAGTGATGTCAGCCTCATGAGGTAGTCCAGATAGGGTTCCTTCTGAGACATCTGCTACATCCACATTCCAATTGAGGGCTAAATTGCCTCTTACCCAGTCATAGCCCTGGCAATATGGTTCTTCCCTATCTCTTAAAATTATTCCCACATATTATTTCATTGGCAGAGTATAAACCACATGCTAAGTTAAAAATAATGGTTCTACAAACATTATTGTTATTTCCTTCTGGTTCTGTAATTTTTGTGTTTATGATTCCAGCTGCAATGAGCTCCAGTATTCACAATATGCTGCTGCTTGTGACAACGTTCAAATCCAAATCCTGCAGAGTGACAGCTACTGCCTCAGGCTCACTGATATGAAAGGTTTCTTCCAGCCTTGTTATGGACTGTTGGACCCATTGCCTTTTTATGAATCATGTTTTCTTGATGGCTGCTACAATCAGAAGAAGTATCAGCTCTGTGGCTCCTTAGCAGCATATGGGGAGGCCTGTCGCTCCTTTGGGATCCTCAGTACAGAGTGGATTGAAAAGGAAAATTGCTGTAAGCAAGCTTGTCTTAGTATAGTTCAGTCCTTCTTTTAGACAATTTTTTCATTGCATTCCCTTCAACAGAGAGTAAAAGAATATAAATATGGGCATATTTGGTGTGGGATAGTCTTCCCCTTGCCATGGTTTTCACCATGAATGCTTCCTTGATTGCTAGCATAATAAAGATTTCCCCCACTGGAGAGACACGAAAAATATTTTTTCAGGGGAAGAAGCCTTTGAAGACATGGTAGGGAATATTTCAGTACAGGTTGATTATTTTTTCTGCTTTGACTTTGCATTCTATCTTTCATGGAAATTTCCTCTGAAAAAAAGAAACATAAAATAAATCAGTTACCCTTGTCTGTTTCCCACCCCCACCTTTTTAACTTTTTTTAGCAGGAGTGGTTGAAGATCCCTGCATGGGAGCAGACTGTCCCAACAGAACTTGTGATGTGGACAACAATGGAGAACTGTGCGGCTGCATTGAACCTCCTGCCTATGGAAACAGTGAGTGCCCTACAAGCAGATCCCAATGAGAAATGTCCTATGAGGTTTCTGTGGTAACCCTCTTCCTTCTTCTCACAGACACACATGATATTCTAGATGCTGAGGTGACCTGTAAAGCTGCCCTAATGGAGGTGTCCATTTCAAAGTGCAAGCTGTTCCAACTGGGCTTTGAAAGGGAAGGTGTCCGCATCAATGATCGCCGTTGTCCGGGCATTGAAGGCGAAGATTTCATCTCCTTCCAGATCAACAACACCAAGGGCAATTGTGGAAACATTGTGCAGGTCAGAATGATTGAGGAACTATGGGTTTATTTCCCCCTTGTGGCACTTGGATTTTTATCAAAGCTTCTGGATTAGTTTCATTTGCATCTTATGATGGAAGTGGTTTTCATCACTGCTGTCAGAACATCATCATAAACATTTAATTTTTTGCAATGTTTCCTCTATGATGAAGTGAGCAACATGAATAGAAACTTACAACGCCAAAACACCATCATTGGCAAATTTGAGACTTGCCATTAGCCCTCTATTTCTTGGGTATGGATGTTTACATGTCTGACTCCCCTTTCTTCTTAGTTCATAGAAGACATGAAATAATTGGCCGTTAAATAGTTCCCTCTGGATTAGAGATCTTTTCTTAGCAGGTCATCTCAATTTCATTTGATCAGATTAAAAAATGAAGTTTGCAGCATAAATTTGAGACTATAAGCAAGGACAATCGAGAATCTAAAGAAATAACTATATCATTAGGCAGGTTGTTTTCTTAAGCATGTGCATTTTCTCTCTTTCATACTGTAGTCTAACAGCACCCATATTATGTATAAAAACACAGTCTGGATTGAAACTGCAAACAACACTGGAAATATTATTACTAGAGACAGGACCATCAATGTTGAATTTTCCTGTGCATATGAGCTTGACATTAAAATTTCTTTGGATTCTGTTGTGAGACCAATGCTCAGGTAAGAAAAACAGTGTTGACTCTTTGGGCATTCTGAAGAAATAAAGAATTGGATGAAGGGATTCCATTATCTCATGGATTTTATTTGGAGGTGTGCAGTTGGCTGAGATTCTGGGAGTTGAAGTCCACAGTTCTGATGAAATGTAAACATCAGGGATTTTTTTTTTTGAAAAAGAACCAATTGCTGAAGCCCCTGCTTTATTTATTTCCTGGAAGAATGAAGAACTTTTATTTTTTGAGTTTGATCCAGTTCTTTAAAAAAAAAAAACATTTTCCCTTACTCTCAAATCATAGCATCTGATTTTGTCTGTTCTCCTCTTTAACAAAATGGTGAGAACCAAAATAAATTATTTCTAAGCATTAGCTTTGTAATTTTTGGAAATGATTTAATTGGATGCCAATTATATAGTTAATATTTTATTAAGTGTGGTAATGGTTAACTCTGGTAATATAGTGTAAATGAAGTAAAAAGATGGAAATAAATTTAAATGAATCAATAAATAACAACCATAAAAATCTGAAGTTTTAAATTCTCCAATAGCAGATTTGTCCCAATGTTTTTTTGTTGTTGTTTGATGTAACAGTAATTTTCTCTCCATCTTGTTCTCTCTTTTTAGTGTCATAAATCTGACTGTACCTACAAAGGAAGGCAGTTTCACTACCAAAATGGCCCTATATAAAAATTCATCCTATAAGCATCCCTACAGGCAAGGAGAAGTTGTGTTAACTACCCGTGATGTATTGTATGTTGGTGTTTTTGTGCTGGGGGCAGATTCCACTCACCTCATCCTCACACTGAACAAATGTTATGCAACACCTTCACGAGACAGCAATGACAAGCTCAGATACTTCATCATTGAAGAAGGGTGAGCTATGCTTTTTCAATACCCAGTGTTTGAAATTCCAGAAGAAAAGCTAGTCAGTTCTTGGGTGTTCTGCTGGAAGTAATCAGTGCATTCCTCTTTCTTGCAGTTGTCAGAACATCAAGGATAATACTATTGGAATTGAAGAGAATGGGGTCTCCCTCACCTGCCGTTTTCATGTTACTGTTTTCAAATTCATTGGAGATTATGATGAGGTTCATTTGCACTGTGCAGTCTCACTTTGTGATTCAGAAAGATACTCATGTAAAATAGTAAGTGGTGCAAATCTCAGGTGCAGTTCACATCAATGTGCTATTTAAGGCTCTCCTCAAAAAAAGAAAAAAAAGAAAATCTGTCTCAGAGTTCATCAAAAAGTTGATTTTTGAAGGACAGTATAATCTAAAATGCATGTACTTCAGATACAACTTTAATGACAGGGACTGGCAACTTCTGCTTTGTAGCTCAGGTTCAATGTTTGCACTCTGGTGCATTTTAAGACAGGGGAAAAATTGATATTTTAACCTTGCATATGATTAAGGTAACTACTTTATCCCTTATACCTTTGGCTCTTATGATCCCTGGTTCTGCCTATTCTTAAAAATTGCTATTGACAGATCATGCAAATATGCTTTCAAGCGAACAGAAGTAAGTTGTGTACCAAAGAAGCATTTCTATTTTTCTTTTTGGCTTGATCAGAATTGTCCACAGAATACCCGGAGGGCAAATGATTATTCCAAAGATCTCAATGAGCAAATCATTTCTGTGGGACCAATCAGAAGAAAACGTACGTGTGATGTTTCTCCAAGTTTTCATTCAGAAATCTGGATCCATTTTACTGCATGGATACATGATTAAACAGGTTTCTTTATTTTTTTACTTTGACTTGTGCCTTTTAGACCTAGACTGGTGTGAAGACAATGGAGGCTGTGAACAGATATGTACAAGCCAGGTGGACGGACCACTCTGCAGCTGTGTAACTGGAACATTGCAAAAAGATGGCAAGAGCTGTCGAGGTGAATGAACCCGTTTTCAAGGACTGATAGAAATTCCCTTAGGCGTTTATATATAGACAAAAGAAACAGCATGTTTCTGACTGAAGTTTATATTATTTTAAAACATGCAGCTTGACTATTCATTGTCTCTTCTACTTTTCTTTGCAGCAACCAGCTCTTCAACTGAGACTCAAGCCAGGCTGTTTCTGCTCCTTGTCAGCCAGTTGTTCTTATGGTGTAATTTTTCTCAGTCCAGCCCAGCCACATAGTTTATCAAAATATTGGAATTTCCTATAACCTCCTAGGTCCCTATAAACACATACAACTCTGAACCTGCAATCCAACTTGACTGTCCAACACCATTTATAATGACAGATTTTTATCTGTTACAGCACTGACGTTATTGGCCTCTTTAAATGGTATTAACAAAGTTGTAAAAATGTTAACAGGGCATCACATTCTTCTAAATTATCAGGAGATCTGAAAGTTGAATATCCAATAGTTCATTGTATGTCTTCCTCTTCTGAGATTTTTGTCTTCATATTTACAGAAATCTCTGTATAATCTGAATTATTAAATTTTGCAGGAAATATCTGGGCAGTTTGGCTACTTTCTGAACTTGTGATGGGGAGCGAAAGTAAGAGGCAACAGTAGCTCTTGGGTGTCCTGGATTTGACATCCTGAAGTCTGCTTCTTAAGCCATTCATTGCCGAGTTTAAATCACCCTAGAGCTGTTTCTTTTATTTTGATTTTAATGAATTCTGCCCATCCAACAGTTGATAACCAGCATTCCCTTTAGAAAACTAAAAAAATTCAACAGGTGGAGAAAAACTTTGATGTGCCCTGAAATGTTACAATTACATCATAGCCATTCTTGTGGGTTTTTTTTTTTTGTATGAACAAATATTTACTCTTTGAATTTAGCTTTTCATCTAGATGTTTGCTAGAGTAATTTTAAAATAATTAAACACAGGGAACAAGATCCTGTTTCTTAGCAGTCATGCTTCAGTCTTTGCTTATATTTGGGACTTGGGGGAAATGCTTGTAGTACAGCTAGGCATGTTTTTTCTTGACATGCCGGTCAAAAAAAATTTTTTTTAAAATATTCTCTGCTGTAAAGATTTGGAAAACTTGTTGATTGGGGTTTAATAAGCATCCTTTGCTTTCCAGAAAAAAAAAACGGGGTTGCTCTTTGGTAGGTTTCCCTTTGGTGGGTTTCCAGAAGGGTTCAGCAAACAAAAACTCCACATTGGCAACAGGAAAGGCATCCGGCCATTAAAAAATTCTGCTAGCTCCAATCAGTTGCCTAGACTCCACCCTGCAAGGTATTATGGGGTTGTTAAAAGATGATGATAATCAGCAAAGATCTCGCCAAGTCCTATCAATACCAAAACGAGTGCAATGAAGGTGAAACTTGAGAACTTTGTATCACCAAAAACGCAAAGATATTGGAGGAGGCGTCCCTTCTTTCTCTTCGTTTTCTTCTCACCTCCAGGAGCCCGAGACGGCTCCCTCTACTCCCCTTTTACCTCAGAGAGCATCCCCTTAGCCGACTGAATGGAGGAACCAGTTCACGGGGGTGGGCTGGGGAATACCTATCCCGTCCCACCGGTATCGGCCTGGGGACAGGCGGCCTCCCTCTCTTTTCTGAGGTAAATAAATCCATCCACTCTTTTCTGAGGTAAATAAATCCACCCTCTCTTTTCTGAGGTAAATAAATTAACCTCGCCGCCGCTGTGGTAAACTAACAACCACGACGATGCCCGTCACTCCACGCTCCCCCCACCTCTGAAACCGCCCCCGCATTCCTGATAGGCTCGCTTCACGCCGATGGTCGCGCCGTCCAATCCACGGCCGGGCTTCTAAGCCGGCCGTCGCGCGACTCTCGACCGGCAGGTGGCTCGTGACGCGCGCAGCCAATCCCTGCGACTTTGGCCGCCGAAACTCCGCCTCTGCCGCCCGACGATTGGCGCAGGGACCTTCCTGTTCTCACCACAAGGCAAGTGCCAGAGGCCACCGTTCGAGGGCCGATCGCGGAGCGCGGCCGGTATACGGATAGCTGCGGAGGATGGTGGCGGAGCGGCGGGATCCAGGTGGGGAGAAGCGCGGAGGAGGGTCCCGGGTGGTGTGTGTGTGTGTGTGTGTGTGTGTGTGTGTGTGATGACTTGCACTGTTGCCCATCTTTTTTAACTTGAGCTCTTCAGGCGCCCGGACTTCATTTCCCAGAATCCCCCAGTTTGGGCGGCGATGGCTGAGGCTGCTGGGATGCATTTGTGAATGTTTAGTTGACTCAGTTTCATGTTTAATGAATAAAGTAAATTAATAATAATAATGATGATGATGATGATACCTAGCATGCTGGCAGCAACCCTTATCAACCATTAGCACCAGTCAATGGTATTTGTAATGCATTTTTGAATGTTCAGTTGACTTTTTACTACCAGTTCTCCAAACTCAAAATATCTGTTACCAGTTCTCCAGAAAACTGAAACCCACCTCTCTGGTTGGAAGGGACATTTAGAGGTCTTCTAGTCCAACCCCCTCCTCAGGCAGGAAACCCAATGCCATTTCAGATAAAAGATTGTCCAATCTCTTCTTTAAAAACTTCCAGTATTCAAGCACCCACAACTTCTTGAGATCTTCAAAGGTGGTTCATACACCCCACCCCCACCTTCTGCCCAGGATTATTTTAAATTGTTAATATTACCTGATGGGCTTCTTTCCAGCAGGGCTTGTTCTCTTTTTAACCAAAGCTCAGCCTGGGCAACTCCCGGAGGTTCAAGGTTCAACCCTCAGGGTTCTCCAGCCCATTTTGAAAAAGTGATTTACCTAAATCATCTGGTAAAGCTTACTTTAGTTTAGACTGATTTTCCCAATGTTGACATATGGGAAGATGTCTTGATTAAGAAGACACGCATGCCATCATAAATTAATTATTGCTTAAGGTGCTACAGCAGATTAAGATGTTTTCCTCTCTCCTCTGACACAACCTGTCTAGAAATCTGTGAGAGTTGAGAAACTACATTGGCCACTTTTTCTCTCTCCCTCTCATTTTTTCCCTTTTCCTCACTTGAGAAGTTCTTATTTATAGAGCAGTAGCTCTTAGAAACATGCAGGTAGAAAGAAGTGCTACAAATTCCTCTGCTGCTGTAGGTTGATTTTTCATTGATTTGAAAGAGGCAGCTATTGGCATGGTTAGTGGTGACTTAGACGTGTTAGTGTTGATGAGAAAGTCCCTTTTCTCTCTTCCATCCTTAAAGCAAGGAGAAGCAGGGTAAAGATTTACTAATAGGAGACCCAGGCCATCCTGTTTCTCTCTCAGGCCTTGCACTGCTCAGTTCCTTTGCATTAAAGCATCCTTCTCAACTGTACAAATGAGATTAGAAAACTACAGTCAAAACTTGCCATCCTGGAATTTCCTGCTGCACTTTACTTTTAGAGGTTTGGACCATCCCCGAAGTGACTCAGAACTGAAAACGAGTGACTGATGTCCCTTTCTGGATGCTGCTAATAAGGAGAAGTGGATTCTCTAGGTTATTGATACAGGTAAGCTTCTTCATATGGCCCCTTTGAAAATGAATTGCCCGCTTCTGTGTTAGATTATTGAAAGATAACCTTTTGTATTTCTCCGTGTTCGACATAACACTCTTTCCTTCCTGGCACTCCTGCAGGTGCAGCAATGGACCTTGTCCTGGATTATGCAGATAGTTACATTTTGACACCTTATGTTTATCCAGCAACCTGGCCAGAAGACAATGCTTTCCGGCAGATTATCAGTCTCTTTGTTATAACAAACCTGGGGGCCATTGTCCTATATTTTCTGTTTGCCACTCTCAGCTACTATCTGCTTTTTGATCACAAGTTAAAGAAGCACCCACAGTTTTTAGAGGTGAGTGAGGTACAGTAACATGGCAAAGTTGCTGTTTCTTTTGACGTCATTCAATTACTCACGGGAATTCCTGTTGAAAGAAGAACCAGAACCCTATCGTGTTGTGAATTGTGCTGTGCTTAATCCTCTTCTTAAATTTGTGAATGAAAATGTTAGTGCCATAAAGCAGAATGAACACCTCATGAAATGGGAGTGGAGGAGGGAGTTTTTTCTGCTTGCTAGATCTAGATGGTGCTTTGGGTGGCTGGGCACATTTCATCTTTTTTTTTCCTGATTTAGTTACCCTCATTTTTATTGAGGAGTTCTTTCAGCTGGAATTTTGACTGCTTCTTTCTCCCTCCCCTCTCCCAATTTTGGTATATTGGAGAGGATGATTCATATGATGCGTAGAATTGTCAGGTAATGTAGCATAATGAACAATAAAGCAGAACTCTGCTGCAGATTCATCCAATTGCTTTAGGGAAGCCCTTTTCTCAGAATTTTGGTGGGGAGTGTGAAGAGTATACCAGGGCTTTCCAACCTTGGCAACTTTCAAGACCTGTGGACTTCAACTCCCAGTCTTCCCCAACCAGACATGCTGACTGGGGAATTCTGTGAGTTGAAGTCCACAACTCTTAAAAAGTTGCCAAGGTTAGGACCGAGTGGTTTTAAAAGGCCTTTTGACCCATTGCCTGCTTTTGTGTTCAGAATCAAGTGCAGCGGGAAATAAAGCACACAGTCTCGTCTCTGCCACTGATCAGCATTCCCACCGTGGCTATTTTCTTTGCTGAGGTCAGAGGCTACAGCAAACTCTACAGCAACATTGGGGATTCTCCCTATGGTAAGCACCCCTGTTTGGCACTCCCTCCAGAACTGACCTCCGTGCTACTTTTCTCTGTCCCTTTTTATCTCCATACTTAAAACTGTCTACATTCTGCCAGAAATTTTGCGATCCCAAAATATAATCTTGGCCCCGATTATGCAAAGTAAAATGGCGGACTTGTATGATACAATTTAACTGCTACTTTCTGGAGCGCATTGGTTTAGGGAAAGATGTTTTAAATTACGTCTGCTACTTTATGGTAACTTTTAGGATTGGAAATTAAAAGCTTTGGAATGTAAAATACAAGTAGCAAGAAAGAAAATCTATAATTATGATTTAACCACAAACACAGTGTTATTAAATTTGTTAGTAGCCTGCCCATCCCTACGTTTATTTAATTATATGCATTTGTCCGTGAATTATCTGTCTAGTCGTTTAAATCGGGGTCATAAGTAAGTGATGGTTGAAGCGGACCTGTGAAGTTTGCATCATTAATTAGGGAACTCTGGCAGCAAACCTTTAACTGATCCACCAATTCTACATCCCACATATCTGTGCAAATGCCTTTGAATGGAAAAGTGTTACCATTCAAGCTGTTGCCTGCTTAGCTGACAGCTGCATGTTCTTTTCAAATGTTTTGTTCAAAATTCTCTTAAGACTCCTGAGAAACGCAGAACGTAGCACAGCTCTGCTCTCTCTTTTCCCAGGAAGAAGAGGGTGTCTGGCAAGCCCCCTTTCCAATTAACAGATTAGCAGATTAGATTCAAAAGCACCAGCTTTTGTGAGCTGCAGCTCAACTTCCTCAGAGCATGAAAAGGACAACTGACAAAAGCTGGTGCCTTTGAATCAAATAGGTTAGACAGAAAAATCCTGATTTTTTTTAAAAAAATTTTTGCCCCTGTAGATCAACTTGGCTCACCACCTACAGTAGTGTTTCTCAAATTGGACAACTTTAAGACATGTGGACTTCAACTCCCAGAAATCTACGCTGGCTGGGGATTTCTGGAAGTTGAAACCTACATGTTTTAAAGTTGTCTAGTTTGAGAAGCATTGATCTACAAGAGAAGGAAGCAGCATTAAGGAAACTTCCTTTCCCCCCACCCCCAAGTCCTCCACCATTGTCTCTTTACTGCCAAAATTTGTCTCCAGATAGTTCCCAGAACAGAAGGACAGCTATGCAAATTCTGACATTGATCTAGCTTATTTTCCTCCTATTAAAAAGGATCCAGTGGGAAAGGAAGAAGAAATAGGTCCACAAGTTCAGGCCATGTCCATCCACCTGAAAATCTCCCATTCCTCCCTGGGTTGCTCTTTGATTGTCCAGTTCTTAGATTTGGTACATGCCTAACATTTACCGTGTTTCCCCAAAAATAAGACCCTGTCTTATATTTTTTTTAACCCCGAAATAAGTGCTTGGCCTTATTTTGGGGGAGATCTTATTATTTTGGGGGCATGTGGAGCAAGATGGGACTCCTCTTGCCGTCTTATCTGATTTCCAGCTCTGCGTGTAAATATTTTTGGGGAGGGTTTATTTTTGGGGTGAGGCTTATTTCAGCACATGTGCTCAAAAGCCCGATTGGGCTTATTATCAGTGGATGTCTTATTTTTGGGGAAACAGGGTACTAAAGTAGATAACAAATATAAAGGTTGTCAATAGACTTGACAAATGTCTTTGTTCTCATGAGTTGAATCGACTGGAATTCTGCCAGTCCCTGATTTTCTTCCCTCCTTATCTAGGATGGTTTGGCGTGGTCTTCAGCATGTTTTCATTTCTGTTCTTCACGGATATGTGCATTTATTGGATTCATCGGTTTCTCCACCACAAGCTTTTATATAAGGTAAGGTCAGTAATGTCCTGGCAAGACTGTTTCTGGAAGAAGAAGACGTCAGCTGGAAGGTGCATGATTGAAGCAGTGTGCTGATAGATATCGGCAAGAGCAAGTAACAGAGGACTCATATCTGGATGAATATTCCTAGGTTGGCTAGAGGGAACATTCCAATGGTTTAGCGCAACGTTTCTCAACCATGGCAACTTTGAACTGTCTCAACTTTCCTGCTGAACCCATTGAAAAATGCAGGTTTAGCAGACTGAGACCAGTCTTTGAATGTGGGCCAATCTGTTGAAGAACATTTTGTTTCCCAAAATGGTTTCTTCCATTGTACTGAACTTGATTCTGTCCTTATAAGCGAAGGTGGAGTAACATTGGTAAAATTCACGATATATATCATGTTGTGGCCTGTTGGCCGCAGGCCCCTCTAGCAACCAAATCAGAGGAGGAGGCGTGGGAGTCAAGGCCAGCATCAAGGCAACCTGAGAGCTCTGAGGGGAAAGAGGGAATGAAGCTGGCAGAGAGACAGAGACAGAGGCAGAGCCTGGGCCATCCATCAGCCCTCAGGTGGAGAGTCAACAGCCCCCAGGTTTGGAGGTGGCTGATGAGGAAGAGGAGGAACAGCTGGGTCCAGTGCCTGACGTGCGAATGTGCAGAAGGCAGAGGAGAGGAGAGCAGTGGAAATCTATGGACCAGTCCTTGGAAAGGAAGAGCCACCACTGCTAGCGAAGCCCCTCACTAGCTCTGGGGATAAAAGGCAGGGGGCGGATATGAATAGGTGTGGCAGACAACTATTCATCTTCTGACCGGAAGGACTTGTTAGCCAGCATTGAAAGAGAAATTTTTTCTCGGGGCTGCCGGCACTCCTAATAAAGGGATCTTTGAGTTCACTTCAGAGGGTTTGTTGTGTTTGGGGAGCTGGGTCAGAACACATCACAAATCGGTTGAGGATTGTCCAAAACAGGTAGTCCTCGGCTTATCATTTGTTTAGCGACCGTTCGAAACTACAGTGGCACTGAAAAAAAGTGACTTACGATTTAGGACTATCCCAGCATTCCCCAAGTGGCATAAATTCAAAATTCAGGTGCTTGGAACCTGGCCTGTCCTTCTGAGGGTTGCAGTGATTTGCTTAACCATGGCAAAAACGATGGTAAAATCCAACACTGCTCCCTTAACAAACATCCTGTTCAGTAGGTGGAAATTCTAGTTGTGGTCATAAGTCGAGGCTTATTTTTGTAGCCGGTGGAGACCTCAGTCAAATGAAGTGAAAATGTTATGATCTGTTTCTAACGATCTGAATTCTTTCCCCTCTTCCACAGCGTTTCCACAAGCCCCATCACACGTGGAAGGTCACGACTCCGTTTGCCAGCCATGCTTTTCACCCCGTGGACGGTTTCCTTCAGAGCATCCCTTATCATGTCTACCCGTTCCTTTTTCCTCTTCACAAAGTGACCTATTTGGGTCTGTATGTCTTCGTCAACATCTGGTCAATCTCCATTCACGACGGAGACTATCGCGTTCCCAATCCGCTGAAACCCATCATCAACGGATCTGCCCATCACACCGACCACCACTTGTACTTCGATTACAATTATGGCCAATACTTCACCCTCTGGGATAGAATCGGGGGCTCCTACAAAACCCCCTCGTCTTTTGAAGGTCAGGGGCCCCACGCATATTTGAAAAAGCTGATGAACGGCGACGAGAATAAGAAACTACCCGGAGGCCATGAAACGAAAAATAAATAGCAATCCTTCCCATCGGAAAGATGAGGAACCTCTAGGCCTTATGAACTGCGTAGCCGGAAGTCAACCCTTTCTCCATCCATTCGCTTTCAAAATGGAAATATTTGGCACCTAACATTCCAGGATGAGAAGGCAGAATGAATATGTGGATTCACAGCAGAGCAGTGGGTGCTCTGGGATGTTGAGCAGGAGAAAGCGTCCATGAATTTCCCTGTTGCCATTAGAATGAATCAGGAAGAGGTCAGTGCTGCTCTGAAGTCCATCCTCAGCAGATGTTCGAAGGCAACTTTCAGCAACACCTTGTAAGTTGTTGCTGTGCAATCAGTTACGGATGTCTATTGTTACACCAGTATGTTAAATAAGTGTTTGGGCTTGGTTTGAACGAATGGAGTCCTTCCTTGTTTCCATTGTGTAATTACGCTCCTAAAATGCATATTACAATATTATTATTATTATTATTTATTATATTTGTATACCGCCCTTCTCCCGAAGGACTCAGGGCGGTTCACAGCCAGTAAAAACACAATACATACAAAACAAATTAAAAACTATATAACTAACTGTTCAATAATGGCCTAAAAATTTTAAATAAAGTTTAAAACCCCGTTTAAAACCCTAATTAAAACCCTAAATTAAAACTATGTTCAAGCTAGTCCTGCACATCGAAACAACAGCGTCTTCAGCTCGCAGCGGAAGGTCCGGAGGTCAGGGAGTTGACGAAGCCCCGGAGGCAGCTCGTTCCAGAGGGCGGGAGCCCCCACAATGCACTTTAGTCTTGTCTTAACAGACTAATCGGTGGGAGGAATTTCTGGAGCAGTGGTCACCAACCAGTGGTCCGTGAGAAAATTTTGGTGCTCCGTAGAAAAATTATTTTCATGTTTACATTGCATTAAATATTATTTATGTTTTCAAAAAAATCATATTAGTGGTCCACAGGATTTAAAATTATGAATTTAGTGGTCCCTGAGGTCCGAAAGGTTGGTGATCCTTGTTCTGGAGGACACCTTCACAGCAGTTACAAAACGATGTGACATATGTCAGAGCATCAACATCCAAATGACACCAAATTGCATCAGAACATGGAAAATCCAGTCAAAGTTTAGACCAAGTTTTCTCAACTTTAAGATGTGTGGACTTCAACTCCCAAAATTCCCCAGCCAGCATACTGTTGACAAGATTGAGAAACAGGGGTCTAGATTATCAAGGTTTCATTGAACGTCCATTGAATGACCTGTGAGATGAGGAGAGCTGTCGTGCTAAATTTAATTTAATAAATAAATCGTGCTAAGCATGACCAATAAAAGATGTTATCTGAAGCAAGGCAGGAATAAAGCACAGGAACGTAGCTTATTACTCCTTCAAAGTCTCTGTTTTGCAAAGGAATCTCTGCATTTATGTGCGTTTCTAATTCGTTTTGTAACCAGTAAATTTCAAACTTCGGTGGTGAGATGTTTAGCAACAGGAATAGGTTATCATTTTAATCATACTATACATCAGGGGCATCCAACCTTGGCACTTTTAAGATCTATGGACTTCAGCTCCCAGAATCCCCCCTGCTGGCTGTCAAGATTAAACACCTCTGCTGTAGAGTTGAGTTACCTTTGTGGAGGTAGATGCCTTTTGCAATCTTCCATTATTGTACTATTTTTTTTAGAGCCGTACTTTATACGTGCTATTGCTTTGCTCACAAGGTTCCGTTTACCATTAAATTTATTTCAGTGACACTTCTCTAAAAAAAAAACATATTACTTGGATGCGCTAAATAGCACTGCTGGCTAGTCACTATGGGAGTTGGAGTCCAACACAGAAACAGATGGAAGAAGGTGTCAAACTCGCGGCGTCACATTGCTGTCAGGCGACATATGATGCTTTGACCCTTTGTGGAGCTGAGGTAGGCGTGGCCTGCGCGTGACGCATCTGGCCCGCTGGCCGCCAGTTCAACACCCCTATTAAATCATTGCTTTGGCTTTTCTCCTCTTCAACATGTTATTACTTCAAACACTAAAATCATCCCCTCCAAACACAAACCTTTATCAGAGTAAATATTGTTGCTTTGATAAAAAAAATAAATGCAAATAATTCAGGAGATAATGTGGAAAAAAAAATCTGATTGGTTTATTTTTACTGTATGTAGGATAGCCTATCATTTCTTAACCCCTCGCCCCTAAAAAATTAAGACAGTCTGTGGAAATTGTCTTCTCTTTAATGTTTTTAAAAGATCAAAAGTTATGAAGTATAGTTATTAAGTGCCCGAAATCACTGTTTTTAAATTATAAAAAGTGAAGATGGTATATCTATATAGCTGTATATTGTATAGTAGATTTATTTAGTGTATTGGATCCGATGTTTTCTGGTGATAAAATCATTAAAATGATTTTTTTCTGTGGATAGATTTTAATAAAATGGGCAGCTTGGTGTGGTGTCCAACTTTTAAGACCTGTGGACTTCAACTCCACAGCTGGGGAATTCTGGGAGTTGAAGTCCACAGGTCTTAAAATTGCCATGGTTGGACACCCCTAGTGTAGGGGTTAAGGCAATGGTTCTCAACCTTTATAGTGCTGCGACCCCTTTAATACAATTCCCCACGATGTGGCGACCCCTTTAATACAATTCCCCATGATGTGGTGACCCCAATCATAAAATTATTTTCGTTTTGAATTTATCGCACCTGAAGCCGTATTGGCTAGCGATCTGAACTGCTTGCGATTGCCTTGAGGACGGAGGCATTAAAGCGGAGACTCCCCCGCTATTAAGTTTATCGCGCCTGAAGCCAGATTAGGCTAGCAATTTGGAGTGATTGCAGCTGGCTTGAGAGGGAGACATCAGAGCAAAGATTTCTCTCTTTTTTAATTCATCGCGCCTGAAGCCGAATTCGGCTAGCGATTTGAAGAGCCTGCAGCTGGCTTGTGGAGTCAGCCATTGGAGCGCGATTCTTCGACTCGCAAGTATACTTCCCATATTTCCAATGGTCTTAGGCGACCCCTGGCAAATCGTCATTCGACCCCCAATGGGGTCCCGACCCACAGGTTGAGAACCACTGGGTTAAGGCATTCAGCTAGGGACTGGAGTTCTAGTCCTGCTTTTGGCACAAAGCCACTGGATATCTTGGGCCAGTCACTATCTCTTAACCCTAAGAAGGAGGCAATAGGGCAAACCCCTCGCCAAGAAAACTTCTTGGACTTGTCCAGACAGTTCCTAAAGAATCAGACACGATTCAGTGGAAGGGGAAAAAACATTAATAACCATACAACCAGCATCTCAGCTACATCTAACAAGCCCCACTCTCCCGAGTTTGCATGTCAAGTCAAATTCTGCTCTTTGGTGTCGTCATATTGCAGCTGCCTGCCTTCGGGATATTATTTTTCATTTTTTTCCACCTAGTGTATGAGGCTAAGATTTCCTTTGGCATTCCCATTCAAGTGACGTGCCTGATTCTGCTTAGCTTCCACAGCCGGAAGCGAATCAAATTAATGTGGTTACCTTCCAGCCAAAGTTACTTACAAAAGTCTCCAGATCAGTGTTTCTTAGCTTTAAGCCGTATGGACTTCAGCTCCCAGAATTCCTTGCCCTGACTTAGGAATTCTGGGAGTTGAAGTCCACACATCTTAAAAGTTGTTGAGATTGAGCAACACTGATCTAGGAACTTATACCTCTCATTATTGAGTGTGCATAATGTTCTGTAAGGAATTTTTTAGCAAAATACAGTGCCTTGTCATGCGCAGCTGAAGCTTTATGGATTGTAACCGAAATTTGGGAGAGTTTTAGCATAAATTTCTCCTTCCAGACCTCTGACTATCATTGCAGAACCTGATGGTTATTATGTTTACCAATACATTACAAGGGACACGGTGGCTCAGGGGCTAGGACGTTGAGCTTGTCGATCGAAAGGTCGGCAGCTCAGCAGTTCGAATCCCTAGTGCTGCCGTGTAACGGGGTGAGCTCCCGTTCCTTGTCCCAGCTTCTGCCAACCTAGCAGTTTCGAAAGCACGTAAAAAATGCAAGTAGAAAAAATAGGGACCAACTTTGGTGGGAAGGTAACAGCGCCTTTGTCATTGAGTCATGCCGGCCACATGACCACGGAGACGTCTTCGGACAGCGCTGGCTCTTCGGCTTTGAAACGGAGATGAGCACCGCCCCCTAGAGTCGGCAACGATTAGCACGTATGTGAGAGGGGAACCTTTACCTTTTTAATACATTACATTCCTTAAAATATACACATTTAACAAAAAAGAGAGAGAAAATTATTGAACTCTATTGCCAGAAGTGTAGAAAAATTAAATGACGAGTGGGTTCCCAATTCGTTTTAAAAGTCGTAACAATTTGATTTGGGAGTTCGATTTTGGAGTTGTTTTATGAATAAACTAATCACATGGCTTGTTTAGGGAATTAAAGCCGAATCCATCATAATTATTTTCTGTTTATGGAACCAGAAGGGGATACCCCATCGTGTGCAAAACGCTTAATTCTGCAAAAGTTGCACAGGACTATTTTGAAATAAATCCATGTTTATTTTGGAAGAGATACTAAGCCCTCCTGTGTCTACTTTGATTTTGGGCTGATCTTGGGATGAATCTGGTCACCGGGGCTTAAGAACCCTGATTTATGCATTTCTGCAAGCTGTAAGGATTTGATGACAGGCACAAAATAATTAAAAAAAATAGGGTATTTCCTCTGCTTGGATTTATAAGCCATAAAGTTGTAGGAGAGAGAAGCCATTTAATAATGTTTCTGGATTGTAAAGTAAAAAAACAACAACCATGTAAGACTAACAGCTTGTAAAGAAGAAATGGTATATGGTGTGATAATTAAGATGCTGGTTAAATGCTAGGTTGTCTTCTCCATTCTCAGCCATGAAAAGTTACTGGATGACTGGATTTTCCTTCTCTTTTTTTTCACCCAACCTACGTCACAGGATTTTTTGTTGCAGGGGCAGGAAGCTTGGAAGAAGGTGAAGAGTTGAAGGAAAGACAGTAAATAAATCCAACAAACAAACAAATAAATAAAATAAAATAAACATAAGATCAAAGAAATGGAAGAGAGAGCGATCAAAACATTGTTATTCTACCACTGAAGAGCAGAGGAATTTCCTTGAGATTTAAAACACCCTCTGGGCCTTCAGGGGAGATTACACTTGACAGGAAGAAAATCCTCGTTTCTTGTCTCTAAAATAGGAGAGCAATTAGGTGTAGATATGGAGTCACGAAGGCTCTTATTCTTTACAGAATTAACAGCCACTACTGTTCGTCTAGGGGACACGGTGGCTCAGTGGCTAAGACGCTAAGCTTGTCAATCGAAAGGTCGGCAGTTCAGCAGTTCAAATCCCTAGTGCCACGTAACGGGGTGAGCTCCCGTTACTTGTCCCAGTTTCTGCCAACTTAGCAGTTCGAAAGCATGTAAAAAACGCAAGTAGAAAAAATAGGGACCACCTTTGGTGGGAAGGGAACAGCGTTCCGTGCACCTTTGGCGTTGAGTCATGCTGGCCACATGACCATGGAGATGTCTTCAGACAGCGCTGGCTCTTCGGCTTTGAAACGGAGATGAGCACTGCCCTCTAGAGTCGGGAACGACTAGCACATATGTGCGAGGGGAATCTACTTTTACCTGTTTGTCTAGTTTCTCTACCCTTGTTTTAAAGCAATCCAAAATTGGTAATGCTCCCATCTCATAATTGCATACTCTGGTTTATTCACCCACTTAGGAGATAAAAAACCAAAACCACATCTTGATTCGCTGGACATAACTTGGATTGCGCTATGGATTTATTTTGAAACGGAAAGAGACAAAGGGAACAAGCTGTAAAACCCACATGACTTTACCCATTCAAGTTAGATTTAGAGCTCAAATGCAAACATATGGCTTCTGTTGGTTCATTTTTTTTTTAATGTCGGAATTTTTATTGGGGATGTCAAAAGAGAAATTAATTAAACCACAGCAGACTTAGTTCTTGTTTCTTAAACCACACAGAGCAGCTTAGAGGGGCCGTCCAAAAAGATGAATAATGGGTTCTCCAGGAGCTCTGGATAGTTTTTGGTTGAATAATTAAGAATCGGGGTCTCTAAAATGCAGTGAAGGAACGTATATTCACATTAGCTGGAGTCACGTGAAAATATCCATGCAAAACCTAGTATATTTAGTAACCATTCGAAGTTACAATGGCTGGGAAAAAAGGGACTTATGACTGGTCCTCACACTTACAACCACGTGATTGATGGTCATCAAACTCGGGCTTAGATGTCCAGTGTCCTTACCCGCACATTGCTCCCATTATAATCTCAAATTTAAAACAGGATAAAACAGATCACAAGTTTTATCCCTGATATGTCATGCTTATAAATCTTACTACTTTTCGATGTAGGTAACCCTCGACTTACCCTAGTTCAGTGATGGCTAATCTTTTTGCCATTGCATGCCGGAAGGGGGGACGGGGGGGGCGGTCACTCGCACATGTGCCCATACCCATAATTCTATGTGCCCTGCTCCCGTGCATGTGACCCCCTCGCTCCCTCCACTCCTGGCACGTGATGGCCCGGTAGGCCGATTTTTCTCTCACCTGACTCCAGAGCCTTTCTAAGAGTCCGGGGGAGGGCTGAAAACAGACTGGAAGTTTTTGCCCTCCCCAAACTCCTAGAGAGGCCCTGGAGGCTGGGGACAGCAAAAAACGAGCCTTCCAGTCCCACCGGAAGTAGGCAAACTGGCTGTTTTTGGCCTCCAGAGGACCTCCGGGGGGGGAGGCCATTTTCACCCCCCCCCAAGACTCCTAGAGAGGCTTTGGAGCCAGGTGAGAGAGGAAAAACAGGCCTTCCCCACCACCACTACCCGAGGCCTTCCGGAGGCATGAAACAACCTGTTTCCTTACTTCTGGTGGGCCCAGAAGGCCTGAAAATCAGCTGGCGGAGCTGAGCTCACGTGCCCACTGATATGGCTACGTGTGCCACCTGTTCGCCATAGGTTTGCCATCACGGCCCTAGTTCATTTAGTAACTGTTCGAAGTTCCAACTACAGTAGAAAAAGTGACTTATCACCGTTTTTCATACTTAACAGCCATTGGCATCCTCATGTTCCCGTGATCAAAATTTAAACGCTTGGCAATGGACTCGTATATATGGCAGTTGCAGCGTCTCGACCTTCCGATGGGCAGAGTCATAGGGGAAGCCACGTCATAACTGTGCTACTAACTTTTAACAACTGCAGTGATTCACTGAACAACGATGACAAGCAAGGCCGTAAAATGAGACAAATATTCACTCCACAGCCGTCTCACTTGCAATACAAATTTTGGGTTGCACTGGGTGGTCATAAGTCAAGGACTAACTATTGAGTAGGAATAAGCTTACAGGCCGATTCTTTTCGGGTCAGTTTTTCAGTCTTATCTCCCACAAAACAGGGAGAAGATGGGATTCAAGGAATGTCTTATGAAGCGGAGCTGAAATTTTAAAACATCTGACCACACGGTGGAGCCTTTGCAACAGACTAAAAAATTTTCAGTGGAAAATTCAAAAAACGCATTGAGGGAGGGGTGCATCTTTCCCCTGGTCCTCCCCCCCTCCTCCTCCGCAAAGGAAAAATAGGCCTTCCTATTTTTAATATTTTAAAAAACTGCCAATGAAATGCAATTCAGCTGTATGGGTTTTTTTTGGTTAAAAAGGGAGACCTCTAAAGCAGCGGTCACCAACTGGTGGTCCTTGAAAAAATTTTGGTGGTCAACAGAAAAATTATTTGCATTTTTTATATTGCACTAATTGCCCACAGAACACAAGCCTCTTGGTTACATCATCACCCTCCAAGTTTCAACCAAGCCTGGCAGCTCAGACAAACTCAGCTATGACCCCCGCGTAGACCCATGGGAATCTGACAGTAACCAATAGAATACATGCTCTTGCCCAGTGGTGAAATCTGAACCGGTTTGCTACCGGCTCATTGGCCGCACATGCACGCTGTGCGCCAAATGCACACTGCATGCACATGCACAGTGTGCAACCAAAATAATGTTTGGGAAGGTAAGTAGAACAGGGAGGGGGGAATCAGCTGTGCCATGCGATTTAGCTTCACTAGAAAGCAGGATTTCCTAAACCTAAACCCCGCGGGTCCAGCTGATCGTCGGAAATACTGATTTGGAGGAACCGGTAGCTTTTTAAACTATTGGTTCAATTGAACTGGTAGCTTTTTTTTAAACTACTGGTTCGACTAAACCGGTAGCTTTTTTTAAATTACCTGTTAGGCCAAACCGGTAGTTTTTATCGCTACCGGTTCACCCGAATCTGGGCGAACCGGTAGCATTTCATTCCTGCTCTTGCCACAGGAACAGGAAGCTCAAGTTCAAAGCCCAGAGAGGGTATATAATAACCCTCACTCTCCTCTCCATGTGGTCAGCTGCCCTGAACCCTATAATAATAACAAGGTTGGAAGGGACCTTGGAGGTCTTCTAGTCCAACCCCCTGTCCAGGCATTTCAGACAAATGGTTATCCATCATCTTAAAAATTTCCAGTGTTGGAGCATTCACAACTTCTGCAGGCAAGTTGTCCCACTCATTAATTGTTCTAACTGTCAGGAAATTTCTCCTTAATTCTAAGTTGCTTCTTTCGTGGATGAGTTTCCACCCATTGCTTCTTGTCCTGTCCTCAGGTTTGGAGAATAGCTTGACTCCTTCTTTGGGACAGCCCCTGAGATATTGGAACATGCTATCATGCCTCCCCCAGTCCTTTTTTTCATTAAACTAGGCATGCCGAGTTCTTGCAACCGTTCTTCATATGTTTTAGCCTCCAGTCCCCTAATCATCTTGGTTGCTCTTCTCTGCACTCTTTCTAGTTCTAGTTCTAAGTTGCTTCTTTCTTTGATCAGTTTCCACCCATTGCTTCTTGTCCTGTCCTCAGGTTTGGAGAATAGCTTGATTCCTTCTTCTTTGGGACAGCCCCTGAGATATTGGAACACTGCTATCATGTCTCCCCTAGTCCTTCTTTTTGTTAAACTAGACATACCCAGTTCCTGCAATGGTTCTTCATATGTTTTATCCTCCAGTCCCCTAATCACTTTTGTTGCTCTTCTCTGCACTCTTTCTAGAGTCTCCACATCTTCTTTACATCGTGTCGACCAAAACTGGATGCAGTATTCCAAGTGTGGCCTTACCAAGGCATTATAAAGTGGTATTAACACTTCACGTGATCTTGATTCTATCCCTCTTGTTTATGCAGCCTAGAACTGCGTTGGCTTTTTTGGCAGCTGCTGCACACTGCTGGCTCATATCTAAATGGTTGTCCACTAGGACTCCAAGATCCTTCTCATGTGCTTGGTCATTCTGTTTCACCATTAAACCATCTTTCCAGTCAGCCCCCACATTTCCAGTATCTTTCTCCCCACTTGGAACTGAAACCAGCGGGATATTTCTTCCCACAATTCTTTAAAACACCTGAATTGTGCCTGGCCCGTAACTGCCATTTTTCTTACTTCACACCAGAAATGGGCGTCAAAAATGATCCCTTTAATTGTAGCCTCACAAGAGAGCAGCCGTAGGACTTGAACAGACAAATGACGGCGCGACTGACTTAAGCCCATCTGCGCAAAATAACAGGAATTTTGTGTTACGGTTTTATTTGCTTCTGCTTCAGTTTGTCACTAAATTAGCCTGAAAATTGTTAATTGGCCCACGCTGGCTGGTAAAATGTGTAAAATGTGGGTCTGTAACATAGATTTCATAAGCATTTGTTTGTGTGAGTATACTAAATATTTAACTTCCTGCTTAATGATTGCTTTGTTGTTTAAAATGTGTTTTTCTCCAATTAATTATGGATGGCGCGACAGTTAAACCCCATCCAATATCTCATTAAATCCAAGTAGTCCTCAACATACAATGTTTAGTGACCATTTTAAGGGCACTGAAAAGAACGGCTTAGTCCTCACACTTATGACCATCATCCCTGGCATAGATGTGCGATCAAAATTCATCTGATCACCATTTTCCCAGCCAACTTCTGACAAAGTCAGCAAGGGAAGCTGGATTCCTTTAGCGCCCGCGTGATTCACTTAACAACCATGGCCAAAAAGATCATAAAATCCAGTGCGACTCTCCTAACTGCCTCGCTTAGCAATGGGAATCCTGGTCCCAGTGGTCATCGGTTTGGGGTTGTTGTTTTTTTTTGTTTTGTTTTGTTTTTTTTCAATTCACAGGCTCCTGGTTGGAGAATATTTTTTTCTGAAACTATCCTGACCGGAATTTCCTGCTTTCATCTTGCATGAAATAATTAGACTGTAAAAGCGAATTTGAAGAGTTGAATAGAATCAAAAACTCTGTGACGTTTAAAACATTAAGAGATATATTCGTTCCGAAGCATTTAAATTCCAAAACAATAGCATTTCTTAATCTTTCTCTCTCCCCTCACTTTTTTTGTGAATTTCTCAAGGCTGTTTTGGGAGCATTTGCTTACACAATTAAAAATGGAAATTTTTCTTTCTTTCTTTCTCTCTCTCTTTCTCTCTGTCTTTTTCTTTCTCTTTCTTTCTTTCTTTTCTTTCTGTCTTCTTTCTTTCTTTCTCTCTCTCTCTCTATATATATATATTTCTCTTTCTCTTTCTCTTTCTCTCTCTCTCTCTTTCTCTTTCTCTCTCTCTATTTCTCTCTCTCTCTCTCTCTCTCTATTTTTCTTTCTCTCTCTCTCTCTCTCTCTATTTCTCTTTCTCTCTCTTTCTCTCTCTCTCTCTCTTTCTTTCTTTCTTTCTTTCTTTCTGGTGTATGACTTTTTAAACAGCCTTTCCCCCTGAAAACTCCTAATGACAAAACGGTGATAGGTATTTATCGAGTCTCTTAGCCTATCATTTTCTCCATTTCCAAAAAGTGCATTGTTTGAAGGGGCTGCATTGCAGTAAAACGGTGATTTGCTGCCTAGGAGACTGTGTGAAGAATCAGCAACCATTTATTTATCCTGCCCGGCCGATGACCTTGCGTCTTTATGGACACACTCAGTTTTGTTGAAATGCGGATGGTCTCCCAACACGTGTAATATGAACTCAGAGAGCTGTTTGCAGATTAATTTGGGATCAATGGCGGAGGTCACAGGCCAAACAAGAATAAGTAATTGACATGAAGAGAATAAATGATGGCCCTTCCTTGGGCTATTTATGGATGGCCTGGTCTCTTAATTTATGGATCCGTAAGAACGGTCAAGGATGTTTGTGGGAAGCCCAGCCTTTGGCTGTGGCTTGCAATTCAATAAGAAATTTTACAGTCCTTTTATATTGAATAGAATAGAATAGAATAGAATAGAATAGAATAGAATAGAATAGAATAGAATAGAATAGAATAGAATAGAATAGAATAATGGAATGAATAGAACAGAACGGAACAGAACAGAATAATGGAATGAATAGAATAGAATAGAATAGAATAGAATAGAATAGAATAGAATAGAATAGAATAGAATAGAATAATGGAATGAATAGAATAGACTAGAGTAGACTAGACTAGACTAGACTAGACTAGACTAGACTAGAATAGAATAGAATAGAATAGAATAGAATAGAATAGAATAGAATAATGGAATGAATAGAATAGATTAGAACAGAACAGAACAGAACAGAACTGAATTTTGTATTCTGCAGATAATTTTAGAATAGAATAGAATAACAGAGTTGGAAGGGACCTTGGAGGTCTTCTAGTCCAACCCCCTGCTTAGACAAGAAACCCTATACCCGTGATGGCAAACCTATGGGCATGAGTGCCAGAGGTGGCATGCAGCACCCTCTCTGTGGGCACATGAGCTGTCACCCCAGTTCAGTTCCGCCGTGCATGCACGCCTCCCACCGGCCAGCTGGCCTTCAGGTCTCATGCACATGCGCAGGGGACGGGGCTCATACACACGCATTGTATTTTGGGGGAAGCCAGATTCAATGAACAACCCTAACTTAGTAAGTGCAGTGATTTACTTAACAATTGTGGCCCGGAAAGTCATAAAATGGGGCGAAGCATACTTAACAACAACATAAAATTTTGGCTTTATTGTGGTCGTAAGTCAAGGCCTACCTACTGTTGTAGCCTGTTGGCCGCCGGCCCCTCCAGCAGCCGAATCGGAGGAGGAGGCAGTGTGGGAGTCAGGGCCAGCATCAAGGCAACCTGAGAGCTCCGAGGGGGAAGAAAGAATGGAGTAGTCAGAGAGAGAGAAACAGAGGCGGAGCCTGGGCTATCCGTCAGCCCTCAGATGGAGAGTCAACATCCGCCAGGTCTGGAGGTGGCTGATGAGGAGGAAGAAGAACAGCTGAGTCCAGTGCCTGACGAGGGATGCGCAGAAGGCAGAGGAGAGGAGAGCAGTGGAAATCTATGGACCGGTCCTTGGGACGGAAGAGCCACCGCTGCTAGCGAAGCCCTGCCCTAGCTCTGGGGATAAAAGGCAGAGGGCGGAGATGAATAGATACGGCAGACAACTATTCATCTCCCCCGCCGGCCGGACTTGTGTTAGCCTGTGGTGAGAGAACAAACTTTGTTGCTGGGCTGCCAGCACTCCAAATTAAACGAATCTTTGACTTCACTTCTGAGGGTTTGTCGTGTTTGGGGAGCTGGGTCAGAACACCTGCATTATTCAAGCATAGACCCGAGCCTGGTCCCTGTGTTCTACACCAAGGTTAGATTTTTTTCCCTCCTGCTCAGACATTTTTGACAAAGTATCTTGCTAAAGCCCAGAGGACAAAGGAGCAGAGGTTTGCAGCCACGTGAGCCTCTGGTATGCCTTGCATCCATCTGGGAAATGGCACAAGCCTGGCCATGCAGACAAAGGACTCAAGGAAGTCACCTTGATAGACGCTCAAGGAATCCTTAATTTTTCCCGGTCCTATTCCTGAAGCTGTCCTGAGTTTACCAGCTGCAAGAGAATGAGGAATCTTTATTTTATTTTTATTTTATTTTTTGGTCCTGGCAACGGCAATGAAAATTGAGAGCGTTTATGTTGACACGGCTTGACCGCAGAAATTGAGAAAGAATAAACCAGAGAAAATATTTTTATTTATTTATTTATCAGCATTCTTTCTCTCTCGCCTAATAATAATAATAATAATAATAATAATAATAATAATAATAATAATAATAATAATAATAATAATAAAACCTTGGCTGTCAGAAAGGATGCTGATCTAACCAGATTCCCTGGCCCTGATGTTTGAGGCTGAAACTTCCAGATCTTTTTTATCTAAAAACAGTTGAGAAACAGTAAGCTGAGTAATTTTGCATTCATTCTTCTGTAGCATGAAAAAACATGTTTTTCTCAGTCCACTCAGATGGCCCGCTCAGCTGAACTCTACCTGGTAGATCTCAAAATCTTTCCCCGTTGCCTGTGTTTAGTCCCTGGAGGAGAGATTGGGCAGCTTTTGTCTGAAATGGTGTATAGGACAGGGGTCTGCAAACTTGGCTCTTTTAAGACTTGTGGACTTAGCAAAGCTGGCTGAGGAACTCTGGGAGTTGAAGTCCACAAGTCTTAAAAGAGTCAAGTTTGCAGATCCCTGGTATAGGATCTTCTGTCTGGAATGGAATAGAGATGTGATGGCGAACCTATGGCATACATACCCAAGGTGGCACGCGGAGCCATCTTTATATTTATTTATTTATTTATTTAGTCACTCAGTATATATAAGCATAAGCATGAAATAATTATACGATATATAAGCATATATATGAGTATGAGTATGTAATAACTATATTAATTGGATATAACGAAAGGAAACAATAGGACAGGAACGGTAGGCACGCTGGTGCTCTTATGCACGCCCCTTACAGTCCTCTTAAGAATGGGGTGAGGTCAATAGTAAACAGTTTTTGGTTGAAGCTTTGGGGGGTTTGGGAAGAGGCCACAGAGTCAGGTAGTGTATTCTAAGCATTAACAACTCTGTTTCTGAAGTCATATTTTCTGCAATCAAGATTGGAGCGGTTCACATTAAGCTTAAATCTATTGTGTGCTCATGTATTGTTGCAACTGAAGCTGAAGTAGTCTTCGACAGGAAGGACATTGTAATAGATGATTCTATGAGTTAAGCTGGTCTTCCAGTTTCTGGTGCTCCGGCATGCACGCGTTCTAGTTTGGGGACTGTTGAAAAAGTTTGCCATCATTGATCCAGGTGCTCATTTGATGAAAGCCAAAAAGAATAGAATAGAATAGAATAGAATAGAATAGAATAGAATAGAATAGAATAGAATAGAATAGAATAGAATAATGAATGGAATAAGAATAGAATAGAATAGAATAGAATAGAATAGAATAGAATAGAATAGAATAGAATAGAATAATGAATGAAATAAGGAATAGAACAGAACAGAACAGAATAGAATAGAACAGAACAGAATAGAATAATGAATGAAATAAGGAATAGAATAAAATAGAATAGAATAGAATAAGGAATAAAATAAGGAATAGAACAGAACAGAATAGAATAGAATTTTTTATTGGCCAAGTGTGATTGGACACACAAGGAATTTGTCTTGGTGCATAAGCTCTCAGTGTATAAAAGAGCATTTTAACGTACGACATCTGCCCTCTATATCAGCACCCTGATTGCACAGATAGGGTGCAATTGCTAGTTGCTACCGCGGGTTGTCCAACCTTGCCAACTTTTGAGACTTGTGGACTTCAACTCCCAGAATTCCCTTGCAAGGCAGGCTCTGGGGAATTCTGGGAATTGAAGCTCACAAGTCTTAAAAGTTTCCACGGTTGGACCACCCATGCGGTAAAGAATGGCAACGCCAGCACCTGATCCTTTACTGGCCAATTTCTAATTTTTAACCTTCAGCAGAGTGGGTAGCGCACCGCATACCAAGGCCAGGTGTCCATGGAAACATCGGTGGCTGAGTCACGCCGGACGTATAGCTAGCTTCTAATCACAAGGCCAATTTGCTCCTGACTTGAGCTCCAGCCATTAACCGAGAAACTAGCCAGGAATGGAGCGAAGAAGAGGGAGAGAAGTCGCAGGGAAACAAGACATCCTTGCACGCTCTCCAGGAAGCCTTTGCGACAGGAGACCGAGCCGAACTGATTCTGTAACTCAAGAGCCTTCAGGGAGCCCACGCTGTCTGCTGTTTGCATTTGGCAGCCCCCGGTACATGCCGGAATCGTACAACAACTGGCAGACGTCTTTAATTATTAAATGTGTTTGCATTTGGCGTCGGGAGAGGAGGGGGGGCAGTGGGACGGTGAAGGGGTTTGCTGATATTGTTTCTTGCAGTATTTCAGAGTGCTCTTTGCAGCAGGGCGGTTAAAGAAAAGGTACACTGAGGCCCAGGAGAACGCCATTCCTACCGGTTTATTCCTTGCATTTATATTAATTTTTTTTATTTTTTATTTATTTCTCATAAACATGTCTTAAATGTACAGTCTCTTATCCATTGTTAATCATACATATCAGGGATGAAATCTACTTACCTTCCTTACCGGTCCAGAAGTGCATGGGTTGCCTGCGCGCGTCACATGCACGCGCAAAACCTTCTAGCATGCACAGAAGGTAAAAAACACATTACTTCCTGGTTAAGACCAGGAAGTAATGACACCTGGGCGGGTGGGCAGAGCTTTGCTCCGCCATCGCTACCGGATCGCTGAACTACCGGCCACGATCGCTACCGGATTGCGCGATCCGGTCCGATCCAGGAGCATTTCACCCCTGATACATACTCTTTTCACTTTCATATTAGCTCATTCTTCATCTTAAAAAATTTGAGTATACTCGGGGTTGCTCTTCTACCATTCCATCTCCCTTATTTTACAACAATCCTTCTTCTCCTTCTCCTCTCTTTCCCTTCCCTCTTTTCTTCTAACCTCCTCTACTTTCTTCTTTTCCCCTCTCCTTCCTCTTCTCTTCTTCCCCTTCCTTTCCCCCACTCCTCCCTTCTTCTTCCCTTTCTAACCTTCTCTCCTACTCTTATTTCCTCTCCCTTTCTTCCTCTCCTTTTCCCTTTCTTCTGTTCCTCTCTCTCCTTCCTCTCTTCTCCCCTCCTATCTGTCCCTCTACTTCACTTTCCATTCTCTCTCCATTGCTGTATTCATTTTCAATTCCAATATTTTCCAAAGTGGTATCCAAGCAACCCTCATTTTCTATTTATGTGCACTTTCTTTTCAATTTCTTTTCCTATTTCTTTCTTGCATTCATTTAGTAAACAAACTCATATATTGTAACTTTGTGACTGTAGATCCCATCATGACCCGTTTCAAGCTGAGGGTATGTACCGGTACAGTATTTGATATATTTTTTTTAAAATATAAACCAGGGGTCTCCAACCTTGGTCCCTTTAAGACTTGTGGAGTTCAACTCCCAGAGTTCCTCAGCCAGCAAAGCTGGCTGAGGAACTCTGGGAGTTGAAGTCCACAAGTCTTAAAGGGACCAAGGTTGGAGACCCCTGATATAAACGATGCTAGGCTTCAATGGTTAAATGGCCTAGACATTGATGTTTGAATATAGATCTTTTTAACAGTCATCCCAAAGGTGTTTTTATTTTCAAGAGGCAACTGGACTTTTTTGGTTTTTCCTTGAAGACGTTTCGCTTCTCATCCGAGAAGCTTCTTCAGTTCTGACTGGATAGTGGGGGAATGGAAGGATTTATACTCCTTGCAGACAGACAGCTGGTCATTTGCGTTCTTTTAGCGAGTCTTTTATAGGTGACCCTGAGGATACAGATAAACCTCCAAGTGGCCTCAACAACCCTCTAAAAGAACGCAAATGACCAGCTGTCTGTCTGCAAGGAATATAAATCCTTCCATTCCCCACCATCCAGTCAGAGCTGAAGAAGCTTCTCGGATGAGAAGCGAAACGTCTTCAAAGGAAAAACCAGAAAGTCCAGTTGCCTCTTGAAAAAAGCACCTTTGAGACAACCATGACCTGGATGACGGAGAATCTCCATAGACTTTTTAACAGTCATAATTTTATTGTGTTTTTAAAACCTAGATGAACATATATATATATATATATATATATATATATATATATATATATATATATATGTTTTCTGAGGTTTTCACGGGTGTTTGTATATAGGTCTTTGGTTGTTCGGGTTTTCTCCCGTGTAAAATTGGAAGTGTCTTGGCGACGTTTCGACAAAGTCTCATTCGTCATCTTCAGGCTTCAGCTTCGTGCTTCTGGGAGCAATGTGTGATCGCAGCTGTTTCTTCCTTTTAACTGCTAGTGGGGGTTTGAACTGATTGGGTGGTAGCTTGGCTGTGCTCTGATTGGATGGGGGTTTTTTTGTGCTCTGATTGGCTGGGGGTGTGTCCTGTGTTGGTGGGGGCTTGGTTGTGCTCAGTTTAGTCTGTGTTGCAGGGGGATTTGAGCTGGTGAGCTGCATAGCTGTTGTTTGGCTTTGTGGTCGTACTACATCTTCATAGTGGGTGTCAGTCTGCTGCATGTATGGATTGGAGGGGTTTGAAATGGCTAATGTTGCAGCTGCGGTCTGGCTTCTGGTCCTTGGTCGTGCTTCATGATCAGTGTGGGTTTGGGTCTGCTTTCTGGGTGAAAGTCTCTGGAGCCTGGGGAGGGTGAAAGACGGGCCTAGTGGGCCCACCGTGCCATCGCATGCCAAAAGCAGGGGTCGCGCAGGGGGGGCAGGGTACACTGAATTATGGGTATGGGCACGCATGCACACAAACCCCCCATGCAACCTCCGCTTTTGGCACACGATGGCAAAAAGGTTAGCCATCGCTGGCCGATATTATCACCTGCTTACTTGGATTCTGATCCTTCTCCCCTGTGTCAATATGAATAATTTTCGGTAAAACAATTTAGTGTTGTTGTTTTTTTTCAACCACAAGAATACAGCTCATCTGTCTGGAACCCGCACTGCATATCGGACATAAATACAATCGAGAGAGTCCAGAGATATTTCAGGAGAACAGCCATCCACTCCTCTGCCCGTAATAAAATACCTTATGCCACCAGACTTGAAATTTTGGGCTTAGACAACTTAGAACTACGCCGACTTCAGTCTGACCTGAGCATAGCTCATAAAAACATCTGCCTCAATGTCCTACCTGTCAATGACTACTTCAGCTTCAACCACAACAATACACAAGCAAATAATAGATACAAACTCAAGGTAAACTGCTCCAAACTCGATTGCAGAAAATATGACTTCAGTAACAGAGTGGTCAATGCCTGGAATGCTCTACCTGACTCTGTAGGTTCTTCCTCAAACCCCCAAAATTTTAAGCTTAGACTGTCTACTGTTGACCTCACCCCATTCCTAAGAGATCTGTAAGAGACGTGCATAAGAGCACCTGCGTGCCTATCGTCCCTGTCCTAATATTCCTTTTTACTTACTCTTGTCATGTATTCAAATTATGATTATACTTTTACCTATATATGTGCTTGACAAAAGAAAAAAAAGAAAAGAAAGAACGAACGAAAGAAAGTCAAGATGGCAACCACAATTATGCAATTGCATATATCAAAAAGGCCTCGGTTTCTTAGGTTTTTTTTCTATTAAAAAAATCCATACAGTAATTAAGATTTTATCTCATTAAAAAAAGAAAAAAAGCTTGCTTTGATTTAGCTCCGGGAAACCCTCAATTAAGCGTCCGCTGACTAAAAGAACCTCGTTTGGTTTAGCTGTGACTAACCGGTGGGCCGTGGACAGAAAAGCTGCATTAAAGGTGAATAATGAAAACGCTCTGTAGAACAATATAAACCTCCGTCCACATCCCTAGAATTTCTGGGTGGTTGTCCCTGAGAAATGGATGGAAGGACAGCTGTGACAAGAGAGGGAAGAAGAGAGGGAAGGGCCGAAGAAAGGAAAACAACACTGAGAAGGCTGGAGATGGAAGACAGCTGGGGCAGTCATGAGCAGGGATGAAATCCAGCAGGTTCTGGAGAACCAGTAGTGGAAATTTTGAGCAGTTCAGAGAACTGGTAGTGGAAATTTAGAGTAGTTTGGAGAACTGGCAAATGTCACCTCTGGCTGGCCCCAGAGTGGGGTGAGAATGGAGATTTTGCAGCATCCTTCCTCCAGGAGTGGGGTGGGAATGGGGATTTTGCAGTATCCTTCCCCCAGGAGTGGGGTGGGAATGGGGATTTTGCAGTATCCTTCCCCAAGGAGTAGGGTGGGAATGGGGATTTTGCAGTATCCTTTAACCAGAAGTGGGGAGGGAATGGGGATTTTGCAGTATCCTTCCCCAAGGAGTAGGGTGGGAATGGGGATTTTGCAGTATCCTTTAGCCAGGAGTGGGGAGGGAATGGGGATTTTGCAGTATCCTTCCCCTGCCATGCCCACCAAGCTATGCTACCAAGCCACACCCATAGAATCGGTAGTAAAAAAAATTTGGATTTCACCACTGATTATGAGGGATCAGTCTCCAGCTTGAGGCCGTTTTCTACCCACCAAGGGCTTCTACCATACAGAACATCCTGCATCGAGGAGAAATAAACCCATTGAACGTTTTTTTTTTTAAAGGTTGGCTTTTTCTCCCCCCCCCTCCCCCCCCCACCATCCCAGAGGTTGCAACGAAGGAGGACTTGGCTAGGTAGGTCGATCAAAAAAGCCTTTTATGCTTGATGAAAACGCCAGCCCTGATTAATCAGAGGATGGATTTTAAAACCCCTGGCAATTCACAATCATTTTAATTTTTTTTTATTTTTAATATGTAAGGGTTATTGGCAGGTCTTGGGGGCCCCAAAGGACGGACTGTCTAACGTGCAGCAGATTTAAAAACATGAGCATCGTCACAGGAAAAGGAAGGTTTGTTTGGTTACGTGGACGATGGTGACGGTGACTAAGGATTGAAAGGATCAGAATATAATCTATGATTAAGCTGACAGTGCTTGGGGCACTCATCGGACGGGAGATCAGTGGGCTTTTCAATGATTAGGGATTGCATTATATCATGGTTTAGTCACGCTCCGTGACTCTACTACCCTGATGCCGAACCTATGGCACCGTGCTGGAAGTGACACGTAGCGCCATCTCTCCAGGCACACGAGCCGTCGCTCGTTGTTCTTCTGGGTTCCGGCGTACTGGCCAGCTGGTTTTCACACATGCGGGAGCGCCGGAAACCGGAAAATTAGCTGCCCGGTACACATGCATGCACCGGGAAGGTGATCTTCTGGTTTCCAGCGTGCGCATGCACACACTGGTATTTGCCGGTTCTCAGAACTACTCAAAATTTCTACTACCGGTTCTCCAGTACTGGTCAGAACCTGCTGAATTTCTACCCCTGCTTTGCAGCTGGTCTGGAGAGAGAAATTAGCAGCTGTCAGGGAAGGGCGAGACTGACCCAGCCAAGGTTAGAACAGCACAGCCGACCGCATAGCCAGGAGAGATTTTGATGGAGATTTTTATATTATTGCAGCCAGCGGCTCTGATCCTTTGCTGCATGAAAGCGTTCCAGCAGGTCCAAAACTCTCGTGCTGCAGTGGGACTCCGAAGCCTGTTTAGATGACTCCTGGTGTCCTTCAGGACTTGCTTGAGCAGAACTGATGGCGTTAGTTTAACGACACCAGGAGGAACAATACGATCTCTTTTCCCAGGCTATCGGTTAACACAGCACTTTCCGATTTTGCCAGGACTACATTTCCCCCCCCCCCGACTGCCTGCCTTAGCAGTGGCCCAGTGATGGCCTCTCCCTCTGCCTCCAGGGCCCAGACCCAACCCAAACTTTTACAAAAGGCTCTGCACAATTAGCACAGGGGCCCCCCAAGGCTGTGTGCTCTCCCCACTTCTCTTCTCTCTGTATACCAATGACTGCATCTCCAATGATCCATCTGTTAAGCTACTGAAGTTCGCAGATGACACAACAGTGATTGGTCTCATTCGAGACAATGACGAATCCGCATATAGACAAGAGGTCGAACGACTAGCCTTGTGGTGCAACCAAAACAATCTGGAACTGAACACACTCAAAACCGTAGAAATGGTGGTAGACTTTAGGAGAAACCCTTCCATACTTCCACCTCTCACAATACTTGACAACACAATATCAACAGTAGAAACCTTCAAATTTCTGGGTTCTATCATATCGCAAGATCTCAAATGAACAGCTAACATCAAAAACATCATTAAAAAAGGACAACAAAGAATGATCTTTCTGCGCCAACTCAGTAAGCTCAAACTGCCCAAGGAGCTGCTGATCCAATTCTACAGAGGAATTATTGAGTCTGTCATTTGCACCTCTATAACTGTCTGGTTCGGTTCTGCAACCCAACAAGAAAAACACAGACTTCAGAGGATAATTAGAACTGCAGAAAAAATAATTGCTACCAACCTGCCTTCCATTGAGGACCTGTATACTGCACGAATCAAGAAGAGGGCCGTGAAAATATTTACAGATCCCTCGCATCCTGGACATAAACTGTTTCAACTCCTACCCTCAAAATGACGCTATAGAGCACTGCACACCAGAACAACTAGACACAAGAACAGTTTTTTCCCGAAGGCCATCACTCTGCTAAACAAATAATTCCCTCAACACTTTCAAACTATTTACTGAATCTGCACTACTATTAATCGTTTCATAGTTCCCATCACCAATCTCTTTCCACTTATGACTGTATGACTATAACTTGTTGCTGGCAATCCTTATGATTTATATTGATATATTGACCATCAATTGTGTTGTAAATGTTGTACCTTGATGAACGTATCTTTTCTTTTATGTACACTGAGAGCATATGCACCAAGACAAATTCCTTGTGTGTCCAATCACACTTGGCCAATAAAAAAATTCTATTCTATTCTATTCTATTCACTCAGCTGCCAACCAGAACGGGAAAACAGATCTTCATTCCTGGAAAAATAAGACACTCCTGCTTTATTTATTTTTTAATATTTTTTTTACATTTTCTTTTAGTACAAATAATCCATCTTCCATTAAACAGTGTGTCGTCTGGGTACAAATGTCTGTGCAATAAATGTTAAAATTTACAATCGTATTCATTGTTTAATCTATTCTTAGCTTAATACCAGTACATTAAATATCTGATACTTTCCATCCTCTTCTTAATTTGGTTAACTCTATTGACTTATTTTCTATATTCTACTCATCTACTTTTATTTCTAATTTTTACATTTGTCCTCTAACCATCGATAAAATGTTTTCCATATTGCATAATAACCAGTTTGTTCTTTGTCTTTAATTGCCAGTGTTAATCTATTCATTTCTGCACATTCTAATATTTTCCTCATCATATTCTCCTCTGTACGAATCTCTTCACTTTTCCAGGTTTGTGCAAACACAATTCTAGCTGCGGAGCCCTGCTTTATTTATTTATTTATTTTTATTTGCATTTATATCCCGCCCTTCTCCAAAGACTCAGGGCGGCTTGCACTGTGTCAAGCAGTAGTCTTCATCCATTTGTATATTATATACAAAGTCAACTTTTATTGGCCCCAACAATCTGGGTCCTCATTTTACCTGGCTGAGTCAACCTTGGGCCTGGTGGGACTTGAACCTGCAGTAATTGCAAGCAGCTGCTGTTAATAACAGACTGTCTTAGCAGTCTGAGCCACAGAGGCCCAGACAAACAAATTTGTTTGTCTGGCTGGCTGGCTGGCTGTTTGTTTATTTATCTCCCGCTCTTATTATTTTTACAAATAACTCAAAACAGTGGCCTACCCAACAGACCTTCCTCCCCCTATTTTCCCCACAACAACAACCCTGTGAGGAGGTTGAGCTGAGAGAGAGAATGAATGGCCCAAAATCACCCAGCCAGCTTTTGTGCCTAAGGCAGGACTAGAACTCACCATCTCCTGGTGATTGGCCTCGTCACACAAGCTGGTTTTCATGCCTAAGGTGGGACAAGAACTCACTGTCTCCTGGTGATTGGCCCAAAGTCACCCAGCCAGCTTTCACATGTAAGGCAGGACTAGAACTCACGATCTCCTTGTGATCGGCCTAGTCACCCAGCTGGTTTTCATGCCTAAGGTGGGACTAGAACTCACTGTCTCTTGCTTTCAAGCATGGTGCCTTAACCACTGGGCCCAACTCACCTTGAAGATCCTAACTCAAACCCCAATGTCAAATCTGCAGCTTCCCACAGTCTCTCACATCTGTTTGAGGATGGGAACTGATTCATGCAAAGGTGCTTTTAAAAAAAAAAGAAGTTTGAAATCCATGCGCACACAGAGAGAGGGGTTAATTACAGGAGACTAAAACCCCACGGGGGCGAATTTCCCTTTGGAAATCCCAGGCTTGCGTGTTTTGATGAATAAATAAAAGATTACGAGCCCCATTTAACTGCATCAGTGTGTGGTTGATCAGCGTTTCCTCATCTCAAGCGAACCAAATTCAGGTCAGGTTGTCCCAGAAGAGCTTGAAATAATATTTAGTTTCATTATCTACAGATCTCAAATAATAATAAAAAAAGAGTCTGAGAATATATAAACAGAAGTCTTTGGTTTAAAGACTTCATTTCTTTCTGAAATTCCCCTTGAGCTCATCTTCTAAAACACCGCCTGCCCTGAATTGGATGGATTGATGGATGATGCGCCATCAAGTCGGTGTCAGCTATGATCCCACAGATAAATCTTCTTCAGGAGGATCTGTCCCTAACTTTGTCCTTCAGATCTTCTAACAGGGCACTCATCACCCTTGTAACAGCCACCCTGGGGTAGCTCCTACCCTTCTCTTCCCTTCCATCTCCCCAAATATTATAGACCAGGCGGTCTCCAACCTTGGCCACTTTAAGACTTGTGGACTTCAACTCCCAGAGTTCCTCAGCCAGCTTTATTCTGGGAGTTGAAGTCCACAAGTCTTAAAAGTGGCCAACGTTGGAGACCCCTGTTATAGACTTCTTCAGATCTTGATCTTTGGATAATGCATCCAAAATGTGAGCCTGATCTTGAGCGAGAACGCTGGGTTGATTTGTCCGACGATCAATTTATTTCTTTTCTTGGCTGTCCCTGAAATTCAGTCTCCTCAAACCCCAAGCTGGGAATGATGGAGGGCAAAAGATGAAGGGGATGACAGAGAATGAAGTGGCTGGATGGAGTCACTGAAGCAGTCAGTGAGAGCTTCAATGGACTCCAGAGGATGGTAGAGGACATGAAGGCCTGGAGGAACATTGTCCATGGGGTTGCGATGGGTCGGATACAACTTCGCAACTAACAACAACAACAAAGCCCGAAGGACCAGAGAGATTCAATATTGTTTTTATCCTGCTTTGGAGTCCAAATTTCACGTAGGGTGCCCTGAATTCACGCTGCGTGGCAGTAAATACTGTACTATAAGAAAATCACGTGATAGCAAACACGGATAGCGCCCCCGAATTAGAAGCTGAAACATCTACGAAAAAGACCACAGATATCAGATGTTGCAGATATATCCACAATCGGTTCTACAACATGAGGGATCCACTTTAGGATTTGTGTGTGTGTGTGTGTGTGTGTGTGTGTGTGTGTGTGTGTGTGTGTTTGTGTGCTTCCAGTCCAAAGATTTCTGCTCCGTTTTGCAGATCTTAACGGTAATGTGTCTCTTTCGGATATATTGCTGCCTTATGACTTAGGAAGTGGCCTTCTGTTGATATTAACAATACGATCCAAGATTTGAGGGAGGGGGGGAGAAACATCACTTCTGTCCTTGGGATTATGAGCCAAGGAAACTCGGCCAGATGGCAGAAACAGGAAAAGATTAAAGCAATGACTGGCTAATTCTGTGCCCACCTATGGAGACATGGCACCAAACCAAAGCCTGCTAATTTGTTCCAAATGGAGGAGACGGCAGCTCCAAAGGGCCTCTCAAAAATCTGGTCATCTGGGGAAGATTCTCTTTGGCCTCTCTTCCCATGGACACCGAGCTTTTTGAGCTAAATATCCAGTACGGTAGCCCCAGGGGTGAAATCCAGCAGGTTGTGACAGGTTCTGGAGAACTGGTAGCGGAAATTTTGAGCCGTTCGGAGAACCAGCAAATGCCACATCTGGCTAGGCCCCAGAGTTGGGTGGGAATGGAGATTTTGCAGTATCCTTCCCCTAGGAGTGAGGAGGGAATGGGGAGTTTGCAGTATCCTTCCCCTGGATTGGGGTGGGAATGGAGATTTTGCAGTATCCTTCCCCTGCCATACCCACCAAGCCACGCCCACCAAGCCACACCCACAGAATCGGTAGTAAAAAGATTTGAATTTCATCACTGGGAAGCCCTTGAATTACAACCATTCCTTTAGGGACCATTCACAAGTGCGATGGCACCGAAAAAAGCAACCAATGACCGATTCAGCACACTTATGATCATTGCCAATTCTCCACAATCACCTGATCAAAATTCAGGCGCTTGGGGAACCAGCATGGATTTATGATGGTTGTGCCATCCCAGGGTCCTGTGAATCTGACCTCCTTAGGGAGTTTCCGACAAGCAAAGTCAATTCTATTCTATTCTTCATTCCAATATCAATATCAATATCTATTTCTCTTCTCTTCTCTTCTCTTCTCTTCTCTTCTCTTCTCTTCTCTTCTCCTCTCCTCTCCTCTCCTCTCCTCTCCTCTCTTCTCTTCTCTTCTCTTCTCTTCCCTTCCCCATATTCTCTTCCTTCTCTTCTCTTCTCTTCTCTTCTCTTCTCTTCTCTTCTCCTCTCCTCTCCTCTCTTCTCTTCTCTTCCCTTCCCCATATTCTCTTCCTTCTCTTCTCTTCTTCATTCCAATATCTATTTCTCTTCCCTTCCCTTCCCCTCCCTTCCATTTTTCCATTCTATTCCTGGCAAAAGGGTTATGAAATGGGATGCGACTCAATTAACAACCGTCTTGGTTAGCAACGGAAATTTAGAGCTGAATTGCGGTCATACGCCAAGGACTTCTTGTACTGACTTTTTGATCAAAGAGATAAGCCCCACCCGGGACTTATTTCAGCTATGTAAAACCAATCAAAAGGAAAGGTTTTCCACAGTATTCGCTTGGTGTCCTCAATTAAAAAAAACATAATAATAACACCGAAGCCTTCGTTTCGGACCACTTCCAATCCTACATATTACACATTGGTGGTATTCAGCCGGTTTGCGCGAACCGGTGGCGGCTGCTGCAGGAGGCTCCGCCCACCCACCCAGACGTCATCACATCCTGTTTTTGATGCTCTGCCCATGCACAAAAGGCTATGCGCGCACATTCTACTTTGCGAACTGGTAGCAAAACTGATATTGCAGCATCGCAGCTAAGTATGCAAGATCACCACCAACACAACATTCTTTGTGCATCCTGCAAAGCTGTCCTTCCCCAACTTGGTGATCTCCAGGACTTCTGGATCTCAGCTTCCAGAATTATACTCCAGAATTACTGTGTTGTGTTGTGTTGTGTTGTGCAGTATTGATTTGATTTGATTTCTATAGCCACCCATTTCAGCAAACGACTCTGGACGGCTGACAATTCAGAAACATGTAATGCAATTAAAATCTTTAAAAACAATAAAAACAGGAAAAGCCATTAAAACACTAAAAAGCATTGAAGCATTAATTCGAGTCATTACAAAGTCATTATAACATGTTTCTCAATCTGGCTAAGAATTCACAGAATTCAGTCTACGACATCTGGAGGACAGCAAGATAAGAAAGGCAGCCACATTATGACTGAATGGGAATACAGCTACAGCTGTTCCTCTGAAGGACTGTAACTCTGAACATGTCCCGAGGAAAGGCTTAGTTTCTCAATTACTTTGGGAAGAAGCCATGATGTTCAACTTCCCATCCGTACAAAAAAAAAAAAGATTCTTAAATAGCTTTATTTGACTTTCCTACAAACAGGAAGCAGCAGGTGAAACTAAGCAGGATCACATCAGATACCTGTACAATTAGCACAGGAGCCCCCCAAGGCTGTGTGCTCTCCCCACTTCTCTCTGTATACTAATGATTGCATTTCAAACGATCCATCTGTTAAACTACTGAGGTTTGCAGATGACACAACAGTGATCGGTTTCATTTGAGACGATGAATCCGCATACAGACGGAAGGTTGAACAATTAGCCTCTTGGTGCAACCAGAACAATCTGGAACTGAACACACTCAAAACAGTAGAAATGGTGGTACGCTTTAGGAGAAACCCTTCCATACTTCCACCTCTTGCAATACTGGACAACACAGTATCAACAGTAGAGACCTTCAGATTTCTAGGTTCTACCATATTGCAAGATTTAAATGGAGATCCAACATCAAAAACGTCATCAAAAAAGCACAACAAAGAATGTTCTTTCTGCACCAACTCAGAAAGCTCAAACTGCCCAAAGAGCTGCTGATTCAGTTCTACAGAGGAATTATTGAGTCTGTCATCTGCATCCCTATAACTGTCTGATTTGGTTCTGCAACCCAACAAGAAAGACACAGACTTCAGAGGATAATTAGAACTGCGGAAAAAACAGTGGCTACCAACCTGCCTTCCATTGAGGACCTGTATACTGCACGAGTCAAAAAGAGGGCTGTGAAAATATTTACAGATCCCTCATATCCTGGACATAAACTGTTTTAACTCCTACCCTCAAAACGACGCTATAGAGCACTCACACCAGAACAACTAGACACAAGGACAGTTTCTTCCCAAACTCCATCACTCTGCTAAATAAATAATTCCCTCAATACTGTCAAACTATTTACTAAGTCTGCACTACTATTAATCTTCTCATCGTTCCCATCACCCATCTCCTTCCACTTATGACTGTAACTTTGTTGCTTGTATCCTTAAGATTTATATTGATATTGTTTCCTGATTGCTTATTTGTAGCCTATGAGTATCATTAAGTGTTGTACCTTGTGATTCTTGATGAACGTATCTTTTCTTTTATGTATCAGTACTGAGAGTGTATGCACCAAAAACAAATTCCTTGTGTGTCCAATCACAATTGGCCAATAAAAAATTCTATTCTATTCTGTTCTGTTCTGTTCTGTTCTGTTCTATTCTATTCTATTCCAATGGAGGCCTGGATCATACCATCTCCAAAACAGAAGTGGAAAAACAAAACATCTTCTGATGCAGTCCTGCAATTTCTCTTAATTTTTCTCTTAAAAAGGGATAAGAACTGGAAGAACATTAAACAGACTGCTCTTGGCCAAATGTCAGTGATTAAAATTGGTCCCAGAAGATGCCTGGCTGTGAGAGTATCTATAAGATCATTGCCTCCCAAACTTAGCCATTTTAAGATGCGTGGAGTCCAACTCTCAGAATATTCTGGGAATTCAAGTCTACACATCTTCCAATGGTCAAGGTTGGGCAACACGGATCTATAGACTTTCTCTTTCGAGCTGATGACTTACAAACCCTTGAAAATGACATCGGTCTGGACTTCGATTCTAAATTCCAAGTCACATCCTTTCTTGACCTTTTGGTTTATCAATTGGAAGATTACCTGTTTCCTTGTCAAAGGAGGATGAGTCTCATTATCCCCAGGTAAGCAATAAATGCCATGAGCAAACTCTGGGGCGGGGGGGGGGAGCGTTCAGCACGAGAGCAGTGAGGTTGAGAGGAGTCCACACCATCCCTATGGATGAAGTTGAGAAGATGCATAAGGAGGTCTCTAAAAAGAGCGCAGAGAAGAGCAACAAAGATGATTAGGGGACTGGAGGCTAAAACATATCAAGAACGGTTGCAGGAACTGGGTATGTCTAGTTTAATGAAAAGAAGAACTAGGGGAGACAATATAGCAATGTTCCAATATCTCAGGGGCTGCCCCAAAGAAGAGGGAGTCAAGCTATTCTCCAAAGCACCTGAGGGTAGAACAAGAAGCAATGGGTGGAAACTAATCAAGGAGAGGAGCAACCTAGAACTAAGCAGAAATTTCCTGACAGTAAGAACAATTAATCAGTGGAACAACTTGGCTCCAGAAGTTGTGGATGCTTTAACAGTGGAAGTTTTTAAGAAGAGATTGCATAACAATTTGTCTGAAATGGTATAGGGTTTCCTTTCCGAGCAGGGGGTTGGACTAGAAGACCTCCAAGATCCCTTCCCTTATCCCAGGCCGCCTTTGCAGAGCACTATATGACCTTCTCCAGAGCTTTTAAGGACATCTAGCAAACTGCCATCACCTCTGGCCCAGGCTGGTAAAACCTTTTCGGGATTTGGTGCTTCGGTATCAGCTCTCCATCGGAACCCCAAAGCCAGGCACAGCAGCCAAGCCATAAAATAAGCCACCAACAAGTGGGCCCGTTTGTGGCCTGCAAGAGATTTTGGCTGCAGAATGGTGACCTCACCTAATGTTTCTTGCAGCCAGCAGCAGTGCGGTAACAATCCAGATGTGGGTGATTCATCAAAGGGAAGCAGCTGTTGTAGCCCACAAGCCAGCCAAACCCAGAGTTTCCCACTTGCAGTAGAGGGGAGGCAGAAAGCGCCAAGATGATCTGAGCGTGCTTTAGATGTAGCACACCTGGTTTGCACTCCTATCCTCTTGAGGGTTTGTGCGTGTGTGTTTGTCATGTGGTTCCCCTTTCCTTCTGAGAAAAAAAGGAAGGGAGGGAAGAATGGAGGGAGGGAGGGAAGGGAAGAGGAAGAAGCAAGGAAGGAAGGAGTATAGAGGGAAGGAAGGAAGGAAGGAATATAGAGACAAGGAAGGAAAGCAGGAAGGAAGGAAGGAAGGAAGGAATGAAGGGGTATAGAGATAAGGAAGGAAGGGAGGGACGAAGGAATATAGTGACAAGGAAGGGAGGGAGGAAGGAAGGAGGGAAGAAAGGAGTATAGAGGCAAGGGAGGGAGGAAGGAAGGAGGAGTGAAGGAAGGAAGGTGTATAGAGACAAGGAAGGAAGGAAGGAAGGTGTATAGAGACAAGGAAGGAAGGAAGGAAGGAGTAGAGAGACAAGGAAGAAAGGGAGGAAGGAAGGAGGAGTGAAGGAAGGAAGGAGTATAGAGATGAAGGAAGGGAGGGAGGGAGGAAGGAAGGAGGTAGGGAAGGAAGGAAGGAAGAATAGTGACAAGGAAGGAAGGAAGGAAGGAAGGAAGGAAGGAAAGAAGGAAAGAGTATAGAGGCAAGGAAGGAGGGAAGGAAGGAGTATAGATATAAGAAAGGAAGGAATATAGAGAAAAGGAAGGAAGGGAGGAAGGGAAGGAGGGAGGGAAGGAAGGAAGGAGTATAGAGACGAAGGAAGGGAGGGAAGGAAGGAAGGAAGGAAGGAAGGAAAGAAAATCAGTTCAGATCAGAAGAAAGTGCGTGGCCAGAGCTCAGCGCGCTCCCGCCTTTGGGTCGGGCCGCGCGGGCGCGCCCCCGTGCGCAGAGCCGCCTCCTGGTCGCCCACGCGTGGCTCGCCTTCCTTCCGCGGCCGGGCGCGGGTGGGAGGGAGGGGGGGTGCGCGGGCGCGGCGGCGGGGGCGGCCAAGGCGGGGAGGGGGGGGTTGCCCCGTCCGGGCGCGGCGCCTGCCTGCCTGCCTGCAGCCCCGGGGGCTCCTCCGTGGCGCGCGCCGGAGCCGAGCATCCCTTGGCACATTCTCTCCGGGCGGCGGCGCCCCACTTGGCCGCTGCCGAGCGCGCAAAGCCGGCGGAGCAAAGCGAGGAACATGGCGACAGGCGGCAGCGGGAAGCCCGGCTTTGCTCCGGCCGCCCTTCGGCCGCTGCTGCCGTTGCTGGCGCTGCTGGTGGTGCTGCTGCTGGCGGGGTCCCACCGGCCGCCCTCCGCCTCTGCCTCCGCCGCTCCTCCTCCTCGGAGCAGCCTGCTGTTGCATCGCGCCCTGACCTCGCGGCCCCAGGATCGGGGCTTTGCGCGGCTGCAAGCTCAGGATCCCCCCGGCTCCGGGCAGCCTCCGAGGAAGAGAAGGAGCGCCCAGCCGCCGCCGCCAGCGCCGCCGCCACCGCAGGAGGAGCCGGTGAAGGTGTACGGCCAGGTGAGCCGTCTCCCCGGACGGGCATCTCTGCCTGCTCCTGAGCTGCTCTGCCGCGCCGCGACCCTCTTCGGCTGGCCTCCCCTTCGCCTCTCCCGTTTTTCCTGGCTTCCCCCCACCCACCCACCCCAAGCTGGCCTCAATCCCAGTTTTTGCTCCTGGGGGGGGGGCGAGCGAAAAGGAAGAGGGGGGGGGGTCCCCACGGAAACGTCCTTGGAAGATCCCCTTGGCCGCCACTTGCCAACTCCCCCCTCCCCCGCTTGCCAAACTCCCCCGCTTGCCAAACTCCCCCTTCCCTCCTTGTAAAATCCTCTCCTTGCAAACCCCTCCCACTTGGACAAATCCTCCTTCGAAACTCCCCTCCCACTTGCAAATTCCCCTCTCCTTGCAAAACCCTGTCTCCACTGAAATCCCCCTCCCCTTGCCAAAACCGCCTCTCCACTTGCAAACTCCCCTCCCACTAGCAAATCCCCCTCCCACTTGCAAAACTCCCCTCCTCACTTGCAAATTCCCCTCTCCTTGCAAAACCCTGTCTCCACTGAAATCCCCCTCCCCTTGCCAAAAACCGTCTCCCCACTTGCAAACTCCCCCTCCCCACTAGCAAATCCCCCCTCCCCACTTGCAAAACTCCCCTTCTCCACTTGCAAATCCCCCCTCACCACTTGCAAACTCCCCCTCCTCACTTGCAAAACTCCCCCTCCCCACTGTGGTGTTGGCGCCAGCGAGGGTTGGTTTTTTTTTTTGAGGGGTGGAAGGGGGTAGCCAGCGATGCTTGCGGGAAGGCGAACCACAATTCAGGGTCCCCTCTTTCCCCCCCCTCCCCTCCCCTTGGCTGGTGCCTTCATTGAGGAGGGAGGCTTGGTTTGCCCTTTGCAGCTTCCCCCAGAAATGAGCTACCTTACCTACCTAGCGGAGGAGGCTAGCTACTTTATCTTTCAGGAGGGAGGGGGGGATCAATCAAGTGACTTGAGGGGGAGGGTAGGAAATTAGAATGAGTAGCAGTGATGGGGGGCAGGCAGGGTGAGAATCTGCCGGCCTGCAGAGATTTAATGGTAAAATCCTTGGTCGAGGGTGCAGTGGAAGAGGGACATCACAAAGGTTGTTTAGACAGGGGTCCTGAGGGACCACCTTGGACCAAGCGGGTTGTCGGGTTTCTTCTGGTGTGGGGGGGGGGAGAAAGGGGGGGGGAGGCCTGAAAAATCAGTGCACATCAAGCCTGCTTTGCAGATGGACTTCACGGTCTGTTTCTGGCCTGTTAGGAAGAACTGGAAATCCCAGTTTTGATGCGACTCATTTGCCAGGCTTGTTTGCAAACCGTTGTTTGCAAACAGTTCCTGTCAGGACTCTTGTGGTTTGTGTCGCAACTTGCAGCTATCCAGGTTTGAGCGCCGAAGGTGCTTTCCTGAAAGGCGAAAATGAAATGTTTCTGAAAAATGTTTTGCTTCTCCTCCGAGACCGCTTCTCCAGTTCTGGTATTTTGCCACCAGACAGCTGGAACCGAAGAAGCTTCTCGGATGAGGAGCGAAACGTTTTTCAAAGCCAAAACCGAGAAGGTCCAAGTTGTCTTTTGGAGAAGCATCTATGGGGCCACCGGGACCTAGATGATCGAAAAATCTTCACAGACCCAGAAGGTGCTGATATTTCCATCAACCACAGCGAACAGTATTGGGAGCTTGGTTGGTTCCCACTGAACCTCAACGCTGATGTAGCTTCTGGATCTTCCTCGTCTTCGCGAACGATGAAATCCATGGTTGTCATCCATTTGTGCGTGGCTCGAACTCCTCATGCAAGAACCACAGGGGTGTCTTCTCCAAACTTCTCCACCTCCTACCTAGACAAGCCCGTTTGCCTTTTACTGAGCTATCAACATATGTTGTCTATGTTGAGTCCATAAGAGACCTTAAGTCCCAACCTTCTCCTCTTTCTCCATGACATAACAGCTGATGTGAGTTTGAAAGGGAGCTACCTTTAAATTATCTTTAAATGGGGAAGAAATGGACGGAGGGACAGGTTTTATTTTCCTGGGCTCCAAGATCACTGCAGATGGGGACTGCAGCCAAGAAATCAAAAGACGCTTCCTCCTGGGGAGGAAAGCTATGGCAAATCTAGACAGCATTCTAAAAAGCAGAGACATCACCCTGCCAACAAAAGTGTGTATAGTCGAGGCTCTGGTTTTCCCAGTTACAATGTATGGCTGTGAAAGTTGGACCATAAGGAAGGCTGAGGGCCAAAGAATTGAGGCCTTTGAACTCTGGTGCTGGAGAAGACTCCTGCGAGTCCCTTAGACTGCAAGGTGATCCAACTGGTCAGTCCTAGAGGAGATCAACCCTGACTGTTCTTTAGAAGGCCAGGTCCTAAAGATGAAACTCAAAATACTTTGGCCACCTAATGAGAAGGAAGAACTCCCTGGAGAAGAGCCTAATGCTGGGAACGATGGAGGGCAAAAGAAGAAAGGGACGACAGAGAATGACGTGGCTGGATGGAGTCACTGAAGCAGTCAGCGTGAGCTTAAATGGACTCCAGAGGATGATAAGAGGACAGGAAGGCCTGGAGGAACATTGTCCAGGGGATCGCGATGGGTCGGACACGACTTTGCGACTAACAACAACAACATCTTTAAATTTAAAGGAAGGCTTCTAAAAAAATAAGAGTTGTGAGGAACCGCAATTCACTGCTGAAATGAAAGAGTTCCTCGCATTTCTAATTAGGCAGTTGGAACTATTATCAGAAATGGCCACCACTATTTTTTTAAGAAAGATGGTGTGAAGAGTACAATGGATCTTCTGTTTGCTTGAAGGTGCTCTTGAGGTTCCTGCAAGATAATCCAGATTAAGATGATTTCTATCCCCCTAGCCCGGGTCAAAAAACATTGCCTTCTTTTTTAAAACCACAAGCCACAAATCTTGTCAATTCAAAATGGCTTCTTCTTATTATTTTATTATTTCCTGCCTTTGGTATCTTGTTTGCAGGATAATGAAGGGAGCAAAACTGACCAGAAAGACATCAGGATGTTTCAGCATGTTCAGTTCTTTACTTTAGGATGTCTCTATCAGGGGTGGCTCAGGGGCTAGGACGTTGAGCTTGTTGATCGAAAGGTCGGCAGCTCAGCGGTTCGAATCCCTAGTGCTGCCGTGTAACGGGGTGAGCTCCCGTTACTTGTCCCAGCTTCTGCCAACCTAGCAGTTTCGAAAGCACGTAAAAATGCAAGTAGAAAAAATAGGGACCACCTTTGGTGGGAAGGGAACAGCGTTCCCTGCGCCTTTGGCGTTGAGTCATGCCGGCCACATGACCATGGAGACGTCTTTGGACAGCGCTGGCTCTTCGGCTTTGAAACGGAGATGAGCACCGCCCCCTAGAGTCGGGAATGACTAGCACATATGTGCGAGGGGAACCTTTACCTTTATCAGGGGTAAAATCTGCTTACCTTCCTTACCGGTTCGGAAGTGCATGCGTCACATGTGGGCTCCCACCCTTTGCACATGCACAAAAGCTTTCTGCGCATGCGCAGAGGGTACAGAACACATTACTTCCTGTTTAAAAACCAGGAGGTAATGACAGCCCGACAGGTGGGCGGAGCCTTGCACCGCGATTGCTACGAGTTCTCCGAACCACCAGCCAAGATCGCCACCGGATCATGCTATCCGGTCCGAACCGGGAGCATGTCACCCCTGTTCTCCATTGTCACCTTTTCAAGAAGACCCCAAATAAATAATAAAATATGGGCCACCAGAGATAGTGGAGAACATTTTTAGGTATGTGAGTTGCTTCTTCTTTTTATTTTTTTGCTCAGTTGTTTGTTCAAAATGAGACTGGATCACCTAATAACAATCCTGGGTGGTATCAACAGAGGCACAGAATCAAGATCACGTGAAGTATTAGTTCCTCTTTTATATACAGCCTTAGTAAGGCCATACCTGGAATACTGCAACCAATTTTGGTCACCGCGCTACCGAAAAGATGTTGAGACTTTGGAAAAAGTTCAGAGAAGAGCAACTAAGATGATCAAAGGCTTGGAGATGAAAACAGGAAAACAGGAAAAACAGGATTTAGGTTTGGCTGGCCTAAAGAAAAGAAGAATTAGATGTGACGTGATAGCAGTATTCCAGTATTTGAGGGGCTGACACAAAGAAGAGGGGGGTCAAATTATTCTCCAAAGCACCAGAGGGCAGGACAAGAAACAATGGTTGGAAACTAACCAAAGAGAGAAGCAACCTGGGTTTAAGGAGAAACTTCCTAACAGAGAAGACAATTAACCAGTGGAACAGCTTGCCTGCAGAAAATGCGGACGCTTCATCATTGGAGATTGTTAAGAAGAAACTAGACAGCCGCTTATCTGAAATAATATAGGTTCTCCTGTCTGACCAGCAGGCTGGACTAGAAGACCTCCAGGGTCCCTTCCAGCAGTATTCTATTCTAACATTAACCTTTTTCTCAATCAGAAACAATTACCCAGTTTATCTTTGCCGTTTCTGTGTTTTCAAGTGGAAAAACTTTTTGAGTTGTTCCTCGTTATCAATCGTGGGCTTGAATTTTCTTTTTTCTTTTAAAGGCCTCAAAACCGACAAGGACGGGAAGGCGCCCTTTGTAAGAAGAAAACAAATCTGAAATCCCCCTTTGCGATTTCATTATAATGCTCGGTCTTGTTATTCAAAAGCTTTCCAGCGGTAACTCTTGTGTCAACAGTGTGTGTGTTGATAGCAGCTGTTTGCATGTTCAGGTGTTTTTGCCCGACCGACCGACCGCCCTTTGCAAGGGGAGCATTTTGCATTGTGAGGACAAGCGGTTTTCTGAAATCCACAGCGGTCATTAGAAAAGAATTCATAAGCTTGTTGCTTCCTTCTCCATCCTGTATCCTTTTAGATCAGTGGTTCTCAACCTTTCTAGTGCTGCGACCCCTTTAATACAATTCCCCACGATGTGGCGACCCCAACCGTAAAATTATTTTTGTTTTGAATTTATCGCGCCTGGCTAGCGATCTGAACTGCTCGCGATTGCCTTGAGGACGGAGGCATTAAAGCGGAGACTCCTCCCCTATTAAGTTTATGGCGCCTGAAGCCAGATTAGGCTAGCGATTGGGAGTGATTGCAGCTGGCTTGAGAGGGAGACATCAGAGCAAAGATTTCTCTCTTTTTTAAATTCATCGCGCCTGAAGCCGAATTCGGCTAGCGATTTGAAGAGCCTGCAGCTGGCTTGTGGAGTCAACCATTGGAGCGCGATTCTTCGACTCGCAAGTATACTTCCCATATTTCCGATGGTCTTAGGTGACCCCTGGCAAATCGTCATTCGACCCGCAACGGGGTCCCGACCCATAGGTTGAGGATAGGTTTTGCAGGATACTGCAAAATCTCCATTCCCACCTCACTTCGGGGGAAGAATACTGCAAAATGTCCATTCTCACCCCATTCTGGGGCCGGCAGAGGTGGTATTTGCCGCTTCTCCAAACTGCTCAAAATTTCCGCTACTGGTTCTCCAGAATCTGTCAGAACCTGCTGAATTTCACCTCTGGTCCTAACCCATCTGGATGGCACCTGCTTGGCACAAGTTTGCCGTATATTTTGCTTAAACTGAATGTAGCCACGAGATACCATTTGTTGATTTGTGAGCGTAATTTCCGGAGTGTAATGAAAATGGATAGCTGGTCACCTGTGGTCCTTAATTCTAATCGTAGTTCCTTGTTTTCCTGTTTCCTGTCGCCTGCCGAGTGTTTCCTGTGACCTCTCTGAAATGCCTTGAATTTGAAGAAAAGGATTAAAGATTAATCTTTTGCAGAGTTTAGAATGTGACACATCGTCTTCCCTACAGCTGTTGCCGCAGTTAATTCTCAGGCAGAATTTAGCTTCCGTAATTCTGATTTCTTTTCGCCATTATTGCTTCAAGCCTGAGATGGTGATTTATGATTATGCTGATTATACAGATGAAGAAATTCAACCTTGGAGGGAATATTTTGCCCCAGGGAAGAGGTTAGGCACTGAGAAGCAGAATGAAATCTGTGCCAATTCTCCTTGAACAGAAAGAGAAACACAAGTGCTATTTATTTTACTCTCTTGTGCTCTCTTTTTACATCTGTACATTAAAAACGTCAATAATTAAGGTTTTTTTTATTTTTGTTACTCTCCAGACCAACGTCCAATCAAACCTCTTCCTGTTCTGTCTTAACAGTTGAAGAACGATGCTGGCAAAACTTTGCATAGTTAAAGTTTGTTCATGCAAATTCTTTTGATTCTACTTGGCTTATTGCAGGGATGCAAACCAAGGGCTGTTTATTCAGTAAACCATCATTAAGCAAACCGTGCCCCAAAGGTGCTTTTTTTCAGGAGGCAACTGGGAAAAAGCACTTTTGGGACAACCATGACCTGGCTGTTTGAGAATCCCTACAGATTTTAAGCAAACCATGGCTTCTTGTGATCCGAAAATTCTGCCCAAGGTTGGGAAGAAGAAAAGTAGAAGGTGGTGGAGTTTTGAGACGAATGATTGGGTTGGTTAGCTGGCTGGCTGGCTTAGGGTTCTTCCATACTTGAGTATCTGCAAAGGACTGCTGGATAACCATCTGACTGAGATGGTGTAGGGTTTTCTGCCTGGGCAGGGGGTTAGACTAGAAGGCCTCCAAGGTCCCTTCCAACTCTGATGTTATGTTATATGTTATGTTATGACTCCTGGTTGTTTCCAAGGAGACCATACAACAATTAAAAACAGCAATTAATAAGATTTAGCCATTCAGCAGAGAGAAATTCACTTTAACACATCCCCCGTCCCCCAAGAGTGGTACAGTCCTGTCAGGTCTCCATCACTTCATTGGTCTTATATGAAGAGATGTCGTATTTGTCGGCTCCTTTGGAGGATGCCAATTCTCAAATTGACGATTATTGGAACACAAATTGAGCTATGGCAACCTCTGGTGTCTGTGGGGACATCAACAAATTCAAGATCCTGATGGAAGAGTTTTTTTTTTGCGAAGGCTTCAATTTGGGGCTTCTTGGTGCTCTCTGGTCTTGGTGGTTTTCTTGCAGATGTTTCATTGCCAAACTAGGTAACATCATCCATGCTAGAAGGGAAGGAGGAGGAAGAGGGCAAACTGTGAGGTCTTTGGCGTGCTTTGAGCTCAGTGGTTTTCTTGCAGATGTTTCATTACCAAGCTAGGTAACATCATCAGTGCTAGCACCAAAGGACCCCACAAAGTTAAACTAGCAGTACAATCAAAGCTCTTTCTTTGTAACATGCCACACAATATGCTTGGCATTTTTTTTGCCCGTTCTTGTAGATATTCCTCAGTTGAAGAGATTTCTGAAGAACTTCGACAATATTCATAGGTTAGCTTCAGTACGTGGGGAGACTAACAGATTTCCTAACAGATTTAACAGATGTGGAAGGGACCTTATAGGTCATCTAGTCCAACCCCCCGCCCAAGCAGGAGATCCTACATCATTTCTGACAAATGGCAGTCCAATCTCTTCTTGAAAGCCTCAAGTGATGAAGCTCCCACAACTTCCAAAGGCAACTTCTGTTCCATGGGTTGATTGTTCCCACTGTCAGAATGTTCCTCCTCATTTCTAGGTTGAATCTCTCCTTGGTCAGTTTCCATTCATTATTCCTTGCCTGGCCTTCAGGTGCTTTGGAAAATAGCTTGACCCGCTCCTCTCTGTAGCAGCCCCTCAAATATTGGAAGATGCTACCCTGTCTCCCCTGGTCCTTCTCTTCCCTAGACTAGCCAGGCCCAGTTCCTGCAACCGTTCTTCATATGTTTTAGCCTCCGGTCCCCTCATCATCCTGGTTGCTCTCCTCTGCACTTTTCCTAGAGTCTCAACATCTTTTTTATAGCGGGGTGACCAAAACTGGATGCAGTAGTCTAGGTGTGGTCTTACTAGGGCTTTATAGAGTGGTATTAGTACCTCCCTTGATCTTGATTGTATCCCTCTGTGAATGCAATTTAGGATTGTGTTGGCTTTTTTGGCTGCCGCTGCAAAGCTGAATGAATGGGGGGTATCCCCTTCTTCTCTTAAGGATAACACCTTCCTTGTTATTATTTTTTTTTTACCTGTCTCCACCTACCGCTAAACCAAAACGATATTTATCCTCCTTAAAGGAGCTAATTCCTTAATAGGACCTGCCCACTTTGTGGGGAGCTGAAGTGGCGGTGAAGGTTTCCATTGCATTTTGTGCTCGGCTGTGCTCAGCTGATCTCACCTGGAGCTGCACACCTGCTACCTGCGCTGTTTACTTCTGAAGGGCGGCTCCAGAAAACGGTTCCAAGTCTCCTAGGCCCAACCTCAATGGGCCTGAGTCACAAACAGCCCATTAATGAGATGTTGGCTTCGTATTTAGAAGTCCCTGGGGCAGAACAGGGCCATCGGGAGCAGTTTTGACAGGAAGAGGAAAGTGACTTATTATTGACTTGTGACGAAGCTTCTTGGATGAGAAGCGAAACGTCTTCGAAAGAAAAAAAAAAAGGAAGTCCAGTTGCCTCTTGAAAAAAGCACCTTTGGGACAACCAGGACCTGGATGGCTGAGAATCTCCATAGACATTTAGCTAGGTGGCCTCAACAACCCTCTAAAAGGATGCAAATGACCAGCTGTCTGCAAAGAGTATAAATTCTTCCATTCCCCACTATCTAGTCAGAGCTGAAGAAGCTTATTGGATGAGAAGGGAAACGTCTTCAAAAGAAAAAAAACAGAAATTCTAAGTTTCTCTGAATGTTAGTCATTTCTTTATCTCTCCCTCCCTCTCTCTCTTTCTCTCTCTTCCCCTTCCTTTCTCTCTCCCTCCCTCCCTCTCCCTCCCTCCCTCCCTTTCTTTCTCCCTCCCTCCCTCCCATTCTCTCTCTCCCCCTCTCTCTCCCTCCCTCCCTCCCTTTATCTCTCTCCCCCTCCCTCCCTTTCTCCCTCCCTCCCTTTATCTCTCTCTCCATCCCTTTCTCTCTGCCTCCTCTCCCTCACTTTCTCTCCTTTCTCCCTTTCTCTCTCCCCTCTCTCTCTTCTCTCTCTTCCCTTCCTTTCTCTCTCCCTCCTCTCCTCCCTCCCTCCTTTCTCCTCCCTCCCTCCCTCCCATTCTCTCTCTCCCCCTCTCTCTCCCTCCCTCCCTCCCTTTATCTCTCTCCCTCCCTCCCTTTCTCCCTCCCTCCCTTTATCTCTCTCTCCATCCCTTTCTCTCTGCCTCCTCTCTCCCTCCCTTTCTCCCTTTCTCCTTTCTCTCTCCCTCCTCTCTCTCTCTCTCTTCCCTTCCTTTCTCTCTCCTCCCTCCCTCCTCCTCCTCCCTTTCTCCCTCCCTCCTCCCTCCCTCCCATTCTCTCTCTCCCCTCTCTCCCTCCCTCCCTCCTTTATCTCTCTCCCTCCTCCTTTCTCCCTCCCTCCCTTTATCTCTCTCTCCATCCCTTTCTCTCTGCCTCCCTCTCTCCCTCACTTTCTCTCTCCCTTCCTCCCTTTATCTCTCCCTCTCTCCCTCACTTTCTCGCCCTCTCTCTCTCACTTTCTCTCTCTCCCCTCCCTCCCTCCCTTTCTCTCTCTCCCCTCCCTCCCTCCCTTTCTCTCTCTCCTTTCTCTTTCCCTCCCTCCCTTTCTCTCTCTCCCTCCCTTCCTCTTTTCCTCTCTCTCGATTCAACAATTTTCTCATTTTGCAAAGGAAATAGAAGGAAAAATAGGGCAGTTGATATTGAAGAAAGCATTGATTTGCTCCCCAAACTGGAAGGGCTCCAAGTCTTTAAGCAATTTTCCATTTGACGTCATGCAGAAGGTAGATAGATTTCTGTGCGTCTTGTTTGCGGACAGGAGTGGTTTGTCAGGGGCAAAGTTGCATCCGGAGAAGAGCTGCTGCATTTCACCAAAAACTGGGAACCTGCTTGGGTGGAAATGGAAGTTCAGCTACTTCCTCCTTCCTTCCTCTCTTCTTTCTTTCCTAAATAGGAACTGGTTTCCGCAAATGAGGTTTTGTCCGTATCCCCTGTGAAAATTTTCATTTGTGGCTGCATCATAGTATTGCAGAAAGTTAGGGTTGGAAACGAAAAAGCTGCAGAGTTGAAAGTCGGGAAAACCACATTGCAGTGGCCTTTCAGCTTTTGATTCCCTGTTCTGGGATAATTCCCCTCCCCCCCTTTCTCTATAGCAGTGTCGTTCAACCCTGCTGGCTGGGGAATTCTGGGAGTTGAAGTCCACACCTCATAAAAGTTACTCAGGTTGAGAAGCACTGTTTTATTTAATTTTTCACAATCTGTATCTCTAGTTTCAGTCTCTTTATTTTTCTGTAATATTTCTCACCAATATTTTTGCTTTTTGCTTTATTTACTTTTAAACCTGCCACCTCTCTATAGTCCTCTATTGCAGGGGTCTCCAGCCTTGGTCCCTTTAAGACTTGTGGACTTCAACTCCCAGAGTTCCTCAGCCAGCTTTGCTTAAAGGGACCAAGGTTGGAGACCCCTGCTCTATTGGTTCTAATAATTTAGGACCTGTTGTTTGAGGTTCCTCCAAGAATAAACACTTAAGTCAGTGATGGTGAACTTTTGATGTCACCACGTGCCGGTCTGCGGGTCGGAAGTGGCACGCGAAAACCATCCCGCGAGGTATGTGTGGCCCCGCTGGCCTTCACGCGCATGGGAGTGCCGATATCCGGACTGTCGTGCATGCGCAAGCCGGCACCCAAACACCTGGATTACCAGCATGGACGCGCGCCCGACGAACAACTGGCCGTCGCGCATGCGTGCGTCTTCAACCCGGAAGTTCGGGTGCCAGCCTGCATGTGTGTGACTGAACGCCGCTCTTCCGGGTTCTGCCATTCCTGCGTGCATGACGGCCAGTTGACCAGCACACGTGTGATCACAGGAATGCAGAATAGGAGCCAGCGAGGACGTGCATTCTTTGCGGGATGGTTTCGTGCTGTAGGTTCGCCAACATTGCACTAAAGTCATCTGCAAAGCTTGTAACTTATATTCTTTTTTAATTTTCATCCCTTTCATTTCTTCATTCCATCTAATACTTTTATTTAGGCCAAAAAATCAAAATGCACAGCAACCAGATAGGTGGTACCTTGCTCAATAGTAGTAACTGTGAGAAGGATCTTGGAGTCCTAGTGGACAACCATTTAGATATGAGCCAGCAGTGTGCAGCAGCTGCCAAAAAAGCCAACACAATTCTGGGCTGCATAAACAGAGGGATAGAATCAAGATCATGTGAAGTGTTAATACCACTTTATAAGGTCTTGGTAAGGCCACACTTGGAATATTGCATCCAGTTTTGGTCGCCACGATGTAAAAAAGATGTTGAGACTCTAGAAAGAGTGCAGAGAAGAGCAACAAAGATGATTAGGGGACTGGAGGCTAAAACATATGAAGAACGGTTGCAAGAACTCGGTATGCCTAGTTTAATGAAAAGAAGGACTAGGGGAGACATGATAGCAGTGTTCCAATATCTCAGGGGTTGCCACAAAGAAGAGGGAGTCAAACTATTCTCCAAAGCACCTGAGGGTAGAACAAGAAGCAATGGGTGGAAACTAATCAAGGAGAGAAACAACCTAGAACTAAGGAGAAATTTCCTGACAGTTACAACAATCGGTAAGTGGAACAACTTGCCTGCAGAAGTTGTAAATGCTCCAACACTGGAAATTTTTAAGAAAATGTTGGATAGCCATTTGTCTGAAATGGTGTAGGGTTTCCTGCCTGGGCAGGGGGTTGGACTAGAAGACCTCCAAGGTCCCTTCCAACTCTGATATTATTATTATTATTATTATTATTATTATTATTATTATTATTATTATTATTATTATTATTATTATTTAATATTTCTAAGGTCAACACAAACAACAATGGGGATAATGGACAGCCTGGCCTTGTCCCTTTCGTTAAATTTTTTTTCTGTCATCTTTTCATTCACCATTATCCTTGCGGATCGTTTATTTATAAATTTGTTAAGTGTGGATGTGCAGAACCCTTGCGTTATGATTCAATATTCTGGTTTTGCTTCGGTGTTGCTTTGCAATTGTTCTAGGGAGCCTTTCTGGTTCATAGTTTTCACGAGGATTTGCCATCTGCTTTGAAAACGTTGCCGAAATTGTGCTTTATAAATGCTTCATTTTAAACAAAATCCCCCTAAAGCAAATATAATATAATTTACCTTTTAAGTATAGATTAATTTATGCAGGCTTTTGAAAAAATGTTGGGTTTTTTTTTTTAACTCCCCTGTTGATTTAGCTGTGTTTATACAGTATTCCTTTGCTTTTTTGGCTCTATTTCGGCTTGTTTTCCTTGTTGTTTTTTCTCTTTAGTTAGTTTGTGTTTTTTCCTTCCCCTCCCCCTTATGGGGGTAAAATTGTTATAATGTATTGTTTTTAACATAAACAGCCCTGGAAGTTTTGTTCTGCTTTTCAAACTAAAGCCAGAGAAAAAAGAAGATACAAAATGCCAAATTAAAAAAAAACCAATAGCTTAGCACAGGACTGGCTGGGGAATTCTAGGAATTTAAAGTTCATGCATCTTATGCAGCTAAGGTTGAGAAACACTGGGTTTATTTAGAATAGAATAGAATAGAATAGAATAGAATAGAATAGAATAGAATAGAATAGAATAGAATAGAATAGAATAGAATAGAATTTTTTTATTGGCCAAGTGTGGTTGGACACACAAGGAATTTGTCTTGGTGCATATGCTCTCAGTGTGCATAAAAGAAAAGATACGTTCATCAAGGTACAACATTTACAACACAAATGATGGTCAATATATCAATATAAATCATAAGGATTGCCAGCAACAAAGTTACAGTCACACAGTCATAAGTGGAAGGAGATTGGTGATGGGAACGATGAGAAGATTAATAGTAGTGCAGATTTAGTAAATAGTTTGACAGTGTTGAGTGTTGAGTTTGTTTATTAAACAAATTTATGCAGCCGCCAAACTCGCAGGTTAGGTGAGTCCGGGCAGATTACAAAATTTAAGCAATCCATCATATAATTGTTGTTGTTGTTAGTTGCGAAGTCATGTCCGACCCATCGCGACCCCATGGACAACATTCCTCCAGGCCTTCCTGTCCTCTACCATCCTCTGGAGTCCATTTAAACATTTAAACTCATACAATAAAAACCCATAAGGAAACTCCACAGGTTAGCAGTATATTTGGGGAAGATCTAAATCTGTTAGATTCAACAAAGCCGAAGAAGCAGAGATGATTAGGGGACTGGAGGCTAAAACATACAGCATCCAGTTTTGATCGCCACATTACAAAAATGATGTTGAGACTTTAAGACAAAGTGCAAAGAAAAGCAGCTAAGATGATTAAAGACCTGGAGACTAAAACATATGAAGAATGGTAGCAGGAACTGGGTATGTCTAGTTTAATGAAAAGAAGGATTAGGGGTGACATGACTGCATGTTCCAATATCTCAGGGGCTACCCCAAAGAAGAGGCAGTCAAGCTATTCTCCAAAGCACCTGAAGGCAGGACAAGAAGCAATGGGTGAAAACTAATCAAGGAGAGAAGCAACCTGGAATTAAGGAGAAACTTCCTAACAGTGAGAACAATTAGCCAGTGGAACAGCTTGCCACCAGAAGTTGTGAATGCTCCAACACTGGAAGAGACTGGATAACTATTTGTCTGAAGTGGTGTAGGGTTTCCTGCCTAAGCAGGGGGTTGGGCTAGAGGACCTCCAAGGTCCCTTCCAACGCTTATATCCTGGAGATTTATAGCCATTCTTTGAACAGTAGACAATCTCTTTAAATCGGGTTTTTGAGACCTCAGAAAGCAGCTAGCCTTTTCCTCAAATGACAGCTAGGTTGGACGCTTCTTATCACAGAACATTTCATTACCAGAAAGCGGATGGATGAGGTTGCTCCCTGCTCTGCCTTCTAGACCCGTGATGGCGAACCTATGACACGCGTGCCCAAAGCGGCACACGAAGCCATGTCACCTGGCATGCGTGGCCTTGCTTGTTTGTCTTCCTGGTTTCTGGCTCACACGCGCGCACAATGATCAGCTGTTCTTCAGTGCTGAAATCCGGCGCCGGCCAGCTGATTGTCGGGTGCGCGTGTGCCCTAGAACCCGAGAGTTCGGCTTTTCCAGAGCGCGAACCCTTTGCGTGCGTGGCAGTGCCCAAAACCAGCCTGCGCAGGTGCACCATCCGGCTGATCATCGGATGCACATGCATGCTAGAACCCAGAAGTACGGCTTTTCCAGAGAACGGCCCCAACGAGCGCACATTTGCATGCGTGACATTTCCGTGCCTCCTTTTCGGCACTCGGTGGTGAAAAGGTTCGCCGTCACTGTTCTAGACCCAGGATGCTCTTGCTAACCTTGGGTCTCATTCTGTCGTGTCCCACTCCTCCGCTGACGGCCGGGTCAGGGAAATCCAAATCAGGCTTGCCTCTGCAGCTCTGCCCAAAGTCCTAGCAAAGTCCTCAGAGCAGGCAGGAGACCAGTAAGTGACTTCAGCAAGATAAGTTTGACTTTTGCCTGACTCAGAGACTGCCAGAAAGTAGCTCCTTTATATAGGCCATGGGGTGTGGCTCCATGACTCAGCACTCATTAAGGCCTGCCCCTCCCTTCCCTCTGTTGCCTCCGCCTCTCCAATCTTCTGATGCGAGGGTCACTCCAATCAGCTGTTCTTGGGAGTAAACCCTCCTCAGGCTCACATGCTGTGGAGGAGGGGGAGGGGTCTAGCTGCTCCGTTTGCCTGGGCATGGAGTCAGGGCTGGGGCAGGGAGGTGCTCCTTCTTCTGCACTTTGTCTGGGCATGGAGCCAGGACTGGGACCGGGAGGCATACATTCCTCAGTGTGCGGGAGCAGGTAAGAAGGCCCCGGCTGCTCTGAGGGCGGGCAAGACAACACATTCTGGAAAATTGAAATCTCCAATTAAAGGACTAAATTGTAGCCCTCCACGGTTTCTTTTTCTCCCGAAGAACCTCTGTCATGTCCAGAGGCACGTGTGTAAATAAAACCAGTGCTAAAGTCTACTGTTTTGCTTTCCATCACGCCAGCTTCCAAAAGATTAAACAAATACACACGGGAAATGTCACATTTTTACCTTCAACTTTGGGATTAATACAGGGGGGGAGAAAAGGCAGCAACGAGAGTGGGCCCTTGCCAGTTTAGGTCTCAGAGTGTAAGGCCGTTCTAGAATATTATTTTAGCGCCCCCAAAATTATCCCATTGGCAGACGGGAGTTTGATTCGTATCTTTTCAGCAAGATGTCTCTTCTGTTTATGTTATTTTATTTTGAATCATTTCTTTGTAAACTATTTCCTTGCAGCAAACAGGCAAGCAAATTTTCTGCATCCCTTTTTCTATTGTCCCTCTCATTTCTTTGGAAAAGTTGAGGTGATATGGCTTTCCGGGCAGGATAGGAACACAATTTTAGGGATGAATGTTAGAATAGAACAGAGCTGGAAGGGACCTTGGAGGTCTTCTAGTCCAGCCCCCTCCTCCAGGCAGGAGAACCTATACTATTTCAGATAAGTGATTGTCTAGTCTCTTCTTAAAAACATCCAGTAACAGAGCACCCATGATTTCTGGTGGCAAGCTGTTCCATTGGTTAATTGTCCTCACTGTTAGGAAGTTTCTCCTTAATTCCAGGTTGCTTCTCTCTTGGATTAGTTTCCAACCATTGTTTCTTGTCCTGCCCTCTAGTGCTTTGGAAAATAAGTTGACCCCGTCTTCTTTGTGGCAGCCCCTCTATTACTGGATTATTGCTATCATGTCACCTCTAATTCTTTTCTTTAGACTAGCCCAGGGGTCGGCAACCTTAAACACTCAAAGAGCCATTTGGAACCCGTTTCCCACAGAAAAGAAAACACCAGGAGCCACAAAAACCCTTCCCGTGCCTGACTATTCCCTGAGCAACCACAAAACTAACATATGTAATTGAATTAAACATTTTGTTTTCTTCTGAAACTTTCCTCTTCTTGAATTTATCCATGGTTGGCCTACCGGGGGTTGAAAATCACAGCCAGTGGATGTCGCACATTGGCATTGTGATGTATATTTTGAGCGACAGGGAGCCACAGCAGAGGGATGAAATTATTATTATTATTATTATTATTATTATTATTATTATTATTATTATTATTATTGTTGTTGTTGTTGTTGTTGTTGTTGTTATTATTATTATTTTATTATTATTATTATTTATTAAAGAGCCACCTGCGGCTCCAGAGCCACCGGTTGCTAACCCTGGGACTGACCCAAATCTTGCAGCCATTCTTCATATGTTTTAGTCTTCAGGCTTTTGATAATCTTAGTTGTTCTGCTCTGCATTTTTTCCAAAGTCTCAACCTCTTTTCTGCAGTACGGTGACCAAAATTGGTTGCAGCATTCCAGGTGTGGTCTCACTCAGGTTTTATAAAGCGGTACTTATACTTCACGTGATCTTGTTACTGTTGTTGTTGATGATGATGATGATATCCCTACCATTTCTTGAAATGCTTTCAAATCCTTGTTTTCAAATCCTCTCGGATGACCCTGCCTTAAATCCCGACATTTTTCAGTTTGCCAGAAAAGCTAGAACTCCGATCCTTCCCTTTGAAAGCCAAACTTTCACCCTTGTTGACCCCGTCGATTGCAAAACCTCCGTTGGAATGAAAGCAGCAGATCAAAAGGAACTGCAGGTGCCACTTGCCTTCCGACAGGCAAAGGCGCAGAGCTTTGTTCTCACAGTTGTGATGATCCAAGGTGCAGCTGCCTGGCTTTGATAATTATTTATAATGCTTGCGTCACAGGCCTCAAAATGCATTAATTCTTCAGCCACATCCTGGGCCAAGTTGGAAGAATCCGGATGGCTGATCTCTCCCTCCACCCCAGCCCCCAGTTTTTGAACTCAAAAATAGGTGAAGAGATAAAGATGGAAATTACGTGGGTAGCATTTGTCTGCAACATTCTAAAGTAGAAAAATCTGGCCAGCCACCTGATCTTGGGAGATGTACATCTATTTTAGAAGAAGCTACATTTTAGATTTTTAGCATATGCGTGTGGAGACACAGAGAGAGAAAGACAGAGAGAGAGAGAAAGACACACACACAAAGACACACAGAGAAAGAGAGAGAGAGAGAAAAGAGAGAGAGAAAGACACACAGAGAGAAAGAGAGAGAGATAGAGACAGAGACAGAGAAACTGCAGGGCAACTGGGGAATAAGTGGGAGCGATTAAGGATCTAAGAAAGGAGCGAAACGAAAGAGAGGGCACCCAGCTGCTCAGAATTGTTACTCTTGTGTTAAACTTGTATGGTTCTGTTTTAGAGTGGAATAGGAATGGGAATAGGCATTGAAATAGGAATAGGATAGGATAGAGTAGAGTAGGATAGGACAGGATAGGACAGGACAGGACAGGACAGGACAGAATAGAATACCCTGTTTCCCCAAAAATAAGACCCAACCGGAAAATAAGGCCTAGCATGATTTTTCAGGATGCTCGTAATATAAGCCCTACCCCCAAAATAAGCCCCAGTTAAGATTGTCAACCAGATGGAGGCATTTAGTACTGTATTTTCCCCAAAATAAGACCTAACCGGAAAATAAGCCATAATGTGTCTTTTGGAGCAAAAATTAATATAAAACCTGGTCTTATTTTGGGGAAAACATGGTAGAGTAGAGTAGAGTAGAGTAGAGTAGAGTAGAGTAGAGTAGAATAGAACAACAGAACAGAACAGAACAGAACAGAACAGAATAGAATAGAATAGAATAGCAGAGCACAGCACAGCACAACAGAACAGAACAGAACAGAACAGATCCACTGGTCCAGCCCCCCGCTCAAGCAGGAGAACCTATTCCATTTCAGACAGATGGTTATTCAATCTCTTCTTAAAAACTTTTGAGTGTTGAGCATCCGCAACTTCTGGAGGCAAGTTGTTCCACTGATCAATTGAGTTGTTCCACTGCTTAATTGAAATTTAATTTTTTAATTTTAATTATTTTTCTGGTGAATCTAGTTAAACATTAGGAACTTATCTGCCAGCTCTGGCCTTAGATGGGCAAAACAATCCAAAACTCCTTCCTTATACCAATGTATTCTAGATAAATTGGACTACATCCCAATAATTCCCAGCCCTTAGGGAATCTTAATAGCTACAGAACCCAGGAAAGAGTTCCTAAGATTCTTAACCAGTGTGGGATCATGTGGACCGAACGGGTGAGCTCAGGATATAGCTGAGTTAAGGTATCTGTGGAGAGACTCGGATTCAGATATTCATTTGTTGACTTCATTTATAACTTACCTTTCCATCGGAAAAGGACCTGTGAGATGGTTTACAATTTAGAAGAAACAGATGACAGGGGAAAAAGCTTATGAAAAATAAGAGCCAGTTAAATGAAAACAGGGAAGATTAAAATCAATTGGGCTTAAAAGGCTCAACTTCGTCAACTTCCCGACCTCCGAACCTTTCGCCGCGAGCTTAAGACACATCTATTTATTTGCGCAGGACTGGACTAGATTTTAAATTCAAATTGGTTTTAATGGGGATTTTATTATTTTTATTACTATTTTAATTATTCGGCCAGTTATAATAAGTTTTTTAATGGATGTTTTTAATTGTATTTATATGTATGTTTTTTACTTGGTTGTGAACCGCCCTGAGTCCCTAGGGAGATAGGGCGGTATAAAAATATGAATAAATAAATAAATAAATAAACAAAAGAGATCAGTCTCTACAGGTTTCTGAAAAGCGCAGAGAGAGTAGATCAAATGGTAATCCATTTCTTGGATGCCTCTTCCTCCACGGGTTACAAGTTGTCCTTGGCTTACAACCACAAATTGAGCCCCAAATTGAGGTCGCTCAGTAAGAAATTTAGTCTAGTGAATTTTATGACTTTCCTTGCTATGTTGGTCAAGGGAATCGCCGCAATGGTTAAGTTAGTAAGACGGTCGCTAAGTGAGCTTCCCCATTGACTTTGCTTGCCAGAAGGTTGCAAAAGAGGATCACGTGACCCTGGGACACCACCACCATCATAAGTATGAACTGGTTGACCAACATCCGAATGTAAATCCCGTGACCATCAGTTGCCGCAACGTGTGAAAAATTGTCCTTAGTCACTTGTTTCATGCCATTCTAACTTTGAACGGTCATTAAAGGGACTGTTGTACTTTGAGGACTCTACCTGTACTCAGTGGTGGGATCTTTCCGGCTTGCCTTCCATTGAGGACCTGTATACTGCACGAATCAAGAAGAGGGCCGTGAAAATATTTGCAGATCCCTCGCATCCTGGACATAAACTGTTTCAACTCCTACCCTCAAAACGACGCTATAGAGCACTGCACACCAGAACAACTAGACACAAGAACAGTTTTTTCCCGAAGGCCATCACTCTGCTAAACAAATAATTCCCTCAACACTGTCAGACTATTTACTGAATCTGCACTACTATTAATCGTTTCATAGTTCCCATCACCAATCTCTTTCCACTTATGACTGTATGACTATAACTTGTTGCTGGCAATCCTTATGATTTATATTGCTATATTGATCATCAATTGTGTTGTAAATGTTGTACCTTGATGAAGGTATCTTTTCTTTTATGTACACTGAGAGCATATGCACCAAGACAAATTCCTTGTGTGTCCAATCACACTTGGCCAATAAAAAATTCTATTCTATTCTATTCTATTCTATTCTAACCGGTTCAAAGCTGCGTGCGCATGCATAGTTTGAACAAATCTTCACTTTTGGGTTTCTTCAGAAGAGTAACACAGCTGATTCACACAGCCATCGGCTCTGCTGCCTGAATCAGCTGAGGAGATAAAGGTAGGAAAATGGCACAGGCGGGCAGGCCCATTTGATCGTCGGGGTAAACCGGTTCGCTCCCAGCTGATCGGCGAAGCTACCGGTTTGCCCGAAC